>NC_092467.1:27311065-27633180 GCF_047495875.1 Pithys albifrons albifrons | reverse complement strand
GCTGCTGCTGCTGCCAAAACTGCTCCATCTACTTGCTGCTCGTTGCACCTCCTTGACATCTGATTTTTTATGAAATCACTGAGAAAGCTAATTTTATCTCAGTGAACATAATTTTTGCCTCATCCAACAATCATGTGACTACAGAGGGATCAGCTCATCCAGAACAGAGGCAGCACAGGCACGTAGGGCAGCTGACTCATGGCTGAGATCTGTAAGGTGCAACCTAAATCTCTGTGCTCAGCCTCAGATTTACTTCACAAAAAGCACTTGTTCTGAACCAAACAGCTTAAGCAGGCCACACTTCCCTCCCAAATCCTGTTAGGTAATGTCAGCTTCATTCCAGCCTGCAAATGTACACCTCTTTGCTGTTCCCGTGCTTTTGGGTGCTTTAAAGTTTTATTCTCCCCAGTATGTGAAGATCACAACACTGGGCACAAAGGCTCACCTGAGCTCCCAGAAGAGCGTTGCTAACACTGACAGAAAGCAGAGTCCTGGCTTGACTCCACCCTGGAACACCAGATCCCCTCCTTTGCTCCCCACACACACTGCACCCCCCCTGCAGGCTGAGCAGAACTGGCAGCTCTGCAGTTGTGTCTGATCCCACCATACCCTGCTGGTTCTGCTGCCAGGAGCAGTGATACAGCCTTGGGAATTTGTGATAATCCCTGTATTTCTCAGTCTTCAAAATTCATCAAGTCTACATCTGCACTTCCTTTCAAGTTCAAGATATTAACATGCCCCAGAGGGAAGGTATCCAAGAGATCTGGAGGCATCTCAGCACACCTATACCCTATACCATCATCTTTAAAAGGCCAAATCATCTGTAATTAAACACCAGCCCATCCAGTGCTCTGTGTGCCTGCAAAAACAATAGCTCAGGTTTGAAATTCCTGGCCAGGAAGAGTTGCAGGACAGTGCTCAGCTACTTGGGAAGCACTTAATGTTCAAACACACAAATTTTGTTTCCTCAGAGAAAAGAACTATGGGTTGGATGGAAGTATCCTGCAGGTTACACTCTGTTTATAATCTGATGGCTGAACCAGACTCCCACAAACAAACAGAACTGCTAAATACCATTTCCAAAAACCTCTCAGCTGCTTTAGTACAGGAAGAGACTTGATCAGGAAAGTGCTTTGCCAGGTCTTTTTCATTTTTAATAGAGAATAAATGGAATCTATAGTAATAGCAACCCTCATCAAGATTTAAAACCAAAGGAAGCTGACCTCTCCCAAATGAGCCTCCTGCTTTCCCTAACAAGTCAGTCTGTCTGTCCCACAGACACCTTGCTGAGACAAAGAAAGAAGTCAGCACAATATGCAGAAAGTCTCCAGGGATCAGGAGCACTGTCACAGGGAAAAAGAAAGTACTGCCTGATCTGCAGAGTACCATCTGCAGGGAGGTCAAAATTGAAGGCCAAGTCTTTCCAGTAAGATACACTGAAGGAAAAACATAAATTCTTTAGATCTCTTACTCTTGTGGTCAGTTGTCCACAGATTAGAAACACAGGCAGTGAAGTACTTCAAAGTTATTTTAAAAACCTGTACACATGAAAGAGCTCCCTAAGACACCACAGAACACACCAGGCAAGATGGATAACACATGGGAGGTCACAACCATTATAAAGAAGTGAACTAATCACAGAAAGCATCAAATGGTTTTCAAAGCTGGAACCAAACACCATGAGAACATCAGCTTGTTTTTCACAGGAGACACTGAGGGAGGGAACTAGGATGAAACACACCACTACTTGGTGATACTGAAATTACTGCATTTGCTGAAAAAAGCAACTCTTCAGTAGTAAAACCTTCATAAGGAATTGTTAAATCTCTCCTCCACACCACACAAATTAATATATGGAACCAGCACAACACTTAGTGCTAAACCCACACCATCAAAGGTATGTGCCAGCCTTTCTTAAACAGTGCTTGAATTCAGGCCTACAAACACTTAAAGGAATTACAAGCTCATTCGCAACACAAATGTTATCACTTAGTCAAACTGTTTTAACTGATTCTTTACATCAAATTTCAACTTTACTTTCTATAGGCTATAGCAAATTGATGCACAAGGCCATCTGACCAAGTAAACCAAACAATATTTAAGACAAAATGTACTTGCTTTTCTCTGTTCATCATCTTTGCAGTTCTGGAGTTTTTCATCGAAGAGCTGAAAGAAAGAGATACTTGTGAAAATACTGAAAGTGTTATTTTTCCATAAAGAGTGAAATTTCAAACTCAAAAGCATTTAATAAGTATTCAAAGCATAAACCCCTGGAATTATGATTCAAAGCAGTTTTGTTCCAGTATTTCCTAAGAGCATTTGCGATCTAACGATTTTGTAACTACTTTTTCCCATTATCCCATCCTGTAAAAGACAAAATCTCACAGCTCAGCCTGGCACGATTCTACCATGGCTTGAACAAAAAGGTGAGGTTAAATAATAAAAGTGAACTCATCAAAACACCTTTTTTCTATTTCAGCAAAGACCAAAACATCTATCAAAACAACCTCAGCTCTCACCAACCTTCCAGGTACCCTGTTATTCAGGTACATGATTCCAATCTCACAAGATCTGTAAGTACTTTTGGGAAGATATATAGTGATTTCCCAGCATTAATTTGTGCTTATGTTCTTAAAAGTGGAATCTAAGATGCAGCTAAGGAAAGTGAAACAAATTCTCACTGAGAAGCTTCCCTGTGCACGGAACACACAGTTAAGAGTTGCCTCTGAGGTGCACACACAAATAACCATGAAGTTGTTCAAGGAAGAGAAAAGATTAAGGGTAATGCTCCAAAGTTCAACACACCCACCCCTGCTCACAGAAGAGGATGTAATTTTAGGAAGTGAGCTGCAGTTCTTCACTCAACTGCCTGCCTCAAACCTCCTCATGTGTTCCCTTTCCCTTGAGGGCTGATTTCTGGTTCTAAAAAAAGACTGATCATGGTCTCTGTCCATCCTCAAATTGACTCTTCTTTCATTATTAATTAAATCCTACACCCCTCCCCCCAGCTGGCCTGAAATGACAATTAGAGGTGTAAAGATTGAAATACCTTCCATCAGTGGAGCGTGCTCCATGGCTCCAGAGGGGGAGCCCAAGGCAGCCCCTCAGCAAGTCTCTGCAGGGTGGCTTTGAGTTTTGTTTGCTTCTCTTTTGCCTCTCTTCAGTTTTGTTGCTATGTTCTTCCCCCTCTCTGCCCTCCCCTCTGACTGGATTTTTGCTGAATATCTCACATGCAATATTTGCACATTATACCAGGAAAAAAACAATCCAACCCAGCAGAACTGAAGCAATCCTAACAGCAATTTTAACCCGCTGAGTCATGGGGAAAAGTGTCCTCAGCAGCAGCAAAAGCTGCTTCTCAATAAGGTGAGAGATATGCCCTTGTCACTGCTCACATTCCCACCTATTCTCCAAATACAAAGTATGAACGAACTGTGCTTGTACAACATTCCTACAGACTGTTTTCTGTCAAGGACAAGGCATGGATTATCTACCACTATGCAACAAAGTCTGAAACTATTTGCAACTGTAGTCACACACCCCTTAACAACATTTTCTCTAAATTCCAGAACGCTACAAGTAACACAAGCATTTAACTATGTTTTGCAATTAAACTTAACATCTCTTTGCCATTTCTATAAAGGTGTATATAAAACAATCTTTCAGCCACTGTAAATCATTTTACATTAATATCTTTAAGCTATTTTAATTTTTTAACTCCATTTTCCAACTTATTTCAGCCTTTAGTTCATAACTTTTAATTTTTACACCTATGGTAAAAATACCTTTATTTAAGAAGTAGTTAAAATTTATGTAACATACTAAGAAAGAAATAGGAAATAAAATTCTATTATCATCAGACTTCATATATAAAAAAGGTGTGTTTTTTCCAGTTCACAGCCAGCTGATCTCTCTGCATCCCACATTTACCAGAACATATGCCAAGTACAAAACATGCCTGGACTCTCCCTGCTGAGCTTCCTTTCCCCCTGACCTTGAAACCAGCCTGGCCAGCAGACCCCCCAGCACAGGAAATCCACCACTCAGCCACCATACCTTCAACTGGTCTATCAAGATCTGCAAATAAGCATCAGCCTCCGTGAGCTTCTTGTCAAAATCGTGAACGCTGGGAACAAACCCTGAATCCACACCCTAGAAAGAAACAAACAAATCAAAATGAAATATCCAATTAGCATTTAGGGGGAGAACAAACGTAACACCAGTATGGTTTTGGCTGCCATCTGACAGCAAACTCCTCCTGCCACGTGCAGGCACAGGCACACAACAGCTGAACACACTGGGCTTCTATTTGCAGTTGCAGTAAATTGCTCCACATTTTCAATGGGGATATAATCATCACACACCAGAGCATTTCATTACTTATGATTGAACAAATCCTCTTGAATTACACTGATTAAAGTTTCTTTACGAAATATAAAGGGGAGTTTAAGTTTTCTGTAGACTGCCTTGTGATTCCATATCCCTACATTTCAGTCAGGGAAGCCCAAACCATACCCAGTGGGATGACCGCACTTGTCACACCTCAGACAGTCCTGCTCAGCTCACAGTGTCCTGGCTAAGAACTGCTAAATCTCCTCTTAAATAGGGACCCATCTTTGAGCTGAAAAGTCCAAAATAGTTAGTCCTGGTTGCCCCAGTTCCTTTACAGCCCTGGTGATTTTCATCCTTGTCAATGTATTTGAATTCTGGGAGCTTGTGGCACATATTCTATCAAGGACAAGTATCAGTGAGTGCCACAATGATGATTACTTTTGTATTTTCCTGCTTGGAAATTTCTTTCTCAAAATACTAAACTCAGAGCCCACTCTGCACAGAACCTAATCCTTACCTTTAAACTGATACACCACATATGTAAAGACCTAAAGAAATTCTCACTGAGCTACCACATCTTTAATGAGAGGAAAGAGAAGATTCTTGAAATGAATTATTTCTGCTTTCATGCACATATGCTATGTAAATACACTGAAGGTTTATTTATAGAATACCTTTAATGCAAATGGAACTGCAAAACAAATACTAAAGCACACCCAGCTTGAAAAAACTGCACAACAAATATATATAGGAGGAAAATATCCATGAAGGGTAAAGAAACAAACATCAGTTATAATAGAGCACAGCAGTGACAACTCTCCCATTAGCCTAAATCCATGCACATGTACTCACACTGATCTCAAACACAGCAGCTTCCCTTCAAACTCTCACAAAACATGAACTGGGCTGTTTTGATATGAGAATATCAAGAGTCTGAACGTATAAAGATCAGCCAGCGGGGAAAAAACATTCCATGTGGGGAAGATGGGCAATCCATAGTTTGGAAATTCCATATTACCACGTTTTCTTTGGCATTGTTTGCTCTGTGAGGACAGATTGTTTTATTTTTGTATGATACTGAGCCATCTTATTGGGAGCTTTGTTTATGGCTCTTCAGAGGTGTGAACACTTGTGTGCAGTACAGGAATGACCTGCTCTTACCTCTGTCCAGCTGCGTGCACAGTGTCACACACAGCCTAAAACACAAACCCACCCACTGCCTGGGGAAAATACTCTTTGCTCATTTGCCATATCTTAAACTGTGCTGCAAACTAATACCCAAGTCCTGACAACTCTACCTGAATAAATCTATTCATTTAGTTTCTAAACCAGCATAAAGAAAATATACTTCACCCTGTATTAGACAGTCCAAACAGGGCAAATTTAGAAATAGTGTTTTGAAACAAGGAGGAGGGAGGAAAACAGAAGAAAGCAATTATTTTAATTATGACTAGAAATTAAGAAAAGACAAAAAGCACTCAGTGTAACAAGTTACCAACACAACACCCCCACTAGAGGCAGAGGGAAAGTCCTCTCAACAAAGGAACTTTTGACACTCCCTCAAACTAGTCAAGTTTAAATTACACTGAAACTAGATCTGAAACCATATGAAATTAGTGTTCTATTTTCTTGTTGAAAATGGAATTGTCTGTACAGACAACCCCATCAGTTCACCAAACGGTCTTGCAAACTCAGTTAAAAATTCTGGAGCTCATGTTTTCCATACCAAAACTACCCAGAAAAATTCTGCTGAAGATACTATACACAGAAATACAGTTTATGGTGCATGGTATCTATGGGCTGCATCAAAATGCTGATTTTTATTTCAGTCATCACTCTGTGACTACTGATATGTAACTATCTGGTATTTTTAGTGGTGGCTTAAAGATAAAATGCCACTCTTAAATTTCAGGCTCTTAGCAATATGGGAAGAGCTGATGAAAACACTCAGTGTTACAACTGAGCAGACATCCACATCAAGCACAGAGAGAAAACTGCAACCTAAAAAGTTCTACTAGAGAGTTAAAACTTCACTCAACCTGAAGAGAAAGCCATAAAACCAGGTACAATGTGAAGCTAACATAGCACAGATATGAAACATGAAAATAATTTTGTAAAGAAGCAAAGGTAGTTAAAGCTGTAGCACTTCACTAGTTTGCTCTTGGTTTGTTTAGATGAAACCTATCTAGCAAATTTATTGGTCTATGTTATATGAGATTAGGTTAATAATTTTAAGTTGTCACATAGTTTTAAAATTGGAAACCAGAAGATAACTGGAAAGATAAAAAATTACCAATTGCACAGAAAAAGCCCTCCATAATCAGCAAACAAAATCAATCAGTATTTCAAACCCAGAAGTAATTTAGAAAGAGCAGATATACAAAGTGCTGATTTGCATAACAAATCCTTATTTATCTACTATCTGGTCACCCAAAGACACAGTAGAGGTAAAAAGGGGACCCTTTCTCTCCTTCCCTACCACCAAGGAAATGAGGCTTCGAAAGAAATAGGAGAGCAGAGTCAATAGAATGGCATTTAACAGCTTGTTAAACATTGAAACCAGGAATCTGCACATTGAACTAGCAACCAAATTCTCATGAGAAACTTACATTATATGCTGCTCACCTATTTATGAACTGACAAAACAGGTGCCTGCAGAGATTGTTGAACTTCCACCTTGGAGGGCACAATTCAAAACTCAACTGGATTTGACCCTTGACAACGTGATCTAAAGTACAAGTTTGTCTCACCAGGAGAAGTGGCTTGGAACAGGTGATTGCCAGAGGTCTTCTCCAGATGAAGTCATAATGTCATTCTAAAATAAGTATCTTCAAATCATGGAAAAGAATAGGAACCCAGACTACTTTAGATCTTCAGAAATACACTCATTCTATCCTACTGTCAGTATCTACCTCAAGTAATATAACTTGATTTTTCCACTGAATAACTGTATCTCTTGGTAAGTACAATTTACTTCCCTCCAATAATAACTGTGTTCATGTAAGTTTTAAAGAATTAACAATTACCAGAAGAAACAGAGGCAAAATCGAGTAATTTTAAAACCTTCTTGTCTGCCCACACCTCCCAACCCAAGGTGTTTGGTGTTCTGACTCCTCCCCATAAAGAAACCCATTCTGATAATGACTGGTGAACACAGAGTAACAAGCCATAGCGTTCTCTCCCTCATCCCTCCTGCAACTTCTGGAATGTCCCTCCCCTTCAGGAGGACAGACAGCTTAAAGACCAGACTAAGGGCACACCTGAGTCCCATGTTTGTAGGCAGCAAGAGGAAGTGGGGCCCAGCAGCTCTTTGGGTCAGACCCCAGGCAGAGGCCTCCCACTGGATTCTCAGTGATTCCTGGGAATGCTGGGCAAGCGGACAGGATGGTTATCCCAGGAAAGGGTTTACATGCTGGTCTGGGCCTGAGTAAAACAACTCATGGAAACAGTCCTGCAAAATTATTCCCTTCAAACACAACCCTTCCTTTCGGAGAGGGTAACCAAGAGGGCAACAACAAAAAATAAACCAACTGAAAATACACATTATGAGCCTTATTTTCACTAGAGAACTGCCACCATTAAGGGAGTCTACGTGTTGTTTCACTGTCCTCTGAATGAGAAGTCACACATACCATAATGCATTTGTATTCAAAACTTGTCCATGCTGACAAGTAATTCAGCCTAATTTAAACCAGTTCTTTCAAACTCAGATGGGATGAAAAGATTGCATCATCCTTAGAAGAAGTATACCAGAAAAATTCAAATACATTTCTCCAATAAAAGCATTACAATAATAGTTTTGCTGGGGGAGGAAGAGAGAAAGCTGTACAGAGCAGACTTTCTTATCTTTCTGAAGACACTTCTGCTACATTCTTCATCTAATTAGGATTCCAAGTCCAACAAAAAAGTCTTCTGTGAGTTAAAGAAGTGCATAAGAATGTTTTCCTTCCATCCACAATATCTCATAAAAACACATCCCCTGTCTACAGCATCTCTGATTTTGTCAAGTAGGACACTGCCTTTAAGGACCAAGGATAAAAAAAATGACAAATCAACTCATAAACCACTAGAAAATGAGCACTTTCATGGCAAAACCAACCCTATTTTTTGGCTCTGCTGGATTTGTAAGCAATATTTAAAGCTTAGAATGTAAATGTCTCAACTTAAGTTTAATAGCAAATATATGGGGTCTGGAAAGCATTTGAGCCTTCCAAGCAGTCAGGATATTGCAATTCTTATGGAAAAACTTCTGCTTTGCAAAACACAACACACGTTTAGCAAAGACTGTGTAACTACAGCTATTTTCAGGTCTTCAAGAAAAACAAAGTTCAAAAAACAGAAGTACCTACACACTGATGTAAAACTGTGTTTAAAGCATAGGTTACAACTCTGAAACCTCATAAATACCGAATATATCCTAGAGCACCTTTCCTTTACCTGTATCTGTTCATTGATTCATAATCAACACAGACAATGCACGTGTTCTAAGGTGCTTATCCACTGTCAATAGTCGTTAGCAAGATCTGAAAATAGCAGCATGCCTGCCAACACTCTGCCCTTCCACCAGCACCTGAAACGCATCTATACCGGATATATTTTTAATCTAAAAGAACCTGTTCTTAGTTTTATGCAAGTATTCTTGACTAACACTAGAAGCAGCACTGAAAAGTCAGGGAGTTAACAATATAATATACTTAAAAGAGTAAGACACTTAAGGCATAAGACAGCTTTACCTTTCATTCTTGTTTGCAGCTTTAGAAAGGTCACATAAATCCTGGTTAATGTAATACTAAATGAACCTCTACTATCAACACAGTTTCGCAAACATTTTACACCAGCATAAATGAAGGAGAAACAAATCAGTTGCCCTGTTGTTTACACTCACCTTTACTCCGCTCTTTCTTTTGAGTCAGCATAAACATTTACCTTGCCACACAAGTAACTCAATGTGGAAACTAATCGGGGTTAAAATTAAACTTGGAAAGGGAGCACAGCAGGAAAAGTAGTTTTAATTTGTGCCATTATTGAATCCAGTTCCAAATTCAGGTGTTCTTGCCACTCTGCCCCTTCCCTGATGCCAGGAGAAGTGAGACAGGACTGTTCCAAGCAGCAGTGCCAACTCCATGTGTTGGGAAGCCCTGGTGCAACTCAGTGTTTAAGCCACTGTGTCCCTCTTCACAGCCACCATCACACACCCACTTCTCAGAATCCAGTTTTCTTACCCTATTATTTGCTACTGAGGACGTAAACTGCTTGTTTCAATTATGGAGGTATCGAACTACAGAGCAATTAATTTTTATTTAATTCCTTTCCCTTTTATGATGGTAAGAAATGCCCCAACCTTTGTACTGACATTAATTTCAGTTCCTTTTTCTCAACAGAGTTCACCTAAAGGCTGAAATAGCTTAGGGCAAATCAAATAAGAAAGTCACTGTGTTACTGTGGCCCTGTAAGACAAGAGTTATCTTCAAGGGAGAATTCCAGAACCAAGAAGTACTTGTAGCAATAGGGTGGCACTTGAAAGACAGTGAGGACAGAGGGTGTTTACACTGAACAGGACACCTTAGAGGCATGTCCTGTCTGAATGGGATTGCTGGCTGACATAAGATGCTGCTGAGGAACTAAAGAAAATTTGAGATAACTTATCACCCCACACCTCTGCTCAGACAAACAAGACTAAGCCACAATATACCTTGACCCCATGAACATCCTCCCCCTTGTCTCCTGTGACCATGAGGCAACTGATGTGCCTGTCATCGCAAAACCGCTGCCCTGATAATGCCACAACAGCAGCCAGATCTGGGGAGAACACTGGTGGGTTCAGGATGGTACCTCCAGTAGTACTGCAGCAGGCAGTCAAGGACTTTTCAATAGCCAAAGCTAATACTAGAACAACTACGTGTGTTTTTCACAGTAGCTTCAATGTAACTGTATGTAAAAACAAAGCAAGCAGAACAACCGCCTTCAGTTTCAAAATTCAGCCAAATTAGGCTACAAGCGTATCTGAAATGTTTCCTCCCTATTGTTGTTCCCTTTGGATACAACATTACTAATAGCCCGCTGGACAGCTTGGTTCCCTTTATTCATTTTGTGTATTTATGACTCAGTTCCTTGCCTGTAGCACATTCTTACAAGTTTAGGCTTAGAAGGGCAGGGGAGAAAGGGGATACAAAAGAAGTGTATTTTATTAATGCTTCAAAAGCATTTCCATTATAAAGACTGAAGGACAACACAGTAGAACATTTAGACAAAAATAAAATCAGCAAGACTAATCAGACTAGAGAACACGCAGACACCACTTCACCTTTCCACCTCGCATTAACTCGTAATCCTTCCTGATTTGGTTCACACACCACGCAAACCACCTGGGTTTCAGCGCAGTTTCTCACATCTCAGATGTGTAGATGTGTGAAGTAAACTTTGAGGCTCACTTTCCAAACTTGAACACTCCCATCCAGAACAGGCAGACTGAAAGCAACATGAAAATACGAAAAAACGCCCCAAAACCTCAGGAACGATACATTTGAACAAAACCAGATGCATAAAGGTTTTGTATGGCAGACAATCACGTGTCTTCTGTTTGCGACAGAAACTAAGAACGTAAGAAAATGCCCTTACAGAAAATAATCTCTGCCGCGGCTCTCAACCCCCTCCATCCCGCTGAGCCAATAATCCCCCAAAGAAGCCGTTTGACTTTTTTGCCCAAGGGAAAAGGAAAGCGAAAGCGCCGCGAGTGCACGGGGAGCCGTTTTGTTTGAAGGCTACGGAGGGCACGGCGTGTTTGTGCACAGCCTGTATCCGTCGGGAAGCATCCCTGCGGGAGCCCGGCCCGGGGCTCGGGGCAGGGAAAGGCCGGGAGCAGAGCCCACCCCGAGGCTCCGGGCAGGGCAGGACAGGGCCGGCCGGGAGCAGAGCGCACCCCGGGGCTCCGGGCAGGGGCAGGACAGGGCCGGCCGGGAGCAGAGCCCACCCCGGGGCTCCGGGCAGGGGCAGGACAGGGCCGGCCGGGAGCAGAGCCCACCCCGGGGCTCCGGGCAGGGCAGGACAGGGCCGGCCGGGAGCAGAGCGCACCCCGGCGCTCCGGGCAGAGCAGGACAGGGCCGGCCGGGAGCAGAGCCCACCCCGGGGCTCCGGACAGGGCAGGACAGGGCCGGCCGGGAGCAGAGCGCACCCCGGGGCTCCGGGCAGAGCAGGACAGGGCCGGCCGGGAGCAGAGCCCACCCCGGGGCTCCGGGCAGAGCAGGACAGGGCCGGCCGGGAGCAGAGCCCACCCCGGGGCTCCGGGCAGGGCCCGGCGCTCGGCCCCGGCCCGGAGGCGCCGTGGGGGTTGCCCTGCGCAGGGGCTGCTCCGGGGGGCTCCCCATCCCCGCACCGCCCCCCGCCCGTACTCACACCGGCCATCCCTCGCAGCGCCGCCGCCGAGCGCAGGAGCCGGGCCGCCCGCCCGCCGGGCCCCGGTGCGCCGCCTCCAGCGGGGCGGGAAGGGGCGGGAGGCGAAGGGAAGGGATGGGATGGAAGGGCAGGACCCCCCCGGCCACGGCGTCACGGACAAGGAGGGCAGGGATTGGCGAGGGGCGGCCCCGGAGAGCAGGAGGAGGGGCAGCGGCCGCTGGTACAGCCCGGCGGGGCCAGCGCGGCCGGGCGGGGTCTGTGCCCGCGCTCGCCCCGGTGGCGCTGAACGGCACCGGGGACCACTCGTCCTAAACCAAAAAGCAGCAAGGTTTGGCAAGGAAGTGTGGTTGTGTTTCGTTCTTAAACGCTCAGGCAGCTGTGAGACGGCAAACCCTGGAAGTTCCCGAGCGGGGGTGTCACTGAACACTGTCCAAACAAGGGACTCGGAAACAAAAATATTACGTGCCCGATGAAGAAGGTTCGTGAAAATGAGTGGTGAACACACACAGGGACCCACAAAGTATCACGTTCAATGGTAAACATATTTACCAGGGAGAAGGATATATTTCTTAGTGAGCAGGTCTGAATTTCTAATTATTCCCTCAAACATTACTAGATAAATTACTACCTTAGGCCTTTTTATCTAATTATGCCTTACTCATTTGAACAACTCCAGGAGTGTCAACAGTTATGTAATGGGAAGCAGTTCCATCATTAGTTGCAACTATGAAATCTCTTTTTGCCAATAAAACCACACTCATGATGTGTACATTTTGATAAAACCTATGTATATTCTGGTATTTCATTCCTGTACTCTATCTACAAGCCATAAAAAAAATCTTCCAGGTGGAGAAAATGCCTACATTCTTTTTAGTTCATTTCAGACCCTAAACAGGACACTCATAATAACATACTCACTTTCTAAGCTGAGGATGGGGAAAGAGGCATCCCTTGGGAAGGGGCTCAGCTCTTCTCTCTCCACATGTTGTTCCCCACATAAGCTCTGTCCCCTCACACCCACTGCAGACCAGGGTTCTTCAGGCCCTGGTCAGCTACTGTGTCCAGATGGAGAGATTACTTCTAAAATACCCATGGCATGTTACTAAGGATACAAAGCTGATTGTCAAACAGGAATTTTTATCCAGGGATCTGCTATCCACTAGAAAATTTGCAGTGGTCTTTAATAAGTCAAAAAAGGTTGATGGCCACTCCTTAGCCAGCAAATTGACTGGGATAGCAGAAGTGCCTAAACTTGGATGGGACAAATTCAGGTTTGTTCCAACTCTTTACATTGGGCAAATGTCATCTAAATCAGTCTTTATAAGCTTCTCGTTATGTGATATTAAGGGTTTTACTGTGTGCTCCTTCACACAGGGTCAGTTCTTAAGAGACCCAACTCTCTTGCCATATTCCAAAAGCACACCAAGCCTTTATTCAACACAAATAGGGAACACCTGCTTTAAGACTTCTACACTGTCATCAAACACCTTTGTGGGACAAACTGAGTATGAGAAAATCTCTTTCATGAGAGTTTGGGTTTCTCTCCGGGGCAAAAATAAATGTTTAGCAAGTCCTATAGGTATGTCCAGGTCTAGAACATTTCCAGAAACCGATCTTAGATCATAGAATCGTAAAATATCCTGAGCTGGAAGTGACCCAACAAGGATCACTAGTCCAACTCCTTCCTGGGACTAGATGACCAGTGCTAAGAACCATCCTCATTGCAACCATCTGTCCTTAGGACCAGAAAAGTACTGATATCCAGCTTACACACTGGATTCAAACACAAGCTATTTCCTATTTCTGTCATCCAGAGGTTCAGTGATGCTGTCTCATTTTCATTTCAAAATTAAGTGGCGTACAAGCACACAACAGGCTTGACCCAAAAAGGACTAACTCCTAGTTTTAAACAAAAAAACCAAACTACATGTATGACAGTAAGTCTGGAACTTTACTATAAATATAAATTATAAGTAAATAGGAGGTAATGCAAACTGTAGATATGAGTTAATAAAGGGAAGTTTTATGCTAACTTTTCATGATGGTAAGACAAGAAAATAGTAACAGACTCGATGCTAATCTCAGATACTCCCATTGATGTTTTACTATATCTGGTTGTATAGGCTACAGAACATGCAGATATTATACAGGATTTCTTTGCTATTAGCAGTCGTGCCATTGTATTTCATTGCTTTGAAAAAAGGAAGTAAAACAAATCAAAAGTGAAGGTGAAACTTGCCTGAAGCTGGAGGGTATGGCGGAGAATGGTGTCCTCTAGAGCGTGGATCCACTTCTCCCTCTCATCTGCATCTCGGGCTACAAAAGGATCCAAAAGATACCATTAAGTTACATGAAGTCTTATATACAAAAAGCCATAAACAAACAGATCTCAAGTCCACACTAAATATGGAAATCAAACCATACTTTATTAAGTTGCCAAGGACATAATTTATTGTCTTACTATCCTGTTTATTCTTCTGTGGTTGCAGCTCTGTCCCTTGTCCAGCTTTAGGGCCATGCATAGAAAAAGAGTTTGCACAGACAGACCTCCCTTAATTCAAGTCCTTTTATAATTTTCATATTTGCAAGAAGCCATTCAACCTGTAATAGGTTATCCAGTAATTCTACTTCAGTGTGGACATAGTAATCTCTAACTGGTCACCAATGTGAATAATGAAGCACAAAGAATAATCTGAAGTAAACGATAAGTATTTTTAAACTCAAGACAATCCTACTCTAAAACCAAATAGAACTTAAATTATATGTTAACAACACAAACATGAATATTTTCATACTTACGCAATAGACCAGCACATAATTTTAATTAAGAACACCTGTCAGGATGTCTTATGTATATAAAAGAGTATTAGGATTCTCAGTTGCAGACAGTGATAATTAAGAAAGCAATTGATGATTAAAGGAGGATTACAGGACAGAAGAGAAAAGGAGCTGGAGAAGGAAGATGAAGAACAGATCAAAACAGACTAAGGCATATCATCACTTTTTTTTTACCCTGATACTGTTTTTCTCCCCCCCTACCCCCAGTACAGACACACCACCTTCACTTCACTAGTTTGAAAGAGTTCCTTGCTGTGCTCTAAGAGGGTTTAAAAACCACAGGAGCAGAGAGTCAGTGAACTCCAGGTAAAGAAAGACGAGAAAATTCCACAGGCATTAAATAGACTGTAAACAAACTGGTCTGTATACGGATTTAGAATAGTTATTGACAATTGTTTCTAGTTCCTCGCTCAAATGAAAGGTATTTAAAAGAAACAGGAAGCCTGCCAAAAGCAAGGAAAGCTTAAGTGAGTTAGCACCTATTATGAATCTGAGAGCTGAGATTCCTATCAGACTTATTTGTTCAGAAGTTCAGAGGAAATATTTTTAGGTTACACTGAAATGTACCCTCCAGCTCAAATGCTTTGTTTCCATGTTCCCCTTCTCCCCCTTATGTTTCCATTGCTTTCATTCTTTGGAATCTGCAGCTCAACCTGACCAGGTTTGAGATGACACGTCTTCCAAATATGTAGATTTTTCTACACTCCCTAAAGAAAACACTATTAATACCAAGATAAACATAGTGCATTGTTTACTTCAGTGTATAAACATTAGTTATGCCAAGTAAACAAAACCATCAGGAAAGAAGTGACAGTGTATGTGTTCATGACAGATAGGTAAGAATGACTTTTTAATACAGAAACTTGCTCCAAGCCCAACTGATGAGGTGGCCTGACCAAGCAGTGGGCAAAACTTCCATTACATGCAAGGTGAAAGTAAAAGTTTAAAATGTGTCTAGTTTTTTCCTAAAAATACACATTTCCCCAGATACTGCAAGTCAATCCCTACTCATTGTTCTTTTAAAATAGCAAAGCATGATCAATTGCCACAGGTACTCTGGTAACAATACCATTACCCTGCACAAATTACAACCAGACATGAGGGAAAGTGGCCACCCAAAGTGCTTTCAGATACACAGAGGAAGTCTGCAGGAAGAAGTTAAAGTAATTAAATGCTACTTAGAATAGCAGGTGAATAACTTTTCTGCAGGGACTGCAGCAAGTATTAAAAAGCTGAATTTGCCATCTGTAATAGTCTCAAAAGCTCACTAGAAAGAACTTCTAATTTATGGGGTCCTACCCACTAGTGATCCATACTGGAATTGAGAAGCTGAAGTAGGTGCTGAGGACGTGTCTGATGCATGGAAAGCAGAGAGGATGGAGGGGCAGGGGCCCTGTGAACCCTGCCCAGGGGCTGGATTAGGCCAAATACATTTTGCAATGTGAAAACTGTACTTTTTTTCTCATTGTGTACACACACAAACACCCTGCTCTTTCTGCACAGCACAGCTTACACTTTAACACTAATTTCAATTAGTGAATTAGTCATTTAGAATCAATTTTAATGCTTATTAGTTTCTTTGGTTCTGCTTATCAAGAACAGCCCCTTTGCCCAGTTCTGCCAAGCATATTAATCAGGTTGATGCATCTTATACCAGTTACTACAAATATAAAATATATAGTTACCTGTGTCATTAAACTGTCCATATTTGAGATGTATTAATGCTTTACCTTTCCAAAGGTGTGTTCCAAGTGACAGTGGTTAACATATTTCTATGTGTGTGAGGTTTCTTGGGTTTGTTTTCTGTTTGTTTTCTGTGGGTTTTTCTTTAAATCTTACTGGAGAACTGGGGTGCTGAGCTGCTCCCGAGTAATTCACAGGATACAAAAATCCCATGTTGAAGGTTTTTTCCCACGATTATTTAAACTAAAAAAGAAACAATTAAGCTGCAGACCAGTGAATTAATCCTTGTATTGCAGCAGAATTCCTGTGATCTTCCATACTGGCAGCAAAAAGAGGTCACTGTATTAGCTAAATACTAATCTCAATATACAGTAGGCCCATTAATAAAGGTTATCACATCATGACTTGTATCTGAACCTGCAGCAGAACAGAGAGGCTTTCCAGCACCAGGGCAGACATAGAAACCAACCAACCTACGGCTCAAAACTAGAACTGACTTGTCCATGCTCATAAATAAATTACATTTTTGAAGCTTCCACTCCTCTAATGATCCCTTTACAGCTCCTTCTACCAGGGCTCAGCAGATGGAAAAAGCTGGATTTTTCCCCCATCTACAGACATTGCAAACCTCTGGCCCAGCATGATCAATCCATAGGGAGAGTACATGGATCTCGTCCATCCTGCTGCTCAGGACACAGTCTCAGCCACGATAAATCCAGGACCACTGCCATGACCAGACTGCTTACTGCACAAAACACACAGAGGCAGAACCTTTTCAGCACTCGCTGTACAGGACACTGGATTAACTTTCAGACCATCTATCACCAACAGCAGATCCTCCTGGCTCTCCTCCACACACTCTTTTAAGAAAACCACGGAGAAAACAGTAGGATGCAGTTTTTAGTAAAGCAAGCTGAAAGGAAAGTTATATTAAATCTAATCAAAATGGCTGCTGTGAGATTAGGTGCAAGTAAAAGCTCCCTAATGGTAAAAGCAATTTAGAACTGAACAGCTGCCAAATGATCACTGATGAGAAAAAAAAATCAATGGGAACATTCAAAAAAGAGATTAGCCAACATACTCAGAAACCATTTGTGGGAAAAATCTACACACAATGGACAGAGATCATTATCCACCCATATGTAGGGAAAGCTAAATATCCAACCTGGTTTGCATTTAAAGAAGGCAACTTTGGCCAAAGATAAAGCTCTAACATCTTTTCAGCTAAAAGGTTTGTGATGCACAATACATAATATCCACTCTGCATCTGCAAATGCTGGAGGCTTTCCTCAGCAGGTAGGAACAAGAACACCTTGCTCATTAGTCCTATGTCTCAAGTACCCTGAAATCACTTCTTTGTTCAGTTCATCAGGCTCCATTTTAAAGTTAATCCCACCCTCAATTCCTATGTGAAAGCTACTCCAGAATTTGTTTCTGCCATCATAATTGGGGTAAGACAATTATTACCTAGGCAAGGAATTACACCAGTATCTGTGCTTCTAAAAACATGGAGGAATGGTATCTGGTCCCTCCTAGCACAAAACTTCTAGAAAGAGAAGAGGGGCAGGGGGCAAGAGAGAGAAGCAAGTTGCAAATTTCCCCCAGGCTGACTCTAGAATAACAGTATGACAAAAGACAAATGACAAACACTGAGACATGTATGTGAGATATATCTGGCACTTAAAAAACATAAGGGTGCTACTTCAGCTGTTTGTAAGTGATTAATTTTTGTAATGCTAATAAGAAATTAAATAGAGGAGCCCACTGTACTTCATGAATATTCACTGTGGTTCTTAGTCTGGGGGTTAATGCAAGAGTTACCTGGTCAGCTGAAATTCAAGTTGTACTAGGGCATCAACTGTGCACAAAAATAGCAGTGCTGCATCTGCAGCTGAGAGGACATCAGCACTCCCTGTGCTTTTCTCTTATTTTAAGTCCCAGAATTATTAATTCAGTTTTTACTGTAATTTAACAGTGAACATTTGCACATGGAACAAGCTAAATCCATACAGAGCTGCAAAATCACTGCCGTGTGCAAGAGACTGGAATCATCATCAGTGGCTGAAACACTGCAAATTTACTGTGATTATGTCAGTTAAACTATTTGTACTTTTTAGTAGAATTAATATTAATGAGCTAGATTACAATTTGTGCCCATATGCTTAACCCCTGACTCCTCTGTGTCTCTGGTGCACCCTCTGAAAGGCACCTCTGTAATTTACTGTGACATCTCAGCCATATCTAAGACAACCACAGGGTACTCAACATGATCACAGTCCTATTTATAACCAGTTCAGAGAAACACACTTGAAAAGCATGTCATTGCATTACAGTGGGTTTTAATATGATAACAGTGTTTTTAAAGATGTGCATTTTTTGTGATCTGCCTGGTTGAGCTTATTCAGAAGATATTTTAACATCCATTTTATACTAAAAAAAAAACCCTGAACTCTTTTCTAGAGGAGGTACAAAGAAAAACTAATTATTTGACCAAGGAGAAAATCAGAGTGAAAAAATCAGTCAGAACAAGAATCATTGCTTCTACTGAGGAATTTCTGTAATTCAGAAAAAATGTGTTTTAAAATTCCATTTTGTTTTACAAAATAGTCCTTTATCTCTGAATTTACCAAACTGCCAAGTCAGATATGACAGGGATTTTAAAAAGTTCTATTTCATGAGGATAAGAAGGCAAATGAAATGCAACTACATTAAATGCTCTCTGCTTCTGCTGATTTCCCAAATAGAGAATAAATTTTGTAATTTAGAGTTCCTATAATATTTACTTTGCTGTGGAGAGATTATATGTGTTTATATAACGTATACCAAATGTTAAAGTACAGCATAAAACAGATTACTTTTTCCAGCCTAAGCTTGATAGCATCTAAAGATTAGATATAAACAAGTTTAACAACTCTGCTCCACGATACAGCATTTCCCACCAGCATTTCTAGGTCATGCACAGCAGCACTGGGAAAAGAGAATACACAATATCACCTCAGAACCAGCATTCTGGTGCTTTTTTTGTGTGTGTTCATCTGCATGGGCATTGGGATGAAAGAAAACCCTCAAGAACTAGTAAAAAAATCCCCTCTAGATTACTTACAAACACACCATACTGTCACAAAATGAAATGCATGTTGTATTTTCATTCACTGTGACCTACTTACAGGCAGAACTCAGTAAGAGAGGTCTATTACACCCACAGAGTCAATAGAGTCAATTATGCAGACTCCATTCTGAAAAAACTGCCACTGATTTGTATGCAAAATTCCTCTATTTTCTCAGCCAAGTGCAGAACTAATGTAGTATCTTTACACACAAATAACCAGATGATAGAGATGAAATTCTGGCTATATTGAGATCAATAGGAATTTTGCCACCAGTCTCAACAGAGACAGATTTTATCAGTAGTGCTCAATAAGGTGGAAAAGTCACCCAACAAAGGACTGTCCCATGGCTAAATAAATTGCTTTTTAAAGTCACTAAAGGCCTTTCAAACCATAGAAAAACATGCAAGATGAAGCAGCATTTCATGTAAGCCTGACAAAACACTACAGTTTCACTGCTTACAAACACCCTTCTCACACACACAGCTCCCACATCTGCCACTGGGTTGAACCTTATTTCCTCCACATCATAATTTTGGAGTTGTCACAATCATTATTCTCCCTTCTACTAATCTTCCTCCTGATGCCATTCTCCATCCACACATATAAATCAACCCTCCTTTTGTTCTGCAGGTGTCAGAGCAGTCTGATCACCCTGTCCCTGCCAACACTCCTGTGCAGACACGGGACACAAAGGCATTAGACTTGCCCAAATAAAAGGCAGCAAAGGTCTCTTGTGTACATTATATTAGTAAGATTAATCTGTGATCTTGAGAAACCAACTAAACTGCCTTTCACTGTTATCTAAGCTTAAAAGGTGTTTTCAGCAAGCTTTACAATCAGCCCATAAACATACCTTTGGGTGGAAATCCTGTGACAAAGGAAATACACAAGCAAGTTGCTGTTAGTTCTCCCTGGAAATTCATACAGAATGTGTAATTTTGTAATTAAACAATTCTCAATGTGGGACAATCTGCAACTATATGGATTTTCACTGGAGAGTGTCAGTGCTTAAATATTAATTATATTACTTTGATGTAATACTTCCCATGATATAGTCTGTGAAAATGGCTTTCAAGGTATGTTTCCATTTCAAATTAATCACAGAATTATAGAATGACCTGGATTGGAAGGGACCTCAAAGATCATCTTGTTCCACTCCCCTGCCATGGGCAGGGACACCTCCCACTATCCCAGGTTGCTCCAAGCCCTGTCCAACCTGGCCTTGGACCCTTTCAGGGATGGAGCAGCCACAGCTTCTCTGGGCACTCTGTGCCAGGGCCTGCCCACCCTCCCAGGGAAGGATTCCATTGCAGATCACTCTGACAGAGCTCAGAAACTACTGGATTAATATAGAAACCATATTTTGGCTTGAACTAAAAAAATCAAATAGAAAACCAAAAATACAACAGTTTTCTTAGCTAATAAAATAGTTCTCAGTTTAACAAGTCAAACTCAAGTTTATTGCTACATGAAATGTCAAAACAGAAGGAAAAGAGTATTTGATCCCTTCCTTGCTTATAGTGAGACCTTTTCTCCCCTTCTAAAACAGTTGGCATATATCATATATACAGCTGAGATAACAGACTTGTGTTGGTGCCACAAGTAACAAGTGGTAAATATACTATTTCTTCCAAAGGAAGGACATCTCATACAGACACTGTTTCAAGGTATTATTTCTCAAGTTTAACATAAATTTTGAAATCTGGAACTTCAACCTCAAGAAATGGAAACCCAAGAGGTGTTTAGATATGCCCATAACAATTGAGTGCAGAGAGCCCCATTAAAAATGGGACACTCAGGGGATGATTAGAAGACAGACAATTATAACACAGGATGCTGCAGGGGCAAGAAGGAGCTGCATGAACCAGGGAAAGCACAACCAAACACCGTTCCCTGCCCTCTGATCCCAAGTTCTAACTACTCAAAATACCAGTCTAGCCCATCAATAGCAAAAGGGAGGTAGATGGAAGAGAGTGAAGGACAGAAAAATCAATGCAAAAGATAAATTTTTGCAGTTTTGCCCGTCAGGAGAGGATCAGCTGCTGCCCAGACCTCTGTGCAGCCCAGACCTGGTGAGGCAGAGGGAGGAGGACAAGCAGCTCAGCTCTGGTGGGAATGTATGAAGAGAAGGTGGAAGCTTTACTCTCAGCAAGCTGCTCATTCTCCTCTGCAATATAAAAGCACAGCATAGAGGAATTCACTGTTTCAGCACCACCAGAACCCTAAAAAACCCTGAAAATGTCAGCTTAGGACAAACAATGTGGTCACAGCACTAAACATCACTGAGGAAACCAGCATAGACCAGGATTTCACACCAAAATCTCTCACTAGGCTTTTTTTTTTGCATTTTAGGCATTTATTATCAGACCAAAAAGCTCTCAGAACTTTTTTTGGGAAAAGGCTGCAATTTATGAATCGTTATTTAAATTGGGTAATGTGGTGGACTAAAGTGCCTCTTCATACCACAAGGCCAATCAGCTTCCTGTCATCTATTTGGTGGACACTATCAAGGTTTTGTAGAAGACTATAAATATTGACTATTTCCCCAAGCAGTGGTGAAACATAGGTATAGAACCATTATAATTAATTTTGATACTTAATACAAATAATCAAGATCTTGAATTCTGATACTGCTCAGCAACTAAGGCCTTTGTGGACCTCAGTATATCCTTAAAAATAGCTGACTTCCACATTAACAAAAATTCTCTGCTTTTATTTGACATTTAGGCAACCTCTTGCAGTGCATACCTCCCTTTTTTCTCAGCTGGGATGGCAGGCAGACACAAATCAAGCTAAAAACTGGTTAAGGATGGGAGAGAAGGTGAAATCTCCCTTAACCAGCTGACATCTTTCATGTAACAGGAGACTAAGTTGCACAAGAACAATCATGTTTCATTTCTCAGATACTTCTGTGGTAGGAATAGGAAAGGAAAGACAAAAGCTAAAGCAAAATCATCTCAGATCAATGCACTGGACATTCCAACATTTCAGTCCTTTATTACACAAAATAGTGGAGACAAAACTGATCTGCCTTTCAAGGACCTGTGTTGCAAGATGTAAAAGTAAGAGCTGGGTTTTCAGGCAGCAGTTTAAAAATCTGAATTCCTTTTAAAAAATCTGAATTCCTTTTTCCTGCACACAATGTGCATTTGGTGAAGGAATTCAGTCCAAATAAAAGCTATTATGGCTTCAGGCTAGACAGCAAATCAAATATCAAGAAGAAATTCAACAATACCCTTGCTGGACTCTCTTGAACATCATGTTCCCACTCTTGAATTTAAGCCACAAGCATCCCAGTGAGCAGAAAGAACAGCTAAGTGATATGAAGGAGGGAGCTGAATTTCCACATGGAAAGAGCTTATACCTTGGTGATGATAGAAAAATGTTAAAAGAAAAACCAAAACAAACCAACACCACCCCTCCCCAGTGTTTGAAGGTTATGGAACATTTAGAACAGGGACATGAACTGCAGCAAGGGAAAATGTATTATCAAGAAAGAGCTTCTGACAGGAAGGTAATTTAAACTAAGAGTATTATTCCAAATGTCTTACAGCAATTTGAATGGATTTTTGCATCTAATCTGAACAAAGCCACAAGGGAATGCTTTGAGATCTACCTAATTCAGAAGCCTCACAAGCAAGACATAAAACTGGATACACAGCATGACCCACCAGGAGATAAACCACATTACCTCTAAAGACATTTTTGAATTTCTGAGGTCATTCTACCTCCCTTTCCCCTCCAGTGTGACCAGGTATCAATACAGCTGTCCATAACAATAAAATACAGGGAAAAAAGTCTGCTGGGCACTCCAGTAGAGCTAAAGTTAAACTGACAGTAAAACCAAAACATGCTGTTTACTTTAATGCCCATATTTATTCAATTCACTTCTTGCCTTTATAGCCAGGTAATAAATATATGGATCCCATTTAGGATGTATCCAGCCGTCATTCAAACCTACATTTCCAATAAAAACTTCTTAATTTTAACTAACATTCAATACAGTGATGGCCACTGGGAAGCACAGTTGAGAACAGAAGAGAGGGAGACTGCCACAGGCAGCAACAAAATATGAACTATACACCAGAAAGACTCAGAATTTACCAAGATCCAGTGACAGGCAAATCTTAAGTGGGAGGTGCTGGAGATTTAGCACTTTGGAAATTCGGTTACACACACACACATATGGGATCAACATCCTTGTGAGAAATTACTTATTTGCTCTTCACCTCATTTCCTACATCTCTAGTGTTAGTCAAATGTGCACAGTAAGAAATAATTAATTAATCCAGTATGAAGGTTTTCTTTCTTTTCCCAAATTCAAATTCTGCCTGTCAGCAAAATTTCACTGAGGCACCAATCAGTACTTTAAAATTCCAGCGGATAAAAACAGTTTTCTTTTGGAGCCTGAAAGAGACACTGTCCCACTGCAGATGGGACCCTAACTTAGACACAGAGCAGCAAATCTTTAAAATCATGGATTTTTAAAGTTCTGGGGTTTTCCCAGCAAGGCTGAAGGTTGTTTGGAGCCCCGGGTGACTTTGAGAATTAAGGAAGGAGGAAAAAAAGAGACTGTATCTTTTAAAAAGTTGCCATTTCTGCAGCAGTGTTCTCTTGTACAAGACTTCTTTTGTAAAGGGTGAATGTATTTATAGCTATGACTATCTCACAAACAAAAGTTCTATCTGGATCAGGTATAAAATAAACTTAGAAAGAAATTATTAGGAATATTGTATGTTTTCTTGGATTATTGCCAGAATCTGTCCTATATATCCTATGTAGTCTCAGCAAATATTTTGTAGTATTTACATTATTCCCCACTCACCATTCCTGACAGTGACTGATGTTTTGCATAAGTTAAAGCCTGTGTAACACTGAATTAATTTAATATAATGAAAAAACATTTTGCATAAATATGACCTAAGGGTTTATGAGGTGAGAATACATTTAGAGTGGACTAAGAACTACAGATACAGTTCTACAGAGCTTTTTTACACTGAAATATCCCAGCACTAATATCTTACCTTTCTTTTGACATTTTTGCATTAAAGCCACATATATTAACCCTGTGCTTGTATCATTGCAATTTCCTGGATATCAGGGGTGTTATAATATGCTAACAGAAAAAAGCACAATACAGAAAACAGTGTACAAGATCTCAGTTGCACTCTAAAGGAGCATACACAGATCCCATGAAATGCAGAGAAACTGAGATTATATGACAAAATTGGTGTTCAAAAATTATCATATGATTTAGAGCAGAATATTACTTGTATCAAATACTATCAGTTTTCTTTTATCTGACCACCTAAAGGAGAATACAGCACATAACAAAACACTGCAAACAAGATGTATTAAAAAAGGTCTCTCTTAGTAACTAAAGATGAGAGATTTCTGGATTTACCTGTATCAAGTTCTCAAATATTCAGCAGTATTTAGCTCTGTAGCACTGAAGGACTGCCCTAGTACAGCATTCCATTGCTGCATTAGCAATTAGCTTGCATTTTATCAGCTATCCTAGGGAACAGTAGATTGAAGTATTACTGTGAGCTCAGCATTATGCAGGTGTGTTTACGAGGCTTAATGCAGTGAAAAGCCAGAGAGCAGCAGCATTTAGGAAGAACTGTAGCACAAGGAATACAGAAGCCAGTGACAATATGGTGTACAATATTTATCATTAGAAATAGTCTCATAAAACCAACAGTATTAACGACAACTCTCATTTGCAAAGCACTGATTTAAAAATATATACAGTACAACATAGGTTATAGAATTATTTCAATTTATAGGTATATATGTTTATCATAGGATTGGTTAAATGCAAATGTGCCTCTTGGATATTTACAATTTCTGGCTCTATGCAAAGCAATTAAATCATTCAGCCACTACATTTTAGAGGAAAAGCAAAAATGACTAACAAATGCCAGCTGCAAAATATTTTCATCACACTTCCCTAGGCTTTTAACATTCAAAAAGAAGAAGTTCCCTACTCGATATCAGCACAGTATTTTGTGCTACTGCTGCAGATAAAACAATGTAAGGAGTACAGAACAATTATGCAGGACCTTACCCTTTCTACCGGTGAGCCAGAGCATGCAATGACGGAACATAGCAGTGGCAGATGGCATTGGTGTTAGAAAATGTGAATAAAAGGACAAGAGCAGAGCAATGGTGACGGGCAGACAACACACAGAAATGTAGATGGAATGAATGCAAGCTGGTAAATCTTGAAGCAAAGCTCCACCGTTAAGCCAAACGTTGCCTCTGGTCTCCTCATAACTGAGCATTAGGGTCTATCTGGATACAAATTGCAACCTTCAGGCCAGTCTTGATTCTCTTCATACAGAAATGCATAATTGTATCTTGGTAATGAAGATCAGAAAGGTTTTGTAAGCGAAACCCATAATCAGAAGCACATTACTTTCTCCCCTTGAGCAATTTATTCTTTACATTATTAATCTCCAAATCCTGCCAGAGCTACAGTCTCTTTCTAGCACACATGTATCCACTGCAGATGTAAATCCCTGCCTAACCTGCAGCACCCCTGGATCCAGAATGTTCTCACTGTGCTCATTCATGCTGTTCTGTTGCCAAACATTTAAAATCATCCATTAAATGCAAGTGGAATCTATTACAAGAAAAAAACACAATCTCTTCTTTCAGCTCACCCTGAAAATGGAAGGTTTTCTGATCAACAGTTATTGTGAAGGTGCTGTCGTCCTCGTCGTCTATACCAATCACAGCTCCCTGTGAAACAAAGAACAAAATCCTGATAAGGCAAGCAGTGACATCAGCAGCACACACTCCAGCACTACACCACTGGAATTTAAAAAGCTTTGACAAATGGGAGGCAAACTGAAGGCAGCAGAGAGCAGAAGGATTCTCTGTTTAGTCATAGGAGGCAGTTGGTTCTTTAAAATGATAAAATTTCACTTGTAGAAAAAACCCAGTAAATGCTCGTAAAGCTGATTTTCTGGATGATAATAATATGCATCTTCTATTTTTGTAACGGAGGTGGCTTTATGCTGCAGCAGCTCTCTACTACATTCCAACTTAAAGAAGAGCAGGGAGCAATATTTTATATGTACTTTCCATATATAAAAATAGTAATTCCTAAGTACTCTACAAAAAGAAGCTCTTGACCTGATTTTATGTACCAGCTTGTAGTAAAAAATAAATCATTGTAGCAGAATGAATTTGGTCCATCATGTCATGTCACTGGTACACTGCATGATCTAATTTTCAGTTCCTAAGTAAATACTAACAGTAAGTAATCAGGATATATCAAAAGCAACTAGCTTTGTCTTCTAATTCCTCATGAATTATTAGAAGGAAATGCAAACAAATTACAGAGTTAAAGGCCATCTGTGTTTAGCTATTTACAAATCCAGCCCAATTTCATTCCCACCCTCACCATTTAATAAATAACAGTTTTACCCAGGAGAAGATGACACTGAAGAAAGAACCATCTCAAACCTCTGCCAGCTCCAATAAATTATAATATTTAGTTCAAAAATCATTGGTGAGTTTACTCAGTTTCTCTTGCTCTCCAGGAGATACAGCATCAAGATCTGCTGTATCCTTACCCCTCCCACAAAACACACAGATATCACTGGGAGGTGCCTCTATTTAAAGGGCAAATTGTGACCTTAAGTGTCAGAGTAAACAGGGAGTAACAGCACTATGAGCATCCTGAGCCAGTGCCAACCAGTGCTCCATTCCACTCAGCCAGGTGCCACCCAGCAGCTGCAGGGCAGGGGCAGGCACCCAGCAGGCTGCCCGAAATGTAAGGATTCCTTTGAGTCAGACCTGGGGGCAGAGGGATCTGAGCCCATCTTACCCATTCCACACAGCCCCTGCATGACATCTGTGGCCAACAGGACCAGGGTCATGCATGGCTGGGACCACCACAGGCCCCACAAGACAGAGTGGCAGGAACAGGTTCTATTTAAACCCAGCACCAATCAGATGTAATCCAAGGCAATACTGCAGGAAAGGATAGCTCCAAACTGTTTTTTTTCTTCTCTTCACTGCCAAAAATGTACCACTTTTAACTTCTCCAAGAGTATCTTCTATATAGGCTTTTCATGGACAACTCTGTGTTCACTATAAAAGAGGCCCCTAAAAAGTGTACCCAAGCCACTGTAATTCTTAGTATTTTTAGTGCAAGGCTGTACAAACCACCAGATGACCAGTCATTACATTCAGAGACTATCTGGTACCCATGCAGTGCGCCAGTGACATGACATGATGGGCCAGATTCACTTTGATGGACTCATCTGAGTTTTATTAAACATACCAATAGAAAAGAATGTCTGGCTCTCTAAGTACATGCTTTGCTATGCAATAAATCTGAAGATCACTGCAAGTTGTACCATATCATTTTCCTCAACAGGTGTATCATAGAATCAGCATTGCTGAGGTGGGGAAAGAGCTCTGAGATCACCGAGTCCAACCATTAATCCAGCATCACCATGTTCACATCTAAATTTTATCAGCAAGTGCCACATCAACACATCCTTTCAACACTTCCACCATTCCCTGGCCATTCCATGAGTCCACCATTCCCTGGGCAGCCTGTTCCAATCGTTGACCACCCTTTCAGTGAAGAAATTCTCCCTGATATCCAACCTAAACCTCCCCTGGTGCAACCTGAGGTCATTTCCTCTCATCCTGTCACTTGCTCCCTGGGAGAAGAGACCAACCCCTGCCCTGGCTACACCTTCCTGTTGGGAGTTGTAGAGAGTGGGAAGGGCTCCCCTGAGCCTCCTTTTCTCCAGGCTAAAGATACCAAAAATCTGTAAGTCAGACACCAAGAACATGACCAAGACATTCTCCCCAGAGAATACAGGTAAAACCAACATAATGCTAAACACAGACTCAGACAGCCAAGTCCTGGCCCAACCCAAGTGTGGGAGAAAACTGAGGAGCAGGGAGAGCTCAGCACAAACCCACATGAAATTCACACTCTGCACCTGCAACCTTAAAGCAAAGGCTCTGAATCAGAAGCACAGAAAATGCTTCTGCTCTCATGCAGATGCCATGAACAAGTAAAGAAAAACGAGAAGGCAAAAGTTTAAGTGTATATTCCAGTAAACTGCAGATATTAAGCACAGTGCAGGTAACACAGAATCCTCTATGAATTAATGGACCTTCCTAAGTACAGTATGACAGTCAACAGGAGAATTTGAAGATGAAACTTCGGACCTGTGAAAGGTATATCAAGAGCAAGAAGGTGAGGAACAAGCTTTCAAAAATCCATTCAAGAGAAAGGAAGTATTTTAGCCAAATTGCTTAAATCACACGTTTGTTTATGTTCACACCTCCAGTTACAAACCAACAATTACTCTAAACAGAAAACCTCTCTGACAGAATTTCAGACTGCAAAAGCCCATCTGTTCAGCTATCAGTATCACTGTCATCTGCCAGAGGAGCTGCTGTACAAAAGCAAAAAAAAGGATGATTCCTTCCTCCCTCACAAAAAAACCCAAGCCCCCCCACATATTCAGAGAAAGGCTGGGGGAGTCAGTAAGTCTTCAGAAAACTCCAAAGAATAATTTGTGATTGAAGAGTGGCAGATGGGGAAGATGAAGGGATTGTTTCATGTTAAATACATATAAAGATGGATCATGCAATATTGAACAGATTGTTCACTTTTAATATTTCCTAAACTGGCAGGCTCAGGCCAACCTCCACACTGACAGGCTCACAGCACTATTAAAGCAGACGTGATTTTTCAGACTATATTTTTCTGCCCAATACAAAAAACATCCCCATCAATCTTTGGGAATGTCACGTTCTAGTCAGCAGCTTGAGTTTACATTACTCTTGGAGACATACTAAATTAAAATATCAGTACACTGGACAAGGAAAAGTGCAAAAAAAGTCATCTGGAATCCAAGTGAATGGAGATTCTCCAAGTCTCAGAAGGGCAGGTACCCCTGTATTAGGGCTACAGAAAGACCAGAAAGAAGTAGCAACAAAAGGAGGGAGCAAGTGGAAGATGCAGAGTTCTGCTGCAATGCTCATCACAGTGCTTGTCAAGCACAGACTCCCTTCCCTACACTTTCCTTGCTTTAAGACTCAAAATGCTCCTGTTCATACCCATTATCCTCCTGACTCCTTTTCCCTATTTACAGCAGCTCTTCACAAGACTGCTGTAGGCTGGAACCAGAGATTCTATGAGAAATGGGAAAAAAATATAGAAAAAGGACTTGTGCAAGAAATATTTTCAGTGCATGTCTGACCACAAGGTGGGAACTGGGCATGTGCAGATACCACTGCATTGCCACCTCACTGCAGTGCTGCCCCTTGAAGCTACAACAGCAGCACTCCAGGTTAAATGTTCCAAGCCTAAGGGGCTCAAAGAGGTGATGCTCAGCTTTCCCAATCTGCAGATCTTTACCTCTTTTTCTCCAATCTGTATCCACCCCCAACTGGTATTTCAAAAACTTTGCCAGTAGCTCTCCCTTCCCTTTCCAGTCCTGTGTTTCGCTGAGCTCCAGCACAGTCAACTGGCATGATGGAGGACACAGTAACAGAAGAAATGCAGATCCAAAGGACAGAGGGAAGCAGTTTCACGACTTCTGTAGCACAGAACAATATGTATATACATATACAATATATGTATTTACACCTCCACACACAAAGAAATGAGAACTGCAAAAAGCAACTTTTTCATAATTTGCTACTATTAACCCATCTTAGTCTGTCATAGAACATTTTTAATATATCATATAAAATGTATAATGTTTCTATAAAAATATAAATTATTGAATGTCATTAGCGCAGCATGTCACTTGACCTCTAATGTTTTCTTTCCTTAAAACCTTTCACTATTTCAGTATTTTGCAGAGTCAGGAATAGAGCCCAAACCTCAAAGTCTCCTTGCAGTTCTCTCCATTAGGACATATTACATACACAAAGTCATTAAGTACTGAATAAAACAACACTTACCCTGAGTCTGACACACCCTCGGCGAGAGCCTCTCATCATTTTGTCTTTTGACTGAAACAGAAAAAAACACAGATCAGTGGGTTAACAAATACAGTAATAAATTAATTCAAAGGAAAGGAGAAAAGAATAAAGCACTTTTGCATAAAGTTTTATTGACTGATTAAATGAGATGCAACTTTTGTTACAAAATAGGTTAGTTCTCACACAGAAACACACCACCATGGCATGAAAAACTAATCTTTAAGAAATAAAAATACAATATCCCTCTTCAAGAAGTTTTCTAGATATCTTCAAGAAATACTTCTAAGATGCAGTCCGACCTTTATAGAAAGTAAAAAGAAGAAAGGACTTGGGAAATATTAAAAATCGGCAACATACTGATTTACATCTTCCTTTCTCTCCTGCTCTCAGAAAAGTGTTCATACAACAAAATCCATCTGTGCAGGCAGAATTATACAAATGAAATTACAACTCTGTCAAAGTCTGCCCAATTCATATCCCTTTTATGCAGATATAAATTCCATTTTTAGACAGGTTTCTATGCCTATTTCCTAGCTAGTACAGCCCACTGTCATTATACACTTAGAAAAGTTATGTTTATGGCTATTTAAGCAGTAAGAACCCAGACCAGAAAACAGGATTCCCATGTCCATAACCAGTGCTCAAACCTGAAGACTAACCTACCCTGCAGCTAAACTACTGAATCTCTTCTTTACTATCTGGCTGAAGTACTGACACAAAACCCCTCACACCCCCAGCTCCCCAGAGAGGGAATCTTAAACAGCCAACTCACTTCTAGCTCAAAATTGTGATACTTGAACTTTCAGCTATTCCCAGCACTGACTGCAGGCAGAGTTGTGAGTGACCAGTGCCATTGGGCAGGAGTGGCAAGCCCAAGCAGCACACACACAAACTAAGGTAAAGAAGAAAAAGGAAACATTGAGGTCGTCCTAAATATTCAGTTTTCTGATAAACGCAAACATCTGCTGCTTTTTAACTAGACACACACACTTTAAACTATGAGTTACCTGCCATTGTAGCCTCATCTGAAAGGTAATCCTGTCTAATACAACCTCTTCTCTCTTACTATCCAAATATTCAAACTACATTCTTTCAGGTCATGAAAACAACAGCTGCCACTGTCATGAACAGATTCTCTTGCTGTCATCTTCTGAAATACCCACTTCTTTCCAATAGCAATCCCATCAAGACAATACCCTGACATTATTATCACCAGACTTATTTTCACTGAAGCCATTAGACAATGAAATATTGCTGACATCAATAGAAAAAAAGACAGGACAAGAAGTATCATTCTTAACAGTGACAAATTATTCTTCATCTGCTACATATTTGAGATATAGCTACAAGGAAAGCATGAAGCAGTCACAGCTAATCCTATTCACTAAAGATAATGTAAAAATACAGCACTCAGACCTTCAAATAATGTTTTTGCTGACCTCCCATTCAATTCAGGCTTTATCAGAGCTGTCTTCTGAATGTTAGAAACCATCAGTATGAATCTACTTGTTTTCACATCAACATAGGTTAGTTGGTCAAAGTGAAACTGGAAGTAAAGACCAGCAGTGCATCCATAATGTATTCCACAGATACATAATTTATTTTTAGATTTCCTGAACAAAAACCTGTACATAGGGAAGACTTTTTGGAGGTTTGGGTGTGTTCTTTGTAAAGCTCAAATGCAAGAAAGAATCTAGTAAGAAAGTTTCTCCAATAATTTCCTGTCAGAAACTGTGTATACTTGGGATATATCTCACTAGAGTGCTCTTTTATTTTTTATATTCACTGCCTTGACAGTTCTCCTAAAATGGGAGGACAATTCTGAGAGCTTATCACTCCCTCTGGTGGTTTCTGGAAGAAATATTGGCATAATCCTAGCAGGGAAAAAACCTATCTGGACTGAGGCTGCCCCTCTGCAGCAGCTGCAAAGACCTGTCCAGGTCTGGCTGCCCAGATCACACACAGCAGGCAGAGCCCACCCAGAGCCCACAGCAGGCAGAGCTCACCCAGATCCCACAGCAGGCAGAGCTCACCCAGAGCCCACACAGCAGGCAGAGCTCACCCAGAGCCCACACAGCAGGCAGAGCCCACCCAGAGCCCACACAGCAGGCAGAGCCCACCCAGTGCCCACACAGCAGGCAGAGCTCACCCAGAGCCCACAGCAGGCAGAGCTCACCCAGAGCCCACAGCAGGCAGAGCTCACCCAGAGCCCACAGAAGGCAGAGCTCACCCAGAGCCCACAGCAGGCAGAGCCCACCCAGATCCCACACCAGGCAGAGCCCATCCAGCTCCCCGTGCTGGGCCAGGCAGGATCCACATCGGATAAAAGCAAAGGCAGCAGAACAGACACTTGGGTTAGTTTGCTTTAGACTCTCAGCCAGGGAAGTGCAGGGAATTCCAGAGCTTGTCCTCATGCAAGGTAGGGCAGAATCCCACCAGTCCTCCTTTCCACCGTGCAGGCTGACTGTCAGCCCAAAAAATAAAGCCCTCCTTTTTCTTATACACCACATTTTAATGGAATGGAAATTAAGTTTAAACATTATCATGGTCTTAGTCTGCAAAATGATTCACAAGATAAATCACAGGTCAGAGCGTGGCCTATATACTTATAATTTCACCATCTTCAGATACAGCTTTGCTTGGTTAATGCCAATTATAATGAAGCAGTAAATCTCATTCATTTTACCCTAGTGAAGCACCCATCACCCCAGCATCTGAACACCCTGAGCACTAAAGCACAGAGCTGTCCTGTCAGCACACCCAGTGCTGGATCCTCTCACTGGCAGGCAGCAAACCCTTCACTGGCTGCTCCAGGACAGCACTTTAACTCAGTTGACATTTTAGATTTGCCCCCCACCTCCAAAAGCAAGATTTTACAAAAATACAATTCAAACAAGTGTCAGCTTTCCCTTATCACCCTTTAGTTGAAAATAGCTTATCCAGTATGTCTTTGGATAAATATATTAAATTCCTGGATAAATAAAGCCATCCCATAACTGTTTCGAGGAAAGAATTAATTTCATTGAATAAAATCTCATTCAGCAGAAAGACATCTCTGAATGCCTAATAAAAAAGCCACATTTTACTTTCTTTTTCAAGTTTTAATATGCAGCTATCTCTTTTCAGTGATCAGTTTTCTAACCAGACAAAATTACATTTTTCATAAACTTTCAATACACACTGTACTGATTTTGATGATAAAAGACTTGAACAGGTTACAAGCAGACAGCAATATGAGATACATTTCAGCTGAAACTCAAATCAAAATTTGTAAAAACTGAACAAAGCTATACATCATTACTGCAGGGGAATGTAGGTATCTTCCAAAATAATATGGCCTTTATTGGTTTCTCTTTTATATCCACACAGTGAAGTTGGTTACATACAGAACTGACCTAGCATAAGGCATTTCAGAGAAATCTTTTAGAGAAATTAAAACAATGTCGGGGTCTATCTGAAAAACAAATCAAAATTAGAAAACTAACCCCCCAAAAGCCCCCAGCCCTTCCTCATCTTTGGAAATTCTACAATTTCTTTCACTTGAGTTGTAGCTGTTGTGTGGAAAGTTGAAGGTTTCCAATAAAACCCAGCTGCTTTCTGCCTCCAAAACTTCTCAGGCACAAGCTCTGCTTGCACAGAACTCTGAGAGGTGCATTTCTGACTCACACAGTCATGGAAATCACTAACAGAAGTACACAGAGGAGCAAAACCACTTGGGACATTCATTTCCTGTTAGGGATGAAGAACCTGGAACACGCTGTATTTATAAACACTGATCTTTGCGGTTTAGCTACATCTACAAGAGAAGCTTTCATTTGGATCACTTTCCATAATAGTCATTTTTCTCATCAAATCCTAAGGCAGAAATAAAACTCAACAATTTAAAGCCTTTACAGGCTGTTCCCAACCCACAATTCCTTCAGCTCCCTCGCAAGGCACGTGCCAGTCTCAGAGGAGCTCCCTGAGCTCAGGGACAGCATCTCCCAGCCATGTTGTTCCTGCAGCCAAAGCTGTGACTTCTGTGAATTCAGACAAAGAGCAGGAACCAAAACACCGCAGGGATAACCGAGGGTGCCACTGGGTCTCATTTAACACCCACAGATGTCATGGATTTATGAAACAGGTAATGCAACAATTTATGGGTCCTGTCACAGAAAAGCTTAAACAGCTTAGAGAATTCTACAGGAAATTAATACATGAGAGACCTCGACTGAATCAAGGTGTAAAAGACACAGCACAGTCACGGGACCCTCCCTCCAGCCCCTTCCCAAAAAGCACAGCTACAGATTAAACAGTCTATAGCAAAAACAGGACCAGGTATCTGATCCCAGGCTGACCTTCCCAGGCTGTTATTAGATCATTCTGCATTATTCTAAGATATTTTAAATAAAGCTTTTCATTAAATTGCCTCTCTCACACGACCATACATTAATTATTAGTTATTAGTTATCAGCTCCATTCACAACCTGCACTGGTGACTTTAAGTAGCAGAAACCTTAAACTAAGTCGTAATTTAGCCACAACAAAATAACTGCTGGTTTTATTCTGCACACCTAACAAAGAAAACATAAAAATTTGCAATAGATGAGATTTTACAGGTAAGTGAACAGATTGAGTACCGAGCCACTGTTAGCACATGACCTGTACTCCAAATTCTGATTTGCCACACTGTGCCCATGTTGATCCAGATCCTACACAAGTGCCCAACTATGTCAAGTTAACGGAGCCAGAAACAGGCTGGCTTTGTGGGGACAGGTGACACACAGTTTGGAGTGCCAGTACAACATTAACCCACCAAATATTTTTTGAACAAAACAGGCAAAATATGCTTATAGTGGATGGGAAATGCCAATGACTTGCACTGCAAAACAATGGTCAGGTATTGGGAGACCTACAACCAGTCCCAGCACCCAATTACTATAGAGGAAACAACTACTTAAATGATCATCCTGTAACAATTTCTTCAGTGCATCAAAACCTGTGATATGAAGTTTAAACCATGTACAAACTTCAATTTAGTGATGCACAGTAGCCATCGATGTTTTTTATCCTGTGACTATAAATTCAGAATTATTATTACTAGTTCACTTACAGTTTTATCTGTTTCTAATAGACTCACTGAGCTGTCTGTAGTGGATGTGACAGAACAAGTTATTACAGAAAAAAAGTGTCACTTCATCTGAGAATGGAAAACAGAGACCTCAGAGGGAATGTTTGTGCAAAAGCAGATGGGATTTTTTTCCTGTTTTCTTGGGATTTTTGCATGCAGCTGTTGATTGAGCAACTGTATTTGGAAAAAGCATTCAATTGAAAGTCTCTACCATGGGGCACTGAGCCACGACTGCAGCTTCAGAGCCAGCATCTCAAATCAAGTCAACAAGGTTTGCTCTTAGATCACCACCAAAGATTCATAAAACTGCTCCAAAATTTGAGTTCCTCTCCTCAGTATCTGGGTAGTGGCATCCACAAGCAGTTCTTCAGTTCAATACAATCAGTAGTACTAAAGTTGGTAACTAGTAGTAATGAGGAGAAAAATATTTTTATACTACCATAACTACTTTTCCTAACTGTTTTCACACAGCTTTTGCTCTTGAAAGCATTCACCCAGCAGAGGTTTTAAATGCAGTTTGATGGAATTATTAACAAAAAATCAGCTCTTAAATCTATTCTTTAAGCCCTTACTGGTGCAAGAACCATTAAGATGGTGGGAAGTTCCCCAGTTTGGTTTCAAGAATACACACTATGGAATTGTCATACACAATTTTTTCTGGCAACCCTCATTCACTATGCAAGGCAGCAGATTAAGCCTAAAACATTTTGATCAGTTCTCCTTTCTATACCACCATATGTCAAATATCCACAACATTTTAAATAATTTAAGGAACTGACCTTCCTCTGTACTGGCCCTGGTTTTAGCACTGTTTGCACAGCTATGCCAGTTCTGCTTTCAATTTATTATACAATTTAAATATTTATTTAAAGAGGACACTTAAAACAAGAATTTAAATCAGATTTTCAACATTGAGTGGTTCTCTGGACTATTTCTGCAGGATTCCCAAGGGTTATCAAGGATATAGCTGATGTGTATTTAAGACAGCACTTCTGACAGAAAACACAAACAAAAAGCAAATTGCATTTCTTCCTCCCTGGCCACTTCTTTGTCTTCAGGTTCTCTTCCAGCATAATGTTGACACGTTTTTACACTGACATGCATAAAACAAATGACAGAACAAATTCAGCTGAAAAAAAAATCAGCACAAAGCTATTTTTCAGCTGGAATGCAGCTCATGGAACAACTTTACAGCTCCTGTGCCAGCAGAAGGCAGGAATGAGCCACTTGGAGACTGGTCAGTTAAATATCATTAGTGTAGTTACACACTGAAAATCCACAATGCTTCAGTAGACTTATATTTGCTATCCTCTCAAGAGAAAACATTGGTAAATTCACAAATCAGAGAATATTGGCAGGAAAAAGGGAAATAATTTGCCAAGCCATTGGTCAAACTGATCGAAAATGGCAGAACATCATTTATTTCATAATTTGCTCTTAAAAAATAAAAAAGTGGTTATTTACTGATATCAGATCATCATTTATTTGAGCAAAACTATGAAAAGAAAGCATTTGGATGACAAGTTCAGGTCATACTCTCTGAAATACAGAATTCAAAACCACCTTCACACAAATGTAATTATAAGCAAATCTGAGCATGAACATTTGTATTCTAAAGGAGCGAAAAAACTACTGAAATACAGAAGTGGGAAAAAAGCAATTTGGCATTGTAAAAGGCCTTTGTAAAATAACTTGTAAATGCATGTGAGAAGCATTTGCAAGTAGTACTACCAGTGTTCACTGCAATACAAGAACAGAGGAAGGAATATACAAATTAAAACAGAAATAAAAGTGAACATTGAATTCTCTTTTTTCTTTTGTGAGTCATACTTGATGCAAAATCTTTTGCCTTGCTCCTTTAAAGTTCTAATCATATCACGAATGGATAATTAATTGAATTAATTTGCTTTTGCTGTATGTACTTAAAACATACTTAGCTTACAACCTATTCATTTTACCAAAATACAAAGCATACCCTTTGTTTCCCCCAGAGAATTGCAATACTATTGCACTAATTATTTTTGAATGTTTATTTCATATTAAGGGTCCTTTTCTGCGGTTTATTTTAACTTACTACCAAAACCAACTAAATACAACAGTGCAAGGACACGCCTAAGAAGAAACACGTTTGTGGATCAGGCTCTGATGTAAAGTTCAGCTGCATCAGGAGTTATTACCCTGCAGTTTTCCACAACTCCCCTGCCAAAGGTTAACAACCTGTTGGATCTACTGCAGAAAGTGTTTCCTGCACACCCAACTTTTTGGATTGAAATGGGCTGAGGAGCCTGAAGAGGCAATGAGCAGGTCCAAGCTGATCAGATACCTGTAATGCCTCCTATCAGCAGAACTGTTTCCAGTCTGTGGGTCTGTACAGCCAGGGTGAAACCACCCCAGCCCACCCCACCCACGATTACACTCATGGGAAGGGCCAGTCAGGCTCAGACACGGCCCAGTCACACTCACAGCAGCAGAGAGAGGCAGCTCTGTTGCTTCAGACTGAAACTGGCCCAGAGGGAACACAGCATGTCCCTGTGCACCTGGTGACACACCTCAACCTCTAATTCAAAATACAGTGCTGCATATAAAGGCTCACAACAGGCTGTTTCTCCATAGAAAAAAGCCCCCAAATCTGCAAACATCCAAATTTATGTTGTTTATGAGCCTCATAAACTACCACTCAGGAATTACTACTCTAAAACTAAAGGTGAAGCTGAAGGAAACCGTATCCTACCACCCTGTCAGTGATAATATTAGTTCTTGTCAGGCATGTGATCAACTGAGACTAGATGTGAGTTATCTTCCCACTCCAGCTCCAGCTGATCCTGCAGCCCTGGGAGCAATCGTGCCAGCACACATGAAGAGACGTGTGCTGGAGGAGCAGATCTCTTGGCAGGCAGTTTTAAGCACGACACACACCCTTAGGTACAAGAATGACTCCAGATGTCGAGAGAACAGCATGACAAGCACTTCACAGGCATATGTGCAGAAAAGACAGCACATGGATGAGGAAAGCATTCCAAAGGAAATGTTAACTGCAGCCACTTCTTAGTGGTAAAGGCACATAAATAGCAGAGCACATGATTTTAATCCTTGAATCCAACTTGAATTTTTTAGGATAGGTAGTTAAAAAGAGGATTTTTAAATTTGGGAACTCAAAGTTGTTATACTAACAAAGAAAATAATAAATTATATAAAGTAAAAGCGTAATGTATAATTGGGATACCTAGTTATAGGAAATAATAGAACAATTTTTATTAAACAACTGAAGACCCTAGAATGACAGTCAGTGCAATAACCAGGATTACAATTATACACACCACTCATCAGCAAATGTTTCTATTTCTGTAGCTGAGCATTAAATGACTTTGCACCTTGGACTGCTACTTAGACCACACTCACTAATTCATCTCTGTCACAGAGCTGACATTTGAACAGCCATTAAATAGCAACCATAAAAGCACGCTCATTTCTTCATCTAGACTCCAGGTGAAGTATTTTGAATGTACATGAACAAAGTGTTTTGGGAGTCTCTAACTGTTTTCTGTCAAGAGCCTAAAACTCCTGAGCGTGGGGAGACAAGCTCTCTCCTAGAAATGCAGATTTAGGGACTAAAGTGGTATATGCTTCTGTATGAACATACCTTCACTGACAGCAAGTTATTCGCTGTGAATTTGTTCCAACTTACTACAAGTTTAATTTGTATGTGTTTTACTCAGGCTGACACACTAATTGCTCCATGAGAAGAAAACTCTCGTGCACAGATGCAGTTCACCCAGTCAGCCTTCTCACATCAGGGCACATCCTTGATAAAATGAATTTGCACCACTACAGTGTTTCTAAGTTATGTAAAAAACGTGAATTAAGCAGCCGAACAAGCCGGCAGGGTTGGATCTTTCAGAGGTTATGCAAAAAAAATTAAAAAGAAAAAACAGTTAAGGAAAACATCAGTTTCTTAATACAGCGCACTTAAAAAGTTGGTGTTTCGAAATGCCAAGTCCTGAACGCAAACAGGGAAAGCCGATCGGGCTCCGGGGAGCACCCGCCGTGCAGCAGCGAGCCCGCGATCCCCGGGCCCGATCGTGGCCACGAGAGCTGCTCGGCGCTCCCGGGGAGGCGGCACCGCCCGGGCCCTGGTTGGGTTGAGCGCCCACAGCGGGGCGAGGGCGAGCCCTCCCGCATGGGGCGGGGAACCGGCGAGCCCGGCAGCCGCGGCCACCCCGAGCACGGCTCCGGCCGCCCGGGGCAGGACGGTCCCCGTGGGCAGAGCGGGATGAGCGCGGCCCCGCAGCCGCCGGCACTGCCCGGGAAGGTCCCGCAGAGTAAGCGGGGTGATCGCAGCCGCCGGCACTGCCCGGAGGGTCCCGCGGGGTGATCGCGGCCCCGCAGCCGCCGGCACTGCCCGGGCGGGTCCCGCGGGCGCTCCCGCCGCCAACAATAACAGCACCGCCCGCCCCCGCCGCCCGCAGCGCCGCCCCATTGGCTGCGCCCGCCGCCTCCTCCTCGCCCATTGGCCGCGCCCGCCGCCTCCTCCTCGCCCATTGGCCGCGCGGGCGCTCGCACGCCGCGAGTCCCCTCCCCGCCCCCACCCTGCGCCCCGGCCGCTCCCAGCCCCTCTCGCCCGCGCGGCCGCCGCCGCCCTCACCGTGTAGTAGGAGAGCAGCCCCGCGTTGTAGTCCAGCACGAACCAGCGGTACTGCCAGCCCTTCATCACGTTGGTCCATTTGCTCAGCGGGCCCTCCATGATAGACGCCATCTTAGGCACCGGACCGGCACCGCGGCGCGCTCGCGGAGCGGGGAAGCGGCTCGGCGGCCGCCGGGCGGGGCGGGGCGGGGCACGCACCGGGGGGCGGGGCCTCGGCCCACACAGCCCCGGGGCGGGGCCGGGAGCGGCGTGAGGGGACAGGGAGGGGCGGCCTCGGAACGAGGGGAGGCGGAGTGGGGGATTTGGGATGTTGGGGTGCTGCCTGAAGGAACCCACCCCCAGGGGAGCGCGGCTCCCCCTCACGGCCCGGGAGAAAGCTGTGAGGCGGCAGCGGAGCAGCCTCAGCGCTGCGGGTGGGTGAGGGCATCACCCCGTCCCCTAAAATGCTTAGAACTTCGTAGTGTCGCTCTGCAGCACTTGGCACCACCTGGACCCTTTTAGCTCCTCTCCCTGTTGTGCTTGTCCCTCCGCCTGTCGGTTGTTTCCTGACCAAAGTGCCTTAAGTGGGTTTAACAGGGGTCTGAGGATGTTTCTTTGAAGGGGCTACGTGGTGAGAGTGTACAAAAAACATTCAGCTCTTGAGATAAACTTCAGAGGGTAGGACTTGAATGTGACACAGCTTTCCTGTGGACTGATCCAAGAATGCGGAATGAATTCCCCAGGAGCTACAGACAGTTGCAAATCTGTTTGGTTTTGGCACTGATCTTTTCTGACATGAGTAAAGAACTTGAGTTGTGCTTTAACATCAAAACTTCAAAGGACCCGTAGGGATACTCATGTCCCTTCCCAGGAATCAACAATAAAGCAGCAGAAATAGTGCTTTTATCATGAGGTTTGTGTCATGTTATCTTCAGAGTATTCATGAAATAAGGTGTTTTCCTTCTCCACATTTTTTATTATTTTAGTAGAAAAATACCTTTATAGTAGGGCTGAAGTAGCTTTAGTGTCTTACAACACTGCAACTTTATACTAAGTTAAACTAAATTTAATAGAAAAATCATCCATTTTGTGGAAAAGAATCAGTGTGCTTGATTCGAGAAAATAAATACTTAGATTATATATGTAGATTACATACAAATTTTTCTAATTGTCTTCTCATTTACTACTTGGTTACCAATTGGAACTTAGAGTGTTGACTTTAGGATGCCCCTTGGAGTCCCCTGGTGATGTATTTATGCACAGGGCTGCCAGTTTAAGGCACGTAAAGCACAATCTAGTCTTGGAACCCATCTTGTTAAGTTAGATAACATTCTTTTTCAAGCTGCATATGACCTTAGTAGTCTGTTTTGTTCTTTAGTTTCACTGACTAAACAAAGCCTGGCTGCCTAGAGATTATACCAAGCAAGCAAAACAAAAAACATCAGATGGTGCCAGAACATTACTAGTGCTGCCAGTTAAAGCTGGAGCTGGAATGGAGATTCATTATCCCAGATCACTACTTTGACTGTATTATATCACAGGAGTTGAAACAATGCAAAGAACTCCTGCTAAAAAACCTCTTGGCTTTAACTGTATAGGCAAAGCATCTGCAGCAAGAAATTCTGCACAGGAGAGCTTTCTATTTACCTTGGTTTGCCAGAGGATGAATCTCCTGAGCTTGGGCTGAATATCTTACAAGTTCTTTGTTCTCTTTGGCTTTTTTTTTTTTTTGAGGGGAAATGTTCCAAAGACTGGCCTCCTCTAGCAGAATCATGTATTTTAGTTAGCTCAATTTAGCCAAACCTTAAAAGCCCTAGAGTAGATGGAAACGTTGTGTTAACAGGTATTAGAGGGCAATTCAACTGAAGGTTTCTTTTAGAAATGTAGTGGAGATATTCTCTTTAGGTAATTTGGCAGAGATCAGAGAATCATTGTTTTTCAAAAACACCCATCACAAATTAAAATAAATACACATGAAATTACAGTCTATGAGCATCCAGAATACAATGTCATACAGGTTTATGTATTTCTGTGGCATCCCAGAATGCTCTGCCCTCTGTGTCTTTCAGATTACTCCCCATACATTGAACGTGGATTATGAGGGTATTATTGAAGGGATTAGGCTTAAGTCATTAGATCCTTCTGATAACAATTCTAGAGGCCCATTCAAATTCTTTTGAAAGATAAATGCACCTGGTTTAGTTCATTTAAACAAATCAACAAACTGAAATCAGCCACAACTGTGGTATGACCACTCTATATATGCTTTGTATTTTAAATCATCAGTAACAATGATTTTGATTTTAAAAATTACTTCAAATAGAAGTTAGTGAGTAACTTCCGTAACAGAAGAATTTAGTTTGCTTTAGCATGTTCCATCAGAATCCAATCTGGAGGAGTAACAAAGAGCTGTTATTTTTTATCGACAGTTTTATTGTGAGATTGTCTGTATTTTTCACAATGTAAATCAGACTAGTATGTCACCCTCTAACATTTAGTACTTACTGTTGTCTAAAAGAGTGATGAACTACGACATCAACAGAACAAGGCAGGAGGCAGAAGCTGCTTCCTTGTGCTGCCCTTGTTTCACACACTGCTCCATCAGCTGGAGATCTTGTCCAGCACTGTTTTCTTGCCACACAGAGGCCTCAATTAAATTATCCTGCTGTGGTGTCCCAGACACACACAGATTTCCTGACCAGCCACAATGTTTAGCCCATGAAGTTGCCTCTGGAGTACTCAGATTGTCCCAGCAGGAATGTAGGGGGACACCTGAGATATGCCTGGTCCTTCTTGTGTTTTACAGGACATCCCAATTTGCACCCTGCTTTTAAAAACTTCTTTCCTTTGTCCAAGCTTGTCCAATAAATTACATTTTTTGGCCATGACAATAAAAATCTCTATGGTTTCTAGCCAAAAGGAAGATACTGCTGATTAGAGTAAATACCAGTGAAGGGCCAGGGCAGAGGGAACAGGAAGCAGCAGTGTATTGGAAGTCTAATTCTTTAAGAGGGAAATGCTTTTGTGCTGTAAATTTTCCTGACGTTGAAGCTGAACTAACTTTGATGAAGTTGTGGCTTGTGGGTTTCCTTGAGGGTGTTTGGGAGTGTGACTGGCTGCAGTGAAAGTGGCTTTAGGTTCTCGCAGCAGCTGCAATTGCTTGGGGTTTTGAGGAACATAAGGAAGCCATTTGAGAAGAGAACAAATAATATTTTGTTTATTTTCTTTTCCCACTACAGAAATGTGTTGGTAGTTTAATTTTGTATTGCTTGTCCTATCAGGTGACTGTGTGTCAACTACTGACAACATAATCATCATAATCAAGAAATTATGTTTTAGCCTGATAATGGATCTTTCTTTTTCTGCTTGTTGGTAGTAAGTAATGTCTTTTATTTGTTCCTTCAGGTAAAAGTGTCTTCCATTTTATTTTTTATGGGTAACAAATGCACTAAACAAGTACAATCAAGTAGTAGATGGAGCATTCTGTGTCATCTTCAGTCTTCTGCTATTGTCTTTCAAAGGTATTTTCTAGTCCCTCTATGCACATCCCAACTATGCTAAAAATGAGAACAATGTTAAAGCCTAAATATTTTTTATTTTATTTCTTCAGAATTATGTTTGGTTTAGGGGGTTATGGAGAAGAAGATAGATGGGAGAGAATCATCTTCACCCTACAAGCAGTCATTCTTCAAAGAAGATAATTAAATCAAGTATGACAGTAAGTGCCACTGTAAGTAGATTTTCTGAATAGATTTATTATACTGTCACTGGTTTTAATACAAATGTTTACGAAAAAAATCAGAAAGACAGTGGAAGGAAGACAGTAGTGGCTTTCTGCAGCAAACAAATAATTCTCTTGGGCCTTTCTTGCCATTTCCTGTATGATTCTATGAAGTAAAAGCCATTAGCAATGAGTTTTCCCAATTCTTTCCATTTTCATCTGGTTTTTCGCTGATCTTAATGAATTGTCATAAATTCCTCTAGGTCAGGGATGAGCAACCTCGTTGAGGGCTAAGCACACCTTTCTGAGTCTTCTAAATGACTCCATATTTGCATACACTGGGGAAAATCAAATCACCACAGGTTGTGTGGAGCTAAAGACATCAAGTCTAAAAATTCCTGTTCTATTTCTGCTTGTTGCGGTGTTTGGTGTAAGTTCATGACAGAAGGGACTTTTCTTTTTGAATATTATAAATACCTGCCATAGTAATCTTCATATTCTCATCCTTTCGTGGCATATTTAAAGCTGCACCAGAAAATATTCAAATATTGGAGCCATTTCCCTAAAACCCATGGAATACGTTCAGCCAAAATGTGACAGCATTTAGGAAAGGGCTGAAGACTTTCTCTTGCATTTAAAATAGATAGGGATGATTCTGAAACTAAGATTTATTTAGTCTCTAGTTGTTTAATCCTCTCTAGTAGTGCTGTGTGTCAGGGGGATGATGCAGCAAAGGCACAGCTGGCTCACCTCACTGGCAGCAGCCCCCGCCAGGCCCGGGAGGGGTTTGTCAGGTGGTGCAGTGTGTGTTAAAAACAGGGCGTGAAGGGACTGCCTGAGCCATTCCAGTGACTCACTGAGTGACCAAATCCTGTTACAGGCCCTATGGAGAAACACATTTTAAGGACACTGTAAAGTTGAGTAGCTCTGTAACAATAACAAAACTTAAATTTCAGTATGGTCTCATAAGAGTAAATTCAGGTTAAAGTTTTGCAGAACAGTTTGACATAACAATGTTATCTGGGAGCTGCAGGAGGTGTAAACTGACATTTTAGGGCTCAACATTTCTCCAAGAAGTACATTTCTGAACTTCCTGAAGGGCTTTGCCATTAAGAAATGTGTGTATTTTCTGTACTCACTTTACACACAGGGCAGAGAATTCCTCCCACACGTCCTGGTCACACTTGGGATCTTTCAGTGTGCCAAGCTGAAGCCATTAACAGCAATAAAAAGTTAATGGAGAAAGAACCTTCTAACAAATGGTGTAACTTAACATAATATAAATCTAGTCCAAAATAATTTTTAAAACTACCCAGCCTTTATACTGAAGAAACAGTTACACAAGCTGTTTTTCAGCTGAGCTCTGTTAATCTGTTTATCAATCTTGCAACTAGAAAAATGCTGGAATGAATTTTGTAGGGTAATTGATTCACTGTAATCCTTGTGTTATTTTATTATAAAACTTAAAGTGTCATAATTTACTCTTGAGATTGACAGGCCTTGTACACTTTTAAGATTCAGCTGGGCAGGGTGCTGGGCCATTTTGTCTAGAGTGTGCTTTTGCCAAGGAAGATGAGACCAGATGATCCTTGAGGCCCCTTCCATCCTGGTGTATTGTATGAGTCTGTAATTCTTTGCTGAGTACAAGAGTTGAGGATTCACAGCATGCTGAATGCTATTTGATACTCCTAATGCACTGCTGAGATGGGTAATATCTCATCATTTGATTTAAGCATCTTACCATCCTCTGGGCAGAATTTATTTAAAATTTAATGCAGAAGTCCCTGCTATTTTCTCAACCGCAAATAAGTGATTTCTACTTTAACCTCCACAGAGACTTTGAAGAGATACAAAGGAATGCTACTGGACTGGAATGTTTCCTTCACTGCAGCTGTGCTGTGCAGCCCACTGGTACTAAAAGGCAAATGAGCATAATCTCTTTTTCCAAAGCTTGGCCTTTTTTCTTAGTGTTTGGCCTATTAATATGTTTCAAATAAGGTTACTTGTTCTTAGTGGTCAGTTCTGTGAGCCTGCAATACATACATCATCATCTTCTCACGAAAATTAGACTTTTACAGTATTATGTGTAGCAAATTCAGCAAGGGAAAAGGTAAGAACTCAATATTTTAGAGTATTGTCCCTCATCATAAGGATTGTATGCTGTGTTTATTTTTCTTTATACATCATATTTACTTGTTATTGATAGATAGAGCAATATCAAGGGTAGTATTTAAAGCTGGTGTATATACATACATAAATATATACACAGTGCATCCCAAAATATATGTGTGTTATTACGTGTTTTGAACAGTATGCATGCTCTCTGGTACAAAGTCATATTGAAATCTGGAGAAAAAAATATCTTTTCCCTCTTTTATTTCCCACTTTTTTGGTTCCAGGTAAATAACAGAAATCTGACTATGGTAATTTTTAGGGTACTAGGTGGGAATTTAAGGAGATGAAAGGAAGATGTAAAGGCAAGGAGACCTAGAGCTGAGCAATCAATCAAAAAACACAAGTATATAGAATGTGTGCCTCTAGTGTTCATTCTATCTCCATAGTTGAAAATTCTAAAGGATATCTGTTAAAACTAAATTTCCCTTGTGTCAATTTAGAGTCAATTTATGTCTCCTTCTGCATTTTATTCTGGAATTTAAGACCAAATAATTTTTCTTTAGGTCTAGCATTGTTCCCTATGATTTGTACATAGGAGGAGTCCTATATACAGTATAAGCCCTGATTTAATACTGCCCTGATTTTGGGATGCCAGGAAGATTTTTCTTCAAGGTTACTGTTTTTTGTATGAAGATGAGAGACAGAAGTAACAAGGTTCACCCTACCAAAAATTGGAGAATGTTTTTTCTTCTTATCTGAGAATTAAAATATCCCTTTTGGGCCCTACTTAAGGGATTTGCTTCTTCCTTGTTCTGATGAAAACAAAAATGCAGATTTTTTTTTTATCCTACTCAACTTTCTCTCTCTCTCTTCCATAAGAAATGAAGAAAGACGGGGAGAATTGATTTAGTAGAAGAAAAACAAATAACCACCAGAACTGGCAGAATAAATTCAGATTGCTCCCCAAAAATCCTTATCTTCACTTGGGCTTCAATTTAGAAAGCAGATGGGTGCTTTGCTACTGTGACAGCTCTCAGGAGCTGTCAGGAGACTCTTCCATCTCTGTGTGAACAGAGCAGACTCAGGCAGAATGCAGTTACATCTGATTTCCAGATGAAGTGAGAGTCAGTTCACAGCAGCACCTCCTGCAGTTTGGTGTCAGCAGGAACAAAACCCAGGGTCGAGGATCAGGGAGAGCCTTAGCACACCCTGGTGGGACTCCAACCTTGGCAGTAGGAAAACAGAAGCCTGGAACATACTACAGGACACATTAAGCTGCTGTCTAGGCTAAAACAACCACTCACAACAATCAACTCCAGCTCAGGTAACTTCTGGGCTGTAAATCATTGGAAGATTGGGAAGTACACCAGGACAGTCTGACTACATTTTCCATTCCTGCCATTTTCCAGGACACTGGTCTGTTTAGACTTTATTTTCGGACCTTTTGCAGAGCCACTACCCCTATTTTTATATTATGCTCTTATTTTCATTAAGGGACTTATTTTCACTAGGGAATTCTATAGCTCTCAAGCAAGGTTTGGGGTTCTAGGGTTTTTTTTCAGCAAAATTAATGGAATTTCTTTGGAGATATTTAATGATATCATAGTCTAATTTCACATTTCAGTAGTCAGACCTTATTTTGCCCACTCTCTAACATGAACAGTTTTGGTGACTTTCACTGAAGCTGAAGTTGCTCAGAACTGTTGAAATCCACCCAGATGTCACGGACTGAAACAAAGGAAATCCTGCCCAGCTCGCAGGCAGCAGCACACACAAGGCAGCTCCTCACTCTGTAAACCAAGAAAATCCAGGCCTTCTTGCATCTGTTTGCTTCCAGGTTTTAAAAGTTCAGTCCGTGAACTTCTCAGTGCCCTGATAAACTATTTAATTTTAGCAGTAACTGCAACATATCTTCTAAGCAAATGGTAAAATAACATTGATATTAAAATCTCTAAATGCTACTGGAGTTAACTGAATTCTCTGGACAGTTGACAAAATGGAGAGTTACATCATTTGCTTTCCATTGCCCGAGAGAATTAGTTTTTGAAAATAAACTTGTGAGGAATGTACTTACAAGGAAGTCTAACTATAAAAATAGTCTGAAGTGTACAGTGAAACTTTGATTTCCATAGATAAGCCGAAGTGGGTAATGTTTAGGGTGTTGTAATTTCTTAAAGTTTGTGTTTACTTGAGGTATACACAATAAATAGTTTGTTTTAATTTATTGGCCAAGAGTGCAATATAGTTTGTAGATCAGCCTTCAGCCTTTGAAAATAAGTTACCAACAAAGGAAAGCACGAGTTTAGTTGGGTGTTTCCAGTTCAGGCCTGACAGGACAAAAGTTGTTCATACTTGTGTGTTCCTTTGGTGTTGATATGGTTACATGTACATAATCAAGGGCAAAATTTATCACACTAACTTAGAGATTAAAGCTTGTAAATGCCCACAGTTGTGCTCTGCTATTCCTACTACATAAGCAAAGAGGAGGATCTGAGCGTTTCATTAGTATTACACTCTCTGGTTTATGTTGACTAGTTCTAATTATGCTGTTCCTAGTCTGCCAACTAGAGAGAAGATGCAGCTCTTCTGAATACAGCAAAACCAGTAGCCAATGAGCTGTTGTCAGTCTTTCAGATTTTGGCTTACATATCTGCCAATTTTAGACAAAACAAAATCCTACCCACAGTTTTCCCTGATCCAACTGTCACTTACATATTGATAACATTAACCCATTCTGTCTGTGAAATGTTCTATCTACTTGGCTTTACACTTTTAGATGGGAATTTAATCTGTTAAATATCAGAAGTGTTGTCTCCTACATTTAATTGCTACAGTCATTGCATTAAATTTACTCTGAATTGCACTGAATTTCTAAAACACAAGGAGGACAATGCTCTTATTCTTGTAGGTAGTGGACCAATCTTGACTGTGGAGTTAACTGAAAATTTCTTTGTGGTTTTTAGCTTTACTCCTTTATACCCACAAATCCTTAACTGTAGCACTGTAGTACTTTGAACATTTCAGGGATAATGAGTGTGGTGTCAGCTGGTGCAGTGTGAAGCACAGGTAATACCCTGCAGCATGACTTCTCTTAGTAGTGCTTGGCTGACTGCAGTGATGGCTGTCATTTCTGTTCCCAGCATATTCTGTACTGTGAGTGCTCAGACTGTGTAAGTACTTCTTGGAAATGTTTGATTTTTTCATGCACAGAGAAACTCTGCAGTAAGAAATCTGCCTTTCTCTGGGGTTTTTTGTATGTATTCGATAATCCTTTGTCAGATTCCTGATGTTAAGAAATTCAGATGTCTGGATACAGAGACTGGGGAGATGGACAGATTAATAGACATACACATATGTACATAGATGTGTCTGTGCTCTCATGGAAAAAATCCAGATGAAAAAAACTGTCATGTATGGGAAAATCAAGACATATGGTAGCTTTAAATCAGATTTACTTTACATTGCCTAAAGCATAATAATGCCAGCAGGAACAATGCCTTCACTTAGGCAAGCTGTGGACCAAGTGCTGGGCAGGGAGTCCTGTGGAAAGGGTAGGAAGTATTACAAGCTGGGGAGAACTCTCTGGTACCATGTATCAGATTGTGTAAATGGAAAATCAGCACACTTTATATCCCAGGCATTTAAAATTATTTATGTATGCTTAAGCTCTTCCAACCAAAGTAGAAGTTAAAAAGGAATTTTGGTTTCTGAACCTTCAGTGTTCATTGCAACCTTCATTTTCAATCTTTTCTTGGCAACCCTGAAGGCCAGCAAGGTCCTATATTTTGCTGTTTTCTTGTTGGCTTTTTTTAAATTTTAACTAAGGCTCAAATAACCCATGCAAGCTCCTAACTCCAGAGTCTGGAGCTTTCTTTAAAAAAACAGACAAAAAAATTGGAAAATGTTTTATAAAATCTTGGTAGTCAGTAATACTGAACTTGATTTGTAGAACAAGTAGGCAGAAAATGAGAAAGGAGCATCTTCCAAGCAGATAGGCCTTATTAATCTAAAATGGGACAAGGAAAACTTTTATTCCACTTAATTTTAACTTTTGGGTGGTATTTGAATTAGCCTTGTGTGTTTGGCAGCTCCTCTGCTGAGCCGTCTGTTTCAGATTATGAATGCTTGGAGGGCACATCACACCCAGGGACACATTCCCCTGAACACAAGAAATTTGAATTGGATTTGCAGTGTAGTCATCTATAAACATGGACATGCATTTACATGTGCATGACACATCTAAATAAACTGTTTATTTGGGACAAGTTGGAGCATTCAGACAGCTGGAGAAACCTGAGGGAGGGCAGATGTGGAAAACCTCAGGCCATGTTTGCTGTCCTGTGCCCCCCTGTCAGTGCTCAGGCCAGGCAAAAGAAGAGAAAACCACCCAAGGTTCAGGACATTCTCTTCTGGACTGAAAAGTTCTTAATGGACCGAGAGCTAATATATTAACCAGTTTTACATTGCACTTAAACAGTGTCTTAAAGGGATTGTAGGGTAGAGAAACTGTAGTCTGGCTCCCTCGGTTAATGAATCATCTCTCGTCCCATCACAGTGCTAGAGGTGAATGGCACAGTGAATCAGAACACTGTAACCAACTCTTGGAGAGCCTTTGTCATGCCTAAGTACTTCTTGGCCAGGAAAGATCCATAAACTTTAATGGTGCATTAGCTAAATTTGATATTATTTATGGCATAGTAGTAGCACTTATCTTTTTCATATGTTATCTGCTTTAAACATACTTTTTTTTTCTTTTAAGAATATAGTGACCCCTCCCTTTTCCTTCCTTTGCCCAGAATGCTGACTCAATTCCTTTTACTCTTTCAGTCAGCTTGCAGTTTTAGACATTTCCTTGTCCATTTTTCAGGGGAACACACTTTACTTCCCTCTCATGAGCATTGTTCAGTTCTGTTGCAGCTGCTGAATCTCATGCTGGCTGGAGACGGAGGGGATTGCGTTGCAAGCAGTAGATACTGACATTAGACCATCTGCTCTTCATGGAATTCACTGAAACTTTGGACTTGGGTAGCAGTTGTGTATGAGAAGAATATTTGGCAGTGATAGAAGAAATGGTAAATCTAGAACCAGCCAGGAGACTGGAGGGATAAATTAATTTTGTCACAGATTTTCCTTCTAGGTCATTTAATATCTTTTTTTATAGGTTTTCACATAAGCCAAGTCCCCCAGACTGTTTGCATTATCAGCAAAGTTTGAGTCCTCTGGTGATGAGGATCAGACTTAAGCAATATAGTTTACAATAAATTGTGAATAGAGTGTTGACCAAATGTAGACGTATTGTTTGGTCAGATCTTATTCAATTTGCATGAAGAGTGTTAATTATGACATTAGGTCGAGTGAGGTGCTATGAAATACTCCTTCCTGCTTGAAGTAGCACTCACAGTTCATTTAATCAGATAACTGCACATTTGCAGTTAGATGTGCAACATCTAAAATTTTAGCAATTTTAGTTTTTGTAATATACTTAATCTGCTCATCTCATCCAAGACAGATCTTTATATTACATTGCTTACTCAAGCATTAAGTTCTATTACTTTTTAAATTAGTAATCCCAAAAGAGCAAGAGGAATTGATGAATATTATTCCATCAATGTTACAAAACTGAGGTACCTGAAAGAAAAAAGTCTAATGAAATTTTTTGCTTTTTGAATCCTGTTAGTAGAATAAGTGCTTTTCCCATATGAGCAATTTGTGAAGTGATTGCAGGGGACAGAACTGCAGATCCATATAAAAGTCAAGCTGTATGATAATGGTAATGGGGAGAGAGAGAGACAGACTCTCTTTTTAGAATCTGCCAAGGACGTAGAAGCTGTTTTGGGCAAGAGAACCTCTTTTAGCCTAATGCCATCTGGATGCTTTCCTCTGTGCCAGCTGTCATATAGGCCAAGCTGCCTGTCCTGCCTCTACCATATTTCTAGAAATAAGAATTAGATTAAAAATACAGTAATATCCTGTTACCTGACTGGAAACATACCCATGAAGTGGCTTAGAAACCCAAGAAACCCAAGGAAGCAAGCCAAGCTTCTGTGCTGCTAATAGAAAGTTTGATCAGAAGTTTCCCATCCATGTCCTGAAGTCATCTTTGAGTACTTTTTGCCATTCAAGCCTCACTGGCAGCAAAAAATCCTGGCTGTAGGATCTGCTCCAATTTGTTGTCCAGTGCACATGATAAATACAGTCAAAACACCATAACAAAAAAACAAAACAAAAAACCTCCACAAACCCCCACCCAACATCTTCTGTTTCATTCTTTTAATTAGTAACTAGATAGCTGTATTTATGAATAAAATGTAGAGGTTTTTTACCTTTATCTCTACAAGGTGCCTGTACGGTTTGTATTTTTGGGCTGGCAGTTGTGCCATCTGGCTGATGGATTTGTTCTGCAATCCTGTGTACAAGAGCCATAGCTAATTTTTAGCCTGGGATTTATTCCTTACTTAGAAGAATTGAAGTTGAATTTGCAGTTAACTAATAGCTCTACTGATGATTTTGGAGTATTTTTTTCTCATGCTTATCTGTATGTCTGTAATTTACCATCATTAATGCTATCACAAGCAAAGAAGACAGAAATTCATGAAATTATTTTGTACAGATGTTTCTGTAAGGAAAATCATTAGGGTGAACTTGATTTAAACAGGAACAACTTCTGTATCTTCAGTAAACAGGAAGAGACTGACAATCAAGAATGTTTCAGTTTGGATTTAATTTGAATACCTTTTGGATCATGGAGATTCTTTTAGGAAGAATAGATCCTCTGTTTGTGCAAAACTCATCCAGCTGTCTGACCTTATGTTGCTTATATGGCTTCATCCTCTGTCTTATACCTAAAACCTCAATACTCATCTTCTTTGGACCTCAGTGATCTTTGTGTCATTGTTTGTCTTGTGAGCACTGTAGGGGAGTTGTCCTTCTAAATAAGGTCAAAATTGTTTGTCATTAAACTGATTTGACAAATTAAACTGATAGGGTGATCTAAAAAATCTGGGTGGTTTGATACTTGTGCATCTTCATCAATAATTTTGGTAATCTGGTGTAAATAGCTATACATTCTTCAATCATTTCTCAGCTTTTGTGCATCTCATTTAAATGACTATTACCAGTAACAGTGAGAGTTAACAGTGTGTCAGATTCTGCAGTGCATTTTAAAGACCAGAATATATTTAAATGTAATTTTATTTGTAAACTGAGCAAGTTTGATTGCAAAACTGCTGAGAAGCTACTGAATCCATGATGTAGTTTTCACAGTCACAGTGATTATGACTCTGGAAGTATTTTCCACGACTTTTTAAGTGCTACTAAAACTCACTTAAAGAAACTTTTTTTATGAATGGTCCCCAGACTTCCATATCTCTGCTGCTGTGTAGCTATATCTGTTTATGGATCAATCAGTTTCACTTGTTTAAGAAGGGACATTGATGCAATATCTTTTATTGCAGGTAACAGGACAGGAACATGAGGTGACACAGAGGTAAGGAAGTCCTTGTGAGCTGGTGGAGTTCAAATTCCATAAATACCCCTCTCACCTGACACACAGACACATGCACACCTTAAACTGTTCCATCTAGGCTGAATCACTGCTACATTACTTCAGCAACTCAATCATTAAAAAAACAAAGAAAACCAACTAATCAAGCAAATCATTCATTGAGAAAATAATTTGGTCATCTTTAAGGATATTTTGTGTTTCATTGTGTGTGCAGCCATATGAGAACATATGTTGAGTTGTGAGCTATTTACAGCACTTGTACGTTGCAGCAAGAAGAGAATGTTCAGTCTTTGATACTTAGCAGTCATATTTATTAAATGTGCTTAAAACATCTTTCAGAAAGGAAAATATTTTAGGTATTATCTCATCAGTCAAGTTACATTCTCTTATTGATAGGACCAAACTGATGTAGAAGAATGAAAAATTATAATTACACATCAATTACTCAGTAGTCCAAAAAACAAAGAGAGGTTTTAAGGCAACATTGCTTATCATCCTTACATGTTGACACCAGTGGGAGTATATGTTTTGCACTTAAAGGAACATTTTGCCTGCTGGTGTTGTGCAATAGTTGGCTGAGTAACAGAAGAGATTCCTCTCCCCGCTACAGAGCTGTAAATCAAAATAATCCCACATGGTAGTTTCTCATTTATGGCCATGCAGCAGGATTGTGGTTTGGAGAAGGGGAAGTGCAGCTGAAGGAGCATCTCTGGAGATTCCTGCAGACTCGCACCAAATTCCTTCTGCCTGCACAAAGAACCCTGCAATATGGGATTTGATAGATTTCACAAAGTGCAACCTGCAGTCTCTGATTTAAGTTTAGGAAAATTTTTAACTACTAATGTAAAATTCAAAACAAATATTGTGTTGTCTTGAATGTGTGTTTTAAGTGTTGTGTTGTTAGTGCCTGAATTGTTGCTCTGCTTGAAAACCGGCCTGCAGGTGATGGGCTACTGTGATTTGGAAGAGTCATTTTTTTGTCTTATGACACACATTTGCATCAGTGTTATTTTAATATTTCTGAAACCATTTACATTGTTATGATTGTAATTAAGACTAGATGAATATGAAAGAAAATTGAGAAGGTAAGGATATATAATTAGATAAAAATAATGAAAAGGACAAAAAAGGAAAATCTCAAGAAGAAACTCTTGCTAGTATCAAGATTTACAGCAATGCCAGAAAAATGGCATCATGTCATAAATAGACATGAGTTTGTTTTACAGACAAACCATTTTAAGAGAAGAAGAATTATCAAATGATCAATAACATGCTCTTTTACCTAATTACTTCTTGTATCTTGTAATTTTGAAATTAATTAATGATCTTTGCAAAGTGCAGAGTGAACTAGTTCTAGGTTAGGGGAATTTTGGGAATTCAGTATGTAGATTCTATTTGTTAATATTTTCTATTTACTTAAAACATAATAATCCTGTAATTGCTTCAGAAAGGCAAGCCATGGATTCCCTGGATATATAGTATAAACAAAATGCCTAAGGAAACAGGGAGCAGAAGAAACTGTTGGTAGAAGCCTTCCTGCCTGTTACTTTATAAATACACTAGTTTTCAACCCTCATTTTGGTTTAATATACAGTACACACTACAATATTGATGTGTTCAATTTATAATGAAGACTGATGCTGTTTCAGCAGTGGTATTGCTTGTTCTGTTTCTGTCAGAACATGTATTCAGCTGTTCAAGGAACAGTGAAATCTCCAACTGCTACATTAGCTGGACATCATATCTAATTAATGCCTATTGAAGATTTTTCTGGGTTTCAAATATAGTCTTGAATTAAAAATGTCACTCTGCTGTCTGTTGCCCAGCTAATTATATTGAGGTCAAGCTGACCTCTTGAATATAGCAACATTTTCTCTTATTCTTTTGCAGCATGAAATTGGCTCATATAAATTAATTTGAGAAAAAATGCTGGCAGTCTTATTGAAAAGATAAACTGTGTGTGTCTTAAAATGGCATGGAAGAGTCTGTACTGCTGCATTTTAGATTTGCCATCTCTTCCATCAAATGTAATTGTTCTGAAGAGATACACTCAAGCCCTATTCAGGTTATTTTCAACTGTAATATTCCAAACTCTTAATGAAATTTCAAGATTGTTTGTTCTGATTTTTATGGTTCAAAAATAATTTTAGCCTTTGGGATTTTGAGAATTTGTAGTATGAATTACATTATTTTACAAAAACAAAGAGGTACAATTATTCTATACTTTACTCGGTTTCTGCCAGATGAAGTTAAATTCAGGTATATTCAAGTATTTCTGAACATCTGAACTGAAAACACTTCAGAAATGAAGAAATATGCAGTTACCTTAATATGCTTCTTTAATACTGCTACAGCTTTATATAAATTTTATCATCCCACAACCCACTTTGAAACACTTTCAAGGCAGCTAAAACTGAAAGTCTGCAAACCACCTTAAGAAGCTAAGAGACAGCACAAGAGGAATGAGCAGATTATTCCTACTCAGTTTTCCTAATGATCACTGCACATACTCTAATAAGTAAACATCCTCCTAGAAGACACACTGTAGGATTCACACATTACAAGTTTTATGCAAAAAAACCCCATAAGTTAACAGATCTCTATGGAAGAGAGAGAGTCAGGCCATAGGACTGTAATGTTCTCTTGTGGCCTTAAAACATACTAGCCTATCTGCAACCCTCTGTCTAGAAAACTTGAAGCTGTATAAAATGTAAAGAGCACATAAAGCATATCCTGGGGTGTGGTTCTGGTTAAAGCCACACCTACAGTTGTGACTTCCTAACCCAGCTTGTGCCACTACTCCTGGAAAGTACCCTGAGATTTCTGATAAAAGGTACCTTCAGTCCAAAGGTCATCAAAGTTTTGTGGGATGATCTTCCTCATTGCTCAGGAGGGATCTCTCAATAATCCAGGTGTGGGAAAATGCTGTTTGGGATCAGGACGATTTGGGGTGCTGCTTGGCTCTCTCAATCCTGTGCAATGTAAGACAGTCTCTGTTTACCCATGAGCAGGTTCCCTTGCATAGTGTTCTTCAGTCATAGAACAGTGGCTCTTTTTTTGGCCTGCATTTTGTGTGTTCATGCACATGGTTCCTTTTGTTCTGAAAAACTCAGAATGTTTTAATCCTTCTGACCTTTAGATCCCTGATTCTGTATATGCAGTATTTGAGCTACTAATCTGCTTTGCCCTGGAATTCCAGAGGGCTGGGTACATCATTTCATGCTCAGGTATGCAGGAGGCAGGAGTGAATCACTCCTCTCAGCCTCCTGGGTGCTCATGGGTTGCAGCAACACTTTTCCTAGAACGAGCAGAACAAGTCATACAAAATGCCTGTGTGATGTTTTGGGCTTCCTGTGTGCTCATCCATAGGATAAACAAGGCTATAAGAAAGGAAGGGATGGACACTTAAGATATTATTTCCAGGGAAACCAGTGGATGTGATTAAAATGCTTTTAGGTATGTTTGCTTTACTAACAAACATACTTGGTAATCATAAGAGATTTAAAAAGCACAGAGGTCATTAGTGTCTGACTCTGACTGGTGTGAGGCCTTTCTACACTGTCTTGCCACAGCATAGGTTTCAAATTCAAGTCAGCTGTACCAGAACAAGTTGCTTTATACTCTTACACAGTGTTTTACAGTGGGAATTTGCACCAAAACAGTTATGCTGCTGATGTGCTCGCAGCTCTGCTGCAAGGCCCAGCCTTCACTAGCCATTTGGCTGGGCTTGATTTGTTAGTAGTCACTTGTCTGTCCAGTGCAGACTAACCTTGTGCATTGTGCTGTTAAAGAAACAGTAAGGAATGTTGAGATCCGATACCCATTTGTCAAAATGTCAGTACTTAGAGTCATAAAAAATCCTACTACACTTACAGATATTAGCCTGCTAATACTGTTCTCCATGTCCTTTTGATATCCATGTCCTGTAATAGAGGATCTTATGACAAAATATCAACACATAGCAGTTATTGCAGAGCAAATTACAGATAAACACATTTCCTGCAAGGGATTTCATGTTGAATGTGAAAAGATATAAAATGAAACTGTCAGTTCTCACACTTCATTGACCTTTTGACTTTCTTATGTATTTAACAAGCTTTCCCAAAAACCCAGCACAGAATTCTACCACTCCTTACACAATTCTTGGTGCAGAAGATATTGCAAAAGAGCAAGATTGATGGGGAGAGACAAAAAAATGGGATTTCCACTGAGGAGCAAATGGGAGGAGAGGTATGTTGAGAAAGTCCCCCAGTTCCAGAGTTCAAGGAGATCTTCTGCCTTAGCCAAGCCCTTGTGAGCTGCTCATGGCTAAACCAGAAAGGCAGTTGGAGGGCTTTGTTTTACAAACCTGCCAACAGTTCTGGGTAAATTTTAGTAGCATTAATTTTTCTCTTAACAGAAAATAAGTATGAAGTCTAGTTTTATGACCCAATGTCAGGTGATGACATTTCAACTCCAGCTTAGAAGCAGAGAACTGTTTCCTCCTGGGAGCTGTCATTCTGGATTCATACAAACCTGCAGTACAATCATTTATCATCAGGAGGCTGGCAAGTGCTCTTGTAGTTGTTACAGAGATATTTGAGGCTCTGAGCTGGTTGTTTTAACTCAGGTGCTTGGTTGCATCCAGGACAATTTGTGTGCGAGATGCACAGAACGATCAGCAACAGCAGAGATCTACATGACTGCACTAATTCAGTGTTGATTGTATGAGACTCGTGATTATTTTAATTTGCAGAGGCCACAGTGGTTACTATGAGTAATTCTTGCCCTCTGACTGTGGACAAAGTGGTCATGTGTAATGATTGAAAGTCCACCTGTCCCTCAGAGGAGCCAACTGTGCTGTGGATGTGGCCAGGGTGGAGGTGTGTAACCATGTACCTGGCACTGTCTGCTGGTTCCTAAGCTGCGAGTGCAACTGCTACTGCTGCTTAGGAGAGCTCAGCAGCAGTATGGAAGGGCTCTCCAGAGTGGTGAACTGCCTCACAGTTCACAGTTTGAGGGACAAAATGGTGGCTTTTTTTGTTGAGCGTATTTTGTAACCCAGAAGTTCCAGGAAGGTCAGCCCTCAGGAGTGATCGTTTGGACAGAGCAGACCCACCTCCTGGACCAATGATCTGCTTGGGGGGCACTTGGGACATTTCATCCTGCTCTGGGTGAGGTTGCCCTGCTGGGAGAAGCCTGTACAAGTCCCTCCTTGACTCAAAATCCTTTCTCCAGAGCCTCACTGCAGCTGAGGGTCTAGGCCTGGACCAGATGGGAAACAGCAGAGGGAAAGGGAACAGCAGAAAGAGCACATCTGCTGAGCCACATAGCCTGCCCACAAAATCCTGCTCACAGCAGCTCTTGACATCAAGCCTCTAAGTCCAGAGCAGGTCTCAAGTCCCTGTTTCACATTTTCCTTCTATTAGTAGTATGAACACATCAGCCTGGGTGTAACCTCTCTCCTGAGGGACCACCAGTCCCTGCCAAGCTGTAGCCATTCTCCTCATCCAGGAAAGGAGATTGAGAGACTGAGAAAACAACTGATGGAGCAAAGGGAACCCACATGAGATCACGGCAGCTGACAGAAACCCAGGACCTCCAGATCCCTACCAAGGGGCCCCCTCCCAGATATGAACGGCCTCAAATACTGCTGGTCCCAGGAGACACAGCTGTAGTTTTGCAATCTTCCAGTTTAATTTCCAGGTATTAATTAGTGTGGGATAGTATTCCAATTTTAATCAAAGAAGAAAAAAATCAACATGGAAATATAGAAGACTGCTATTTTCTAGGGATTTTACTTAGGAGAGGATGTGTGTGACGTGGAGTAGAGGTGTGACAGTGAGTATGTGAATGGTGTGAATATTTTTATGTCTGTTCTGTTTGCTTTTTATATTCTTCCCTTTTATATCTTTTTCTTGCTGAAAAAATGACTGAGAGGCAGATCGGTAAAGCAGATCTTTTATAAAGCCTTTTTTAAGGAATAGGTGGGAAGGAAGAATTCCACATGTTTCATGACAGATGATGAGCTCAGGATGGAGGAATGATGGGATGCAGAGGTGGGGCATGAGCCTGCAACTGAGCTGAGAAGGACAAAAAAAATGCAGTGGTAGAGAATTAAGACGAGAGAAAGAAAAAGCGTATTGGGAAACCTTTCCAATAATCAAGCATGACTTCAGGTGATTTCCTCTTATTAGTCCCAATTTGTATTTCAAGTTTAAATTTGTGCCTAATCCATCTCACAGTAACGTATAAAAATAGGAACATTTTCCCTCCGCCCTCAGTGACTGATGTGTGCTGTTGTAGGCAGCGCTTAGAGTAGGAGCTGAACTATCCAGGGTGTGGGAGTGAGCAGGTACAGGAGGAGCAGGGGAATAAATGGTGACATGAGTATTGCTTTCATCCAGTCCCTATGCAGTCATTTCTCACAGTTTTGGAGAACATGGTGCAGTCTGCTCCCCACTCCAGCTTGCTCCTTGTCCTCTTGCTGCCTATGTTGTCTCACAGTTTCTCCTGTCATAAGGATAGCTCATCCCTTTCTTCTCGTTTCCCCATCCCAGACAGGACAGGAGAAGGATGTGTACAATCAAGAGTTGCCTAGGCAGGCATCTAATTTCCGATGAGTGGAGTAGGCAGGAGCCTGAGCCCAGGGCTGCTCCTCGCTGCTGCAGAGCCAGGAGAGGATGCGTCGGGTCAGGACATCCCGCTGGACTCACGTGCGGCTTCCTGCTGGGCCCTGTGCCCAAACCTGTTGCAACCAAGCCCAGAGCTGGTGCACCTCCTGTTTAGGGACTTCCCCCACCTGTGTGGTGAGTAGACTGGAGAACTGTAACCGTTCAACATGCTGGAAGCCTCTCCAGCAGAAGCAGGGCCAGCAGGGAAGGTAAGGCAAGGGCAGGAACGGCCATGTTGGCCACCGTACCAGGCCGAGCGCTCCGGCTCCGGGTTTTCGCTGCAGCTGCCTCGAGCAGGCTCCCGCTCCGGCGCTCCGCGCCCGGGTTTGCTGGCGGCCGCGCTGCCGTGAGGCGGCGGGGGCGGCTCCGGCTCCGGCCGCCGGGCGGGCGTGGATCCGGTGCCGGGATTTGCCCGGGGCCGGCTGGGGAAGTTGCCGAAGTTGTGCGGCGAGTGGCGGGGCCGCGGCGCGTCCTTCCTGCGGCCCGGCCGGGGCATGGACCAGCATGGCCGCGCGCCTCTCCCTGGCACAGGTACCGCGGGCTGACCCCCGGGGCCCGGCCTTTGTGCGGCCGCCACCGCCCCGCAGCGCTGCCCCGCCGCTGTCAGGTGGCGGCGGGCCGGGGGTGTGTCCGCGTGTGGGAGAGGGAGGGGGAAGGGGGGGAGGCAGAACGCGAGCGAGGGGCGGCGAGCGGGAAGCCCCGAGGTGCAGCCTCGCCGCAGGTGCCCGTGCCCGGGCTAGGGGGACGCGGGCGAGGAGCGGCCCTGGGCGGGCGGAGCGCCGAGCTGCGCCCGCGGCGGTCGCGCTCCGTCTTTTGTCTGTGCAGGACGCGGCACTGAGGCTCCGCCAGCCCGTCCCGTGCAGCCCAGGGCGGAGGGGCTGCAGGGCGGCACTGCTGGGCTGAGGTGCCCGTGCCCAAAGCGGAGGGGCTGCAGGGCAGTAAGGCCGGGCTGAGGTGCCCGTGCCCGCCGCAGCCCCGCGCTGCCCGCCCCGCACACCGGCACCGGGGGCTCTGCGGGCAGCTCAGCCCGCGATGGAGAGCCCAGTTCCCTCTTGTGACAGAAACGCATCTCCATAGACGCTCCGTGAGAGGCGTTGTGAGGTGGGCGCCGCGGTGCGGGGCACGGACCGCCCAGACAAGGGGTCCCACGATGAGGAGCTTTGCAGGTGGTGGCCCTAAAACTTGGAGACTCTTGGCACCGTTTCGTGCTTAACTGATCTCACATCACCTCAATCTTTGTTGATTGCGGTTTTTCCCTATGGTAATAGAATCGCTTCACACAGGTTACTCTATACCGTTAGGTCTATGTGTTACTCCCTAGAGCTGCGATAGCTAATGAACTGCACTTTTTGATACTTTTTAATTTCATTTAGCGGTGACATGAGAAGTTTTCCCTCCTACCTGACATAAGCCTGAGGCAGTCCTGTTCCTGCACCCTCCTGGCTTGGGATGCTTCAATCTGATAATCAATTGTGACATTTACAGGAAGGAAAGCTGGTAAATAAGCATGAATTGCTTAAGGACATAGAAGTTGGCAGCAAGGCTGCTCAGTTTGCAGTTACTCACTTACATAGTTGACTTTGGAGAATATTATCAACCATTCAAAGAAAGAAAGGAGGATAGTTCAGTGAAAAGGTGAACTTCAAATAAGTGGTGAAAATGTGTCTTGCAGGGTCTAAAGGTAGAGTTATGAAGTATAGTACATTTTGTGAAAACTTTCTTTAGTATTAAAATTGCAAAGTTAGCCTTGTCTGAGTCTCTTTTTCACAGTCTTTAAGCAAAAAAAAAACAACTTTAAACATCTACTTACTGAAAAGGACAGAAGTTTTCACAGCCCAGCAGCCTTCATTCTGCTGATATAATGGCATGGGCTGTTCTGGTTCTTGTTTTGGGGAGAGGAGCAGTGTCTGCTCTGGTGTGTTCTACAGCAAGACTTCATTGCTTACAGGCTGTGTAATCCTTTCATTGTAGAATTTATTTTTTTTTTGGTCACATGGAAGGGGGACTAAATACAAATGTGATAATGTTGACAGAAGCAGAAAAATCGGCAGTACCCTTAAAACCATTGTGGCTGCAGCTTACATGAGTGGTTAAACTGAGGGAGCTATTTCTGTGTGTTGACAATTTGTGTAGGGATTTCTTTTTTTGGTTTGTTTGTTTTTTCTTCTTGCATTGCATAAGAATCGTCTTAGAAAGTCAAGCAAGCCTGAAGATGATATTTTTTTCAACGTAGGTTCTAACTAGTGGAATTTTAGGGCTATGAAAAGTCCTAACAAATGGTGAAGTGTCTGACTCTGTTGGGATGAGCATGAGGAAGTGAAAAGGGCAGTGTGGGGGTGGGGAGCTCACGGAGGTCAGTAACTACACCAGCAATAGAAGTGTGCAGATGGGTACATTCTGCTGTGCATCACAGACAGAAAGTGCAACATTAACCTGCACTCAGGCTCACAGTTATGCCCAGTTTTCTGTTCCCTTTCCTGTGGTGGCTTTGACAGTGCTGTAGCACGGCTGGGGCATTGGGTATTTCCAAATGAGATGAGGGTATTTTCAGATGACTTTGCAGCTGCAGTGTCTGAGAGGGCTGCACATCCTTTATTTGACTAGCAAAGCTGTAATTTCACTGATTTGAAACTTTTTGGTGCTAATTGTATTCTGTTGGCTGATTTGTAAAAATACTTTAGGACTGTGTAGCTGTAGTGAAATTTATTACATCAAGTATGCTTGAGCCAGCCAGGGTTGCAAACTGAAAATGATTGTCTGCCCCTCCTCTCTCCAATTTAATAGTAACCTGAAGTGTCTTTTTTTATCTTCCCAGTTTGAACCCATTTTGCAACATCTTGTTGCCACTTGTGTTTGCTCAGTGACTGTAATGGGCCGAGCATGACTGTGAATTTAATGTGGAACTTGCACCACGTGAATGTTTTGTTGTGGTTGCCTTGAGTTTGGAAACAAGTGAGCACCAGGAATAAGAAGGAACTGTACTGTCTCACAGACTGTCATTTGTTGCTGGAAAGCTCAAATTAAGCTGGAGACAATATAAAGAGCTGTATTTTTTGACCTTACAGGAATGGTTGCTTCTCTGGCCTATTTCATGTGGAGAATTTAGGGAGGAAGAACAGAAAACTGAAGATGCAGAAAATGCATGTTCAGAGTGGGGAAGAGATGATTGTTGAAAGGTGATCTAATACAGACATCCAAAAACTTCTTGTTGCTCTTGAAAATTGAACTTGTGGTTTATTCTGAAAAACTGCCTATGTGTGATTGAGGGGGAAACTCACAGTTCAGGGAAGGACTGTAAAGAAATACATAGGGAGAACAGGAAGATAACTTCTTGTATTTGCCTTCCTGATGTCATGAAGTGCTTCTTGTGAAAAATGTGATGGTTGTCTTAAAGTCATTATGAGCTGCTTTGGTAGACAAGACAAAATCATGTAATATCAATTTGTATCCTAATTAGCTGCGGGTCTCATTTTAAACTTGAGTGCTGTGTTGCAGAGTCCAGAATGTTGTGCTGTGCTGTTGAAGGGAAACATGGGGTGTTATAGCTGAGGCTGAGCTGGGTGGATTCCTGTCTCATGCACACATTGCCAGGATTAATGTCTTATTACTGGAACACACAGGATCTAAATCTTTGCAGTATGAATGATACCTTCATGGTAATGTGCATGTTACGTATAACGTAGAGCCAAAGATTTTGAGGTCTCTGGCAAACTCCTGATTTTAATTTCTTTTTAAGGAACCAACAAAATGATCAAATTAAGATCTTAGCTTATTCTTTTTAGTGGAATGAGGGTCCTGTTGTTCCTCTTTCTGTGCTCCATGAAAGATGAAGAATTTTGAGTATGCATGTGTGTGTTTAAACCTGCACATAGAGGAGCCTGACTGCTCCTGAAGCAGATAGGACTTATTTTTTTCTGACTGGCATTGCATCCACCATGCTGGAGTGTGGCTGCATCTGAAAAGGCAGTGGAGCTACTCTTTCATGTTATATACAGGCTTTGTTCAGTGCTGATTAGAAGATGGTGGAGATCTTCCGAAGCAATTTGAAAATTAAATGGAACCATTTCTAATTATGCAGTGACAGACATCTGGGCAGAGATAAGACAGCAGGCCTTGTGCATTCGGCTGTTCAGTGGGAAGGAAAGTGCTGGATTTTAAGTGCTTGGGAATATTTGTATATAAAGTTACAGTAAATATTTCTTATCTTTACCTTTGTTATTGCTGTAGGAGATGTTCTTGGTTATGTAATTGAAGGGGGTAGAAAGCTTTATGCCATGAAATTGGAAACTGCATTGTGAGAAAACCACCTTGCCTTAAACTTTCCTGGTTTTTGGCTGGCTGACTACGAGAAGAACATTTATGGCCTGATGGTGTCCTTTGTCCTGGAAACTCTTAAAATGAGTCTTAGGGCTTTGCATCATGATAGAATACAGTTATTTTGGATTTTGATCAAGATAGAACAGCTTGTTTCTCCCCTTCTATCTCATTGCAGTTGGAAGGGAAAGTTACTTTTTTCTCAATAGACAAGTGTTATTTGTCTGTTTGTTTTTAAACCTTTCTCCAGAAGGAAGGTTGTGGCTTGATGGGGTGGACAGACTGGTAATAGTATCTTATTACAACTAAATACAAGTGTGCCAGAGAGATGAAAACATGGGGTTATAAGGCTTGATTGACAACAGAAGATGAAAGACACAGGTGTCCCTGAAGGTGTTTTTTATTTCCTAGGTTAGCATTCTAAAGTTCATAGATTTGTATCAAAGGTTGTAATTACTAGAACACACGTTACTCTTATGAGGTGATCAGCTTTGAAATGGAGTCATAATAATGTCTTTCTATTTTTGTACTCTGTGGAGTCTGACCTTTTCTCCCTCCCTCCTTTTTGCATTTAAAACAACTTGAATTTACTGTGCAATGGGTTGTTACAAACCCCATAAAAAGAATTTTGCCAGTTAAATTCTACAGCAGCACTTGGAAATGTATTGAACAATATTTTTATTCTTATACCAGAAGAATATCCTAGATTATTGTGCTTCTGTTGGTATATTGTGGAGTGTACTTTGAAGGGAAACCAAGTCTGTTACTAATAAAATAGTCTGGGAAACTTTTTTACTACTATTATTCTGTTTGGCATCACAGGAACTTCCAGTTACTGCAGTGATACTGATGTTAAAATTAATATTACACTAATGAAATAAACACTAATGAAATAAATAAGAATTATTGGCTTGTACTCATAAGTACTGAATGAAAAGAGTATTTTGCATTTAGTGTTTTCATTGCAGGACTTCAGCACGATGTTTCCTGTCCAAGAGTGACAGTGATTAGTTTGATTGTGATAATGAAACATTTGGCTGAACAAAGGGTGATATTGGGCAAGAGGGATGGTGGACAAGAATTGATGGTTCCAGTGTTTGCACTGGCCAGCTCTGTTCTAGTTTGCTGCTCAGAGCTTCGATTCTGTTCTGTGCCTAGACTTTTACATTGTAATAAATGATACTTAGTCAAGTACCTGGATGTTTAGGGGAACTGCCCCTCTAGGTTGCTGTGCAAAGTGCAGCTTAGCTGGGAAGTGCAGCACGTGAGGTTTAAGCAAGAAAATACAGCATGCTTTGGAGTGCTGGAAAGTGATGGGAAGTTGTTTGCTGAATTGGTGTTATGGTAGTCTGGGAGCTGTCAAAACTTTAATATATTTGATCAGGCTATTTTAAGGGATGTGTAAATGCATGCTTAGTTGTTGGCTGAAATAATAAAAGTCTTTGGGTACCACAGCAAAGTCACAGCAAGGTTAAGCTATAAAACTGGAGGTATTGCAGTGAATACCAATGATGGTTTCCCAGCATATGTAATTTTTCTTGTCTGCCAGAGGTATTTCCCAGCCACCCCAATAAACAAATAAGACCTCACCAGTTGTGTGTCCCTGTCATCACAACCCCACGTCCCCCCCTCCAAATACAAACCCAAAAATCAAACAAAAATACACCTAAACCCCAGCTGGAAGATGAGAAACTGAGTGTCCCTGCAGCAGTGTACTTGCTGAATAAGCAGATACCAAGGTCTGAATGGAAGTTCTCCTGTTATTTCTAGCTGTCCTCTACAGTTTGTCTTTCAGGACATTCTGGTGATCCTGCACACATTCTGTAGTTGAACAGGATTGCATTACACCTCTGATTCCTACCAAACTTCCTCTCTTAATAATCTTTGAACACCTCTGAACATTTAAGTACTTGCCCAAAAGAGTAACTGTGTTAGCTGTTGCTGTAGGAAAATGTGTGGGGTTTTATTTAAGCTGTCACCATTTATCCAGACTGTAGTAAGGGATTTTTTGCAACTATATGGTTGACAACACCTACAGTACTATTGGTTACCATCTTTCCATTCAAACTTCTGAGTTTTAAATCCAAAGAAGCCACTTTGTTTGATTCAGTTTGTACAAAGGTCTGTGAAGCCAGGGGAGTTTAAGACCATATTCCTTTTAAAAGGGAGAACTCTGTTTTTGGGTGGTATTTGAAGTTATGTGGTTTGGGCTTTTTTAGTGTGTGTTGTGTAATTACATTGTATTGGGCTCAGTTGTTCCCACAGGGTTTGTCAGGGCAACACGTTGTGGTAATTCCAGGGTTGTCCTCTGCATAAATGCACCCAGTCATGCATCTGTGGTTTAAGCAACATGCATTTCCTAAACATAGTGTCTGACTTTGTGCCTGTTTTTATGTTGGCGAGAGAGGTAACCCTCACACTTCATTTCTTGGGTATCCCCTCGACAAGGATATTTGATATAGGCCAAATAGGGTTTGTCTGTATTGTTTGAGGCCTTTTTTTTTTGAGTTTCTAAGAATGATTTAAAAATAAATTCATAAAGAAAGAGGCTTTTCCAAAGAAGCTGTTTTATGCTTGCCCACTTCAGTTTGGGTGAGCACTGAATGTGTGGTGGATGGCAGTGGAATTTAGGCATAAATTGTCCCTGACAAGGATTCAAGTTACAAAAACCCAAGTTAAAATATTACTCTCTTTTAATGTGGCACTGTGGCTGTGGATTCAGTTGTGAATGCAGAGTTTAATTTGGATAACTGAAAATTTTACAGACTGGTTGCATATGACACTAAATTCTAAAGAATGATGCAATGGGGAGCAAAATAAAATTATGGTACTCTAATATTAGAGAGCACTTCCTAGGCCGAGTCGTGTCAGGTTTCTGCTCTTGCCTGTGGGCGATGTTGCCCAAGAGTTCCTGTTTCACAGAGCTCACCTGGTGACCTGGTGATGGTAATCTGAGCTGGGCTGGTGTCACTGGCTGCAAAACAAGGAGCCAGGCCTCTAAAAGTTACAGCATGAGGAGCTGTCATAGTCCTCAGCATTTTATAGAATAAATAGAATTATACAAAACCTTAATGTGTCCTTGAAAACCCATAGAAAGTGTTGTGTATCTTTATTTGTCCAGGGAGAGGGGAAGCGAAATGTGGAGCTTCAGGGTTAATTTTCTCTCTCATCTCTTTTACAGCTGTCGAGTGCAAACCCTGTGTATGAGAAATTCTATCGACAGGTATGTGTGTTCTTGTTGAGAGAACAAACCTCCTTCTGATTGTAAAGAATTGATAATCTTTCGCTGTGGACTCAGCATGGCCAACAGTGTGTGAACAATAAAAGTTCAAGAAAAATTATTCTGCTTTAAAATGTAATTTTATAGTAACCAAGTTAGGTCTGAGCTATTTTGGTATAAATTTAATATTGGTTGTAAGATGACTTACTCAATTTGCCAGGGAACTGTCAGGTATTGTGACATACATCACTTTACAGTTCTAACAGACTGTGAGCTCTTGGAATGGAGTGAATTGTTACAAGGTGCTGTATTGATATGTTCTTTGTTCCTTTTTACTAGTCAAGCTGAATTTCCTGTTTGTAGTGCAGGATCATGTGAGACTTGCAACAGTCTGAGTATCCCCAGAGGAGCTTCCAGGGTGTTGTAAGGAGTGGAATTGAATGGAAGGCCACTGAATGCAAAAAGAATGCCTGTACTTCTTGCAGCTTCACTCAGGAAATACAAATGTTTTGACTTTATAATCTAAAAATAAAAAGTTTATATTAATAAAATATAATATAAATTATATTTATCATATGTCTTTTATATTTTGGCCCGACAGTACTAAGGTGTATAATTCTTATAAATACAGATTTTTAAAAAACCAGCTGTTTTACCTGCTTTATCATAGCAGTATTTTTTATTGTGTGCATAATGTATTTTGTACAAATATAATATAAAAACTTTCAAGGAAATGTAAACTACATGACGGTATAAAACAATTAAAAATAGATTGCTTTTTTAATAGCTCTGATGAGCAATTGATGAACCCTGTAAGAAACCAACCTTATAGGAAGGTTTTTATTTTGTGCAGCTGGTAATGTTCCTGTTTGTTTGTCTCAAGGCAGAATATAGTGTATATGACCTCTTTACTTAGGAACTTCTTTTGGGTGTCAACATCAGGGTGTAAGTTTATCTGCTGGGCAAGACCATGATTTCCATCCATGCTCTATTTTGGGATTGTGCTTAGAGGATCAGTCCCATTACTAAGTGCATAAACCAGCAGTTAAAGCCTGTGATGCCTGAAGGGTCTGAGCTTTCCATTGTACTTTAATAAGGGTTTTTCTCCACGACAGGAGAGCACAGATTGATATTGCCAAGCAGAGAGAGTTCACCTCAATCCAAGTTCAGGTGGCTCCTGGTGGCTGAGGGAGATGGTATCACCCTCACAAAGTTTTCCTTCAGTCTGGTGGATGAATCCACTGTGTATTTATCTCTAGGCATTGGATTAAAAGCCTTAGGAGAATCCCATATCATTATCAGGTGATCACTGTAAGGGCACAAGAAAAGGCAAGGGACTCATTGTTTTGCACAGTAGGTTTCCTAGTTGGTATTTCTGACTCACCATCATATACCACCTTTGCTGTGGGTCTGTCTCTCCCTCCTGCTGCAGTTGTTGAACCACTGAAATGTGAAGCGAAAATTTGGATGAAGAAACTGAATTGAAGCCCAAATGTGGTATTGGTTCCTAAGCCACTTACCCTCTTGCACTTGTTGGGATAGATACTGTGGTGTAACTGGAGCACTGTTTGTTGTCCAGCAGTCTCAGTAGTGTACAGGAATGGGGATTCCTTAAATATGACGTTACTGTTAGTGAAGTTGTGCCAATGGATTTGTTTTCCAGAGGATTAATTTTCTGACTTGCTCAGCTGAACTCTTTTCTGCGAGCATTTACCTTGAAGAGCAGCTTTCAAACAGACTGTGAAGACTTTCAGTTGCACTGGAGCACTTTTGCCTTCCCTTCCTCAGATAAGGAGATGTCAGTTTTCAGAACAGAAGTGTTTGAAAGACATTTCCCACTCTGTCTGTGGTGCTGGTGGAGTGCGTTTATGCTTCAATACATACCAGAAGCCCTTCAGAGCATTCCATGCAATGTGAGAATAAATTCATCACCTGCAGTAGCTCTGATGCCAAGTAGATTTCCAACTCTATCCCAAACTTGAAGTAATTCATCTGGCCTAACATGCTGCAATGGGTGTAAATCCTGGGCTTTGTACTTAGAATGAGATTGGAATCTCAGCCTTTCAGTAGGGACACTTTTCTCTCAAATAATTATTTTTCTGTTTAACCTTTTCTAGACTGACTCTCAAAACAAGGTGAGGTTAAAGTATAAATTTAAATACATGTCATAAAGCAGTAGGAAATGGCTTAATCCCGTGGTGCAGTGTAGCAGGAAAGCAGAGTGCCTGAGCTGCTGCTGAACCCTCCATGAATCCTGAGCTGAAGTACTTCTCACTGTAAACCTTGTGACCTAATGACATCAGATGGATGTTTGTAACTTTTAATAATTTCTGGCCCTACAAAAGACAGACTGCAACAAGGGAGTCGTTGGCTGATAAAGCTCTGAAAACTCCTTTTTGCATTTCAGGGAAAAGACTCTGCCAAGCTGGTGTATAACTGACAAACACCAACAATCATCTCAGCACAATATTCAAACATAAGTACCCCCATGCCAACATTCAAGACTCAATAATTTGTAAAGAAATTGAAATCAGCTCTTCAAAAAAAGCAATTACTAAAATTTAGGTAAATAGTTGTACAAAAAGAAACTATATCCATATTGAGTTAAATCAGAATCCTGCTTAAATCCCCTAAAGTCACCTTCCTCTGGGTTGGAGGTAGGGAAATAAAGAGTAAACACAGCTGATACTGTGGTGTTTTTTGAATTTCCTGACAGAGAAGTCCTAGGCTGGAGGTTTTCTGGGTGGATGCCAAGATTACTGTGCTTACATCCAAGGTCAGCTCCACTACTTGAAGGGAGACTTGATGCAGTGTCTTAGCAACTTTCTGCCTTTAAGATGAACAGCTCTCCCATACAGACTGAATTAGGTATTTAAAAATCTGAGGAGTAGTGTAACTACAAGGCTGTAGAGATTGTAATTTTATTGCCCTTACCAGGGAATCCTCAATGAGAGGAAAAACACCCTCCTAATTAAAATCATACTGCTTATGTTGAAAACAAAGTGTTTTCACTTTCGCATTAAATGACGTTTTTGGGATTGCTTTTGGAGCGTTTTGTTCCCTTTCAGAAGTGTCTACAGCCCCCTTTGGTCTGCTGCAGCATTCTTCCCAAGTGATAAATTCTCCAGGCTTTCAGCAGCCAGGTCTAATCCCCTCTTTGGAAGCTGTTTGCTTTGAGCACCTTGTGAGAGCTGCACCTGCCAACTTGGACTGTTGGTCTTACAATCCAGACACAATATTGAACATAGTCTTTGTTTAAGCACAAAGCTGTGAGACTGTAAATGCACCATCATCTTCAAGCTACCTATGTAATGTATTAAAGCTGACAGTTTGTATTGACTGAAGATATCTTTAAGTCCTGTTTTCCATACTGTGCCCTTTCGAAGCATCCTTTTGCTTTAGGCTCTCAAAACCTCACAGGTCTTCCTCTATTTCCCTGTCTTTGCATCACCAAGTAGTTTTTCTTTTTTACAAAAAGTCTGAAGATTGTTCTCAAAGTGACTGTTAACTTGAGCATTCTTCTTTGCTGGCTTTTTGGCAGCCTGTGTAGAGGCATCAATTCAAAAGCTAGTTTGTCATTTGAGGTGTTTTTCTCCCCCAGGTTGATTCTACTAATGCTGGAAGAGTGTTAGCTTCTGATGCAGCTGTTTTCTTGAAAAAGTCTGGATTGACAGATTTGGTACTTGGAAAGGTATTTAATGGCAATTATTTAATTATCCTGTCTCTTGCTTCAGTTGGTATCCTGTGTAAATTAAAATCCTTAGTGGTACTACAGGGTACATGATCTTCCCTAATGTTCTGTCCAATAGTCCCCAACTTCAGTATCCTTGTTTGTTCTACCATGTGTGTTACTTGTGGTGGAAATTAAACCACTATTTAAATTTGTCATCACAAGTAAGTGCTGTCATGAAAGTTAAGACCTGAACTTCCCTCCAAGAATGCCTTGTTAAATAGGATGAGAACTTGCCACTTCCTCACAGTGCTGTGAACACTTTGTGTCTGTTATTTTTATGTTTTAGATTTGGGACTTAGCTGACACTGATGGCAAAGGTATCCTGAACAAACAGGTATGATTATTTATGTGATGTATGAGGTTACCTTAACCATTAGTAAGCCTTGAAACAAGATAAATATTCAGATTTCTGGTTCAGGGAAGCAGGTTTTTTAAGTGATTTTCCCCCCAGATTTTTCTAATTGGAACTAGCTATGTAATTCCCACTTGAGTGAAAACTACAATAAATTAAACTGCCTTCAGCTGCCTCATCAGCATCTCTTCAGGTCATAAAATGGGCTCCTATGTAGATATGCAGTACAATATTCTGAGAAGTAATTTAAGGTTTAATGTACTGTATTTACTGAGAAGGTGACTTTTCCCCCTTAATCATGGAGGAACAATGCAGAAGTTAAAATTTTGGTAAATCTTCAAAATTCTTATTTATCTAATTTTGGTGGGCTGGACATGGGGACATTCTGTTTGGGGCTGTCCTTCCCCAACTGTGGCAGTGAGCAGAGTGAAGGCAGCCTTGCAGCAGTGGTGCTACCAGCAAGCTCTGCTGTGTGTGTTGCTGTTGGATTTCCAGTGTAATTCCTTAAATGACTGCCCATGCTTCATCCCGTGGTAGGAGAAGGAGGAGATTGTAATGTCTACCAAGCAAGTTTATTTTTTGGGCTTCTTTTGGTTCATTTTTTTGTTTTTCTCCCCTTTCCTCGACCATCTTTGGGATCTGCTCAGTTCCTCAAAGATAAACTGCTGTAATTACATTTCAAATCTTCAGTGTTCTGTCATAGAGGAACTGAGTGCTGAGAACTGGCTGGAAAGGCAGTAAATGCTTGGAAAATTAATTACAAACTGCCTCACTGGAGGAATCCAGCAGTTGCTGCCTGCTGCTTTCCTTCACTTTCTGACCTTCTTTGAAGCCATTTGCAACCCCTTTTATATACAGAATTACTAGAAAAGCTTCTTCTGAAATTTTAGTATTTTCATAAAATAAACCCTTCCAAATTTCATTTTTTCCTTCAGGAATTTTTCGTGGCTTTACGACTCGTAGCATGTGCACAGAATGGATTGGATGTTTCCCTGAATAGTCTGAACTTGCCTGTTCCTCCACCACGATTTGTAAGATTTCTCTTTTAATTGAACATACGAACTCATTAGTAAGAACTGCTTTTAGGTGAGCAATTAGGAAGGTTTGGTATAAATACCAAACACTTTAGAGGGTGAAGTTGTACAGCAATGGTGAAGTTGTACAGGAGGGGAAGATTAAGCCATGTGGAATAGGATGCTACATGTTCTAGTAGGGATTTTAATATAAAATTATGTGTAATTTGAAAAAAAATATTGTATTTTTTCTATTGGTATTGTCCTTAACAGAAAAACATTTTAAATTTTTTACTCTAAACTTTGGTGTGAGTGACTAAAATGCAGTTCTGGGTTTGAGAAGCAGCTTTTCAAGGGAGGGAGTGGTTTTGCAAATTCAGAATCATGTCTCTCTTAATGTGGTTCTTTTTCACTGTTTTTCCTTAGACTGATACTGGCAGTCCTTTGCTACTCAGTGGAACTGTATCAAGTGATCTACCATGGGCTGTTAAGGTAAACTAAATATCAGGCTGTTACCAAGAACTATTATCTTGTTTGCAAGAAAACGTGTCTTTCTGAGAAAAATGTAATGCTACTGGTAGCTACAGTTTATAGTGTGTGATAGTTACCATTCATATCAAATCTGTAATTGGGCTAGTAGACCTAATTTGATAAGAACACTTTAAGAACACTTGACCCTTGGGAAATCTCTTCATGTTTAGAAATTTGTAATAAAAAATAGTTACCTGAAGCCATGAAAATAATTGAAGAGGAAGTCTCAGTTGGTTTTGGATGAATCTCTAGCTGACTTAAAAATAACATATTTTTTCATACTTTCCTATAAGCAACAGGAACTGCAATGTGTTTAGGAAAGAAAAATAAGGGTTTTTGAAGGAATCGCTGCTTCTTGGACTGTGAGTGTGACTGTTTGCATAAGTAACGTTTTTCTTCTGCCCCTGCAGCCAGAAGACAAAGCCAAGTATGATGCTATTTTTGACAGCCTAAATCCAGTGAATGGACTGTTGTCAGGGGATAAGGTGAAACCTGTACTCCTCAACTCAAAACTGCCAGTGGATATCTTAGGACGAGTAAGAATATCTTTCTTCTTAATTGTTAATTCACAGATAATGGTGCTGCACTCAGCAATACCTGTTTTTCAAGCTGAAGATCGGTGGTAATGAGCCCAACTATTAAATGCCATCTTATGGAGTGGCCACACATGTGCAACTGTTAAACTGAAAAATGAAATTAAATTTATTTTGATATTTGCTTGGATCACCTCTTACTCCAGTGTGTCAGCTGTGTGTGCCCTTTAACACTTGGTGCCTCTGTCTCCAGCTTAAGAATCTGTGCTTTTGGTTTATATGAATTTATGTTGCTCACTGAAAACTAATGCTGTTAATCTCAGTAGAACTTGGGATATGGTGAAGGGAGGCTGTTCTCATGTTTGTTTTTAATGAGGTTTTCAATAGCAAAGTGCTGCAGTTCAGGCAGACATCCCTATATTCTGCTTTTTGTTGGCAGGTGTGGGAACTGAGTGACATTGACCGGGATGGAATGTTGGATAGAGATGAGTTTGCAGTTGTGAGTACCTTTTGCCTCTTGGGATTTTGGAAGCCTCATGGCAGGCAGAGTTTAAAATAGATGCATTGTGTATTAATTTTTGACTGTGTGGGTCATTTATTATTTTATTTGGAGACATTAATCAGGTTTTAGTACTGTTTAATATTTCTATCAGTGTGTTGAATGTCTCTCAGTACACAGCAGTAACTTTCTTTGTGGGCTAAATGAGCCATTAAAAACTTAGACCTGAGATCTGCTGTCCCATGAGACACTGAGTGTTTCACACCTTAACTGGCAAGAACTGCTTCAGTATTTATAGAACTTGAATGCCTCAAGGTACCCTTGAGGAAAATTTTTAAAGGAATTATGTATAAATTCTTTTGACGTTCATAGCAAGTTAGAATTTTAACACTCTTTATGCCAGGACTGATGAAATAATGTAAGAATAGTAAATAAGAGATGGCCACAACAAAGTAATAGATGTTGAGTGCAGCAATTCCTGGAAAAACAGTGATACATTAAAACTGAGTGTTTGAAGTCTTCTCTCAAATAAAATTCTTCAAGTCATGATACAAGTTTGGTAATATTTAGGAGAATCATTTTAGTGTTCTAAAAAATTCTGAGCTTCTTTTGCTAAGCATTGAATCTCAAATGAAAGTAGTAATGGGACATGCAGAAGGCAATAAGCTGCAGTTTAGCTGAGGGGCTTGTGAAGGAGAAACAATGAAAAAATGATACAAAGTTATTTCTTAAGTAATGCTTTAGTTTATATCTTTATTTATTTCTTATGTATTTTCATCCACACACTTTGTTTTCTTGTTCAGGCCATGTTTTTGGTGTACTGTGCTTTGGAGAAAGAACCAGTGCCAATGTCCTTGCCTGCAGCTTTGGTGCCACCATCCAAGAGAAAACCTCTTAATGTTCCAGGAGCAATGCCATTAATTCCATCTTCAGCTTCCAACAAAGAGTCTCATCAGTCCTTGCCACCTGTAGGCATTTTAGCTGCCAAACCCCCACTACCACAGGTATAGTTCTGAAGTTATTTGGAATTAGAAGGTTTCCGTTCCTAATTTAAGGTTTCTGCTCTTTGGAGACTTCCTATGTAAAGAGTCTTGATACAGGTTTTTAGTTTGCTTCTTGCCCTGTTGACTGGTTGATGAATTTTAGGAGGCTGTTGGGAAGTGTCCCTCTGTGCTGGAATTAATTAGCATTATACAGGCACTTGAGGACATTTTCACTCAGAAAACTCAAACGTCTTTATAGTAGCTGACTGTTGTGAAAAATTGCTCAAGTAACAGAAGTGGCTCTAATTCCCATCTTTACCTTGTTCAGAGGTAAATTTTCTCAATTTAAAATGTGCCGACTGTTAACAGTCTGGGCTTGAGCAGTTCTCCAGTCCCTCCAGCTAAAGCTCTCCAGCTGTGTAAAGGGGAATAAAATTGTTAGAGGCAGACAGTCAGCAGGACTGTGACTGGGCACAGTGGTGAGGGCTCAGTCCTGTGCTGGAAGCAGACCTGGGCTCCAGGGGATGCTTTTATTGCAGAGGCAGAGCAGTTCAATCAGCCTTGGTGCTTCACTCATGTAAATGCTTTGCTTCTGGAGTTGCTTGTGGATCTCTGCTTGTCTCTGTTTTGAAGGATAAAACTGGTTCATGCATTAGGCACTTGAATCACTTCATAAATCTGTGCTGTAATCATTGACTAATGTAAGGCTGAAAACAAAAGTGCCTCTGTCTTAGCAGTGTGGGTTTGGTTTTTAACCCTTCCACCCTCACCCCCCTCAGTGGGTTGTGTCGCCTGCAGACAAAATTAAGTATGATGAGATCTTTGTGAAGACTGACAAGGACATGGATGGATTTGTGTCAGGTGTGGAAGCCAGAGAACTATTCCTGAAGACAGGACTGCCTTCTGCTCTCCTTGCACATATCTGGTAGGTTTTTTCCATGACAGCTGCTTAGCTTCTTGTTATGCTGACTTTTTGGAAAGTGAGTTATTTTTTTGTGTATGATAGCATGGCCTTTGTATACTCAGTGGCAACTTACTGCTTCTGCTTTTGGACAGAAATGGGGGGAAACAGCTTTATGCTTTGCTCTGTGCCTTAGGGGAGGAGGCAAACACAGATTTTTACAAATGCTCCAATTCAGCTGCCCCATGTATTTAGGAATCAAAGTGTCACTGTGTGTCTATCACTGATGCTGCCCATATACTGGTAAGGGCAATTGTCTGTATAAAATCATTAGAATGCAAGATCTATGTCCGTTCTTATTCTTGTTTTCCTTACAGCTATATGTTCATTACAGCATTACATTCACCACAGCAATGCATTCATTACACTCACTGCTTTTTTAATGCTTTCCCTACTATGAACTATTGCAGGACACCCTCATAGGAACAACCTTTTTTTTTTCCCAAGGTTTGGTTAACACAACCTCTAATGTAGGACAAAGTAGATAAACCTGTGTTCACTCTGGAAAGTTCTTTAATTTAGGAGGACCTGAGATACTCAGGTGTTGTTAATGTCTGCCTTTCACCAGACCAGAGCTGTGGGCCTCAACATGAAAACAGAAAGTGATTGTGTGTGTTTGAGTGATGTTTCTTCTTCAGTCTACCTTATGTCTGCATTGTTTTATTTTAGAAGAGGAGATACAGTCTAGCAATTTCCACATTTTTAATTGACAGCAGGTCCAGTAAGCAGGGCTGTACTTGCAGAAATGAGGATTTGATTTATTTCATGTGCATCTCTGTGCAGGGCTCTCTGTGACACCAAGGACTGTGGAAAGCTTTCAAAGGAACAGTTTGCCTTAGCTTTCTATTTAATTAATCAGAAGTTGACAAAGGGCATTGATCCACCTCAGGCTCTGACTCCAGAGATGATTCCACCTTCAGACAGGGGTGTCAGTTTACAGAAGGTAAGGATGTGTTTGGCATTTTTGGTATGAAATCTTAAACAAATAATGTTAATTTCAAAGGCAACACCAGAAGCACCTCAAGTACCGACATACCTTTAAATTTATCATAATATCAGGAAGAAAAGAAGTTTTAGGTGCAAAGAATTGACAAACAACTTCTATCCATGTTTCAAAATGAAGCTGTCATTTATTACATCTGCCAACCAAGCAGAGAGATCTTATGTTGAGAAAGCATTTTCTCTTTTGAAAGAATAATCTTGCTGCTGCCTATTTAAAGAAATTTCAGTTTGCATCTGAAATGACACACACAAATTCAATGTTTGTCTCCTAATGTGTTCAGTTACCTTTTTTTACATTGATGTTTTCTAGTAAGTTTGAAAACAACATGAACTAAAAGTTCAGAATTTTGTATTTAAAATTTGGAAGTGAATGCTCCTCCATTTTATACTTCACAGATGATTTAGGTGTCTTCATAGGTTGCCATCCATCTTAATCCAGTAGTAGACTGCACCTCAGCAGTGTAAGCTGTAGTTATTGGAATGGTAGTGGGCATCCCAAACTGTTATGGGACTTACACATCATGAAGGCTGATGTGGGTTACCTTTTCTTGGTTGTGCAAACATTGACCTAATTCTGCAACTTTCTTAAACAGAATGAAAAATTGGCACCTGAAACTCAAAATTTGGCACTGCTTTTGAGTTTCCGTAACTGGTATCTAATTCATTTTTACATTCTGCTTTTAAAAGTAATTGCTTTATTTGCAACTCTACTAATCTTTTTTGTATGTTTGCTTTCCTTTCTATGTCTCTTTTCTAGTTTGGACTGTTTTTTCCATTCTGCACCACTCTGCTTTTCATCCTTATTATTCTGTCAGTTTGTTAACTCTGCTTTCTCAAGGTTAGAGAATCTTTGCTTTTCTAATATTTACTGTCTGTTGATTGAATAATGAACATCCTTCTAAGACTCTCCATAGTCACTGAAATATCACAGCACTTCTCTGAAGTGTCGCAGTGTGTTCCAGTCTCAGGGTTTTGCTGATTTCCAGTTGTTCATGTGAAAGAACCCTGAGGTTGTTCCTTGCCCCCAGCCCTCTGGGGCTGTTGCTGTTGGCAGAATGTGCTGCCTAAACTGAAAAGAGGAAATGCTGTGTCTTACACTGGTGAGATTGCTGGGAAGTGGTGACAGAGCAGTAGCTCCACTGCCAGTTACCAGCAGGTCTAATGACCATGGTCTTACTGATGATACTGCAGGAAATTCAGTGATCAGAACACATTAGATGAGGTCAGTGTTGGTTACTTCTGTGTGAATTGGTTGTCTAAAACTCTCAAAGACATCAGTGTGATTTTAGTTTTCATTACTAACATAAACTGTAAGACTGTTGTGAAAGAAGGTAAGTTAGCTTTGAGTTAGCTCTGTAGTCCTTACTAGAATTTCATTTGCTAAAGTGACCTGAACCTTCAGCTCATTTTGAGCTTTATCAAAAGAGATGTCTTATTGGTATGAAAGAACTTTTTTGTTCAAGACTATTGCTCAAGATTTGAACTCAAATGATAAGAGCAGTAGGCAGAGATAGACTTTGTGCAGATTTTGTTGATGTGGTGTGGCTAACATTGTGAAAAAAAAACCCAACCCAAAAACCAATTTAGGCTTTATTTTCTGAATTGACAATTTAAAGATGGAAGCAGAAATATCAGTAAGTAAAGTATATTCCCTTGTGGTTTTGAAGTAGAGGAGGTTAACTTGTAATCCTTGACAGATGTTAAAAATGCATATATGTGTGTACTGCTGTTACCTAATGTTTGATTCTCTTACAGAATTTTATTACCACAGTAGTGTAACTTTTATTTCTGTTTTGAGGCCTGAAGGCAGATTCCATGAATGGGATACAGCAGCAGTTTAGCACTTGTTGCTGTGTTTCTTTACCTAGAACTGTTTGTAATCACCACTTGCATTACAAGCCATGAAAATTAAACTTCCACGCAAGGTCTTCTCAAATAATTTTGTTAGGAATTTACTGTTATTACCATTTTGAGTTAAAACTCAAAGTGTTGTTTACATGCATGTTGCAGTGTAGTAAATGGCAGCATATAGTTTTAACTTTAGTCTCTGTTAACTTGTATATTAAAACTAAAAATGCTGGCTTTTATGTTCCTCTTCAACACCAGTTCTAACAGTTGAAAATACAGTTGAACTACATTTTGCTCAAGTTTCATGCTGGTGTTACTGTGCAGGATTTCTTTTAACTGGTGAGAGAAGGAGGCCTGGAAAAAATTTTTACTTGTAGTTAATAATGGTATGTCCTCCTCCTGCTCCTGTTGTAGAAGAAAAAGCTTTCATTGACATGCCATGAGCAACTCTGCAGAACTGCTGTGTAATTCCTTAGGAGCAGGATTGAGCATCATAGCTAGTTTGCCCATTTGAGGAGCTGATCTAACCAATTTAAGAATAGCTGTATGTTTGGGGGATTTTTGTTTTATTCACAGTTCATAATACTTGTTCTAGTAAAATATGCATACAAAATCTGTAGTTTTGCTGAGTAATATTCTTAGCTACTGTGTGCTCAGTTTTGCTGTTTAGGTCCTTTTTTGTCTCTTGTCACGTTTTTTTCCCCAGAGTATAAGCTGAATAAACACATAGTTAATAGCACCTGGATTGTTCTGTAGAGAAACTTCAGCATTTAAAAACTTTGTGTTATTTTGAGAGTATCTCTTGCCTTTTTCAATTACATGTATATATTTTTCCTCTGAATTTTGTGTTTGTCTTGGATGAGTTTATTCAAGACTTGAAGGAACTGATGTATTTACAGAAGGTATTTACAGTGTCTGCCTTTCCAAACATGCTCATATTGTGATAAGCCACAGTAGAAAAATTTAAGCATTTGCTACTTTGTCTTCAGCATTTGTTTTCTAACCATTTGTGTATGTATTTTTTTAAAGAAATAGTTTGCATTACAGTCATTGTCTTATAAAGACATTAAGTAAATGAGACCTCATGGGTGTAACTTACTTGTGATTTTGTATTATCAAAGTTTCATTCAGGACTCTGGAGGTTCACATTAAAGTAGCTGGATATCCTTAAAACATTTCAAATCAGTGTCTGTACTCTGCAACATGAGGATCCCTGAGGTGAAGGAATAGAAATACAAAAGTAGATAAACCTCTCTTAAATGAATGCTTGGAAGCCAGCTAAGACAAATCTCATTTTCAAACCAGATGGTGTGTTTTTTTTGTATGACCAGGTTGTCCTGTGCTCCTGTGGAAGGTGCCTTCAAGGGTTTGCAGGAGACACACTCTTTGAACTGGGCTCTCTACATGCTTTGGTGTTTGTTGTTATTGAGCATCTCTACTGGTTTGGGGTTTCTGAGGTGAAGTGTTTGAAATATGGTGCTACCAACAGTTGTTACAAGAGGATAGCTCGTGTTGCCACAAAGAGTAAAGTGAACGTAGTTGCTGGACAGCATAAGCTATAGACTAACAGTATTTGTTTTATGTTTCAGTGTACTCAAGGACCGAATTCTGTAGCAGATTTTTCTGCAATTAAAGAACTCGATACATTGAACAATGAAATTGTCGACCTGCAGAGGTAAGTAAAGGAGGAATAGTCATGGTTGCCTTAGACTCAGTTGTGCGTTTTACTGGTTTTTAAAAACCAATTCCATGCATAAGAGAAAAGCAGGTGGTAACAGTCTGCTTTGCTGGAATAAATGGTTAATCTGTAGTGCTTGTAACATCCTGCTCTTTGTTCACTCAGAGTGCACTGAACAACAGTGAGGCTGTGAGAGGTCTGTCCCTCGTGCCTTTGGGGTGTGTCTCAGAGAGCTGCACACCTCAGCAGCCTCAGGTGGAAATACTCCCTCTTATTCATCTTAATTGGCAGATGGGAATGGAGCAGATCTTTAGGATGCTGGAATCAGGCTGTAAATTGGTATTGGTTGTCTTTGATTTGTAGACGGAATTCTGAGGACTCTTTTTCTAGTGGCAGAAAGGAAGTGAGATGGAAAAGATCAAGAATTGTGCAAGGTAGGGAGTGGGAAGGTGGCTTTATGTATGGACCTCTGATGGTGGTAAAGATGGAGATGCTTCTCTTCTGTTCAGTAAAATCAACTGCGACACTGAGAAAAATTGTTTTGATGTCTGCAGACCCTTGGGTTCCTCTAATTATTTCTAAGGTAATTAGGATGACTTTGACTAAGAAACAAATTCCTATATTTTCTATAGTCTTCATCATGCTTTTGAGTCATAGCAGGGATTTTTCTTTGGTGTTTTTTCTCTTAGTATCATAAATCTACTGAAAATTCTATTAAGAACAGTAAACTCTCCTATTTTTTAAGTGAGGGTGCTTTGTCATGATGAAATCTGCCTCTCTAATTCATGACACTTGCAGGACTGATTTAATTTGGCAATGTGTCAAAGCACAGTTTGTTTCCTAAATGCATAAATGTTTTTTCACTTCAGCTGCTTATTCTGTCTTATTACTCCCACTGCCTCCTCACTTCTCCCTGCTCTGCTTCCTCTGTTCATTGGGTTATGTTAATTCCATTTTTGAACACATTTATTAACCTGAAATATGATTTACAACTGTGTATATTTGCTGTTAGTATCTTAGAGGGAAATACATTGTTGGCTAGCGTGAATTTTTAGATGAGGTTGGTTTTCAGTAGGTGGGATTGCAGCCTAACATGCAACCCAGGCTTGTTTCAGACTTGTTTTCTTTTCTTACTGTGAGGTGTGAAGGAACAACGGCCTTTGAAAAGTCTTACTTTCATTTCTGCAGTGGCAAGTACACATTGACAATATTATGCAGTGGCAAATATACACTGACAATATTAAAGACACATTTGAATGACATTAGATTGTTGAAGATATGGTAGGGGCAAGTATTAGTATGTATTTATTTTTAGAAAGGGCAAATTTACTTTGATATGATTTTGAGGTTCAGAACAGAACAGGATTAACAGTGTGGTAAATGCAGGAAACTTGGTCTTTACTGTATCCATGTTTCTGTTTAACTGGTAAATAACACTTTCACACTTGATAGTTGTTACATAAAAATTCTAATTTAAACTGAAGTTATTTTTGTTCATTATTAAACAAGATACATTGTTCAGCTGTTGGAATATAAGAATTACATATATTATATATAAGAATATTAGAATTCTAGTCTGTGATTCCATTGAGAAGTATCCAAGAGAGCTGCATCTGTGAGAACCAGTAATAGAAGTTGAGTCTATTTTTGAAGTGCACTTCAGAAAAATAAAAAACAAAAAAAGCAGGAGAGGAAATGGCTAAAAGAATGACAGTTGTGGGAAGCAGCCTTTGGAGAGACTGAGCAAAGAATACAGAGGTTCTGTCTTGGTGGCTCAGCCATTTGTGTGGGAAAGATTTCTGGTAGCCAATAGCTTTGTAATCTCATTTTATAAATACAATGTCAGGAAGGTGGAGGTTGAGGATCAGAAGAAGAATAAAATGTAGAACACTTACTTACTAGAGAGGATAATTCCCCTCTGATGGGGGAATGATTTGCTTGGGGACCTTGTGGAATCTGCATCATTTTGAACCTGTTAGCACTGCTGCTTCTAAATTTTGTTTCAGTTGCACCGTATTTTTAGAAAGCTGTTTGAAGCTTTTTTTGATCAGTAGTGGGAGGCTGGACCAGGTGTTCTTTAATATTCTTTTTTGAGCCATAAAACCTTTTTCTTCCCCATTAAACCCTTTGCAGTCATGCATTCAAAGCTACTGCTCACAGATGGGTGGAATTTCCTCAGGCTTTACCAATACTACATTCCTCTCTAAGCATGAGAAGTAGTTGAGCTTAAGCTGGGTTATCTCATGGAGATGCCATCCTTCACATGTGCTGGATACCAACAGTTCTGTTGTCCTGAATATAAATCAGGTCAAAAGGACCACAGAGCTGGGCAGGTGATCTCTTCCAGACAAACTGAAGCACTGCTACATTGGGGATGCCCAAAATTATAAATGCAGAAAATAAGAAATATTGGGCAACTGTGAGTGTAGATAATGGTACCAGCTGTGAGAGTAGTCAGCTGTCTCTCATTATGGAAAATAACTGTGTTCTCTTTGCTTTTGTAACTAAGGTGGTTTTAATTGTTGGGCATCCTTCAGCCTGGCCAGGGCTGAGTGTTTGGCTTGAATGCCTGTGCTGAGACTGGGGCACTGCAGTTCTCAGCTATGATAAATACTTGCAATGTGCTGGCTCCCATTTAGAAATTGCTCCATTCACAAATCAGTATTAAACTTAGGGATTTCCTAAGGCTGATTGTAAGTCATGAAGCATCTGCATGCATCAGTTAGTCATTGCTTTTAGTTTATTGATAGGAGGTTCTCCTGGCCTCCCTAGGAAAGTTGTATTGCTTTCAGTAATTGACTTGAATTGGTTACAAGTGTCATTGATTGGCAAGACCACGGTTCTTTTTGCGTTGTTTTTTTGCTTTGGGGTTTTCGTTTTGTTGGTTTTTCTTTCCAAGTGCTGATGTGTTAAGGGACTTTATGATCCAGGAAATCTGTCATATCCAATAAATCAACTTTATGACTTGTTTTTGGTTCTTTCAGTTGCTGAGCATTCCTACAGGGGCATACCAGATAGTTTGTAAAAAAAATGGAGGCATTCAGAAGAATTAGTGAATTAAGTAGGTCTGTGTTGTCTTTTCTTTGAAACAAAGAGGCATTACTGGGGGGAGGAGGGGTTGTATTATGTGTGGACTACATGCACTCAGCTTGTTTTCCTTTGCCTGAGACTGCTGCCTAAGCTTTTCTTGTTCTGCCTGACAATACTTCTTTCACTTGATTCTTTCCAATTCATTGTTTGTGTTCTGACTTGGCTCCTCTAAGCTGCCTGTGGGTGGGTGTTGTATCCTGGTGCTTAGTCCAGGTTTGAAGGGTTTGGATACCTGGCTTCTGTTGAAATAAAAAGGAAGTAATGAGCATCTCTGACAGCCTCTTAGGCACATCAGTGACAGAAATGTGAAAAGGCTGTATAATAAGCATACATAACTGCTTGCAGTTCCATTTCTTGCCCAATTTTCACACCCAAGCAGGAAAAATAACAAGTATTTATTTTCCTAGTCAAATATTCTCTTTTATCTTCAATCAGGAAGAATATGTGAGAATTTACTGTACTTAATGGGTGCTTGAGGGCATGAAGGTGTTTTACAGCCTGACTGGTATGTAGAGATGTGGAATTGCTTTACTGAGACCCTTTGTTCATGGAAAGTTATGAAAGCAAAAGCAACAGAGCTTGTTTCAACCTTGTGTTTCAGTGCTTTGTCTCTAAGTACAACTGTGCTACAGGTATTAGTTTATTGGGTTGGAGGGGTTTGCTGCAGCTTTGATTGAGAAGGTGAAGATTGCTTTAGAATTTCTGTTTTCCAAGGAATGGAGAGTGAAGAGTTTTGTGAAACTTGGAAGGCTCACACTCAGCAAAATAACTAGCCATGTTCTTCAAAGGCCCTCTTTCCACATCTTTCTTTTTGCTTCCGTTTAAACCTTCCCTTTGGGCATAATCAGGAAGTTGCTCTTTATTCAGATACTGAGATAAGTAATAGCAGAACACAATGTGTAGTAAGTAATTGTCAGAGCAAATGTTCATTTAAGATCTGACATCTGGATTCTTTTTATTTTCCATTATATGTGCTTTAGCAGTAGACAAAAATCCCTCAGCCTGAATAAAAAGAAGTTACAGTAGACTTGCTTTACTTTGGAGACTGAAAGGCTTTCTGCTGTATTAAGTAAGAGTAAACAATAAAATAAATAGTTTTAGATTAATTAAGAATCTGCTGCTATTAAAATATAAAGTTACCTTAATTTCAGTATGTACCAGTAATAAAATTTGATAGGTTTTCACTGTGGTATTTTGTTTAGAAATGTGAGTTTTGTCGTTCGAATTCTGCAAATTTATTTTAAAAATTCTTCATGAAAGTAAGTGTCTGTGTACACAAGATAGTGTTAAAACTGTAGAGCTTAATGTTTTTCTGCATCTGTGAAAGGAGAAAAGATTCCTTATGCTGTCTGGAGAGAAACACTCATGATTTTTTAATAATAGTAATACTTGTGAGTTGTATGTTGGTTCTTTTCCCTTTCTTACAACTATTGTTGAGTCTGAGTGCCAAGAATTTATTGATGATAATTCCCCTGTCATCAGGAGTCACTTTTCAACTTGAATTAACATCTGTCGAGACAGGCTTGATATGACACAGCACATCACTACATGTGGAGTCTGAGTAGATCGGGACTCCAGCAAGCCAAGCCACCCTTCCTGCTCCTCCCTGCGCTTCCCAAGGGATGGATCGGGAATCTGACAGGCGAAGGGCACCCAACAGCTCCACTGGCCTGCTGGCAACACCGTGAGCACAGGCATTGCTGTGTTTGCAGGGGTTAACAGATGGAATCTGATGCAATCCCTCCCACTTTTCCCAGCAGTTTTCATTAGACAAGTGCTCCATAGCAACAGTGAGATCACACAGACAGTATTTCATTGATTTCTCCCTCCGCCCCCTGCCATTTTTGGGCCGTTCTTATCGCTGGAGTGCAGTTGGTGGAAAGACAGGGGGGTTTATGCAGAGCCCTTATGTGGGCTTCTGTCTTGTCAGTAATTTGGGAAGCAGAAATCCCTTACATCTTTTGTGTTTAATGTTTCACTATGTATTTAAAGAGAGATACAGGCTTAGGGGGCTGGATAACGGTACCTGCTGTAGCTGATGTTCTCAAGTACTCTTGCATTGTTTGCTGGTCTTCTAGGGAAAAGAATAATGTAGAGCAAGACCTGAAGGAGAAAGAAGATGCCATCAAGCAGAGGACAAGTGAGGTGCAGGTAAATAAAACACCAAATTGCTGTTCAGACACCTGATATTGCACCGTGTGCTGCTTTAATGGCAATGGGATTAATGAGTCCTTAGATCATGTCACTTATCCAGTAAAAAGGAAAAAACCAATTATGGCTAAGAAAAATAATGTACTTTGAAGTGTATTTTCTATGTGATTGTGGGTCGGTGTAGCTGTGTATATTTATAGGAATGTCTGAGCTCCTATAGGATATATAGGCTGCATGGAGTTTTAAATATTTAAAAAAATATTGCAAAAGAATAGAATTTTTTCTTTCTTTCTTTTTTTTTTAGCAAGACTATCTACTGTATAATTAAAACTAAAGAGGACACTGTAGCACTGTAAATTAATTAATAAACTTAAGTGGCTGAATTAAAAGGGCTTGTGTATAGGGCTGCAGTAATTACCAGCTTGGGAGAAATGTTGCCTCAAGTTAATTTTGCCTAATACAAGTGAATTTTAAAAAGAATCTGTTGATTTTTAATTAAAAGGATTACATTGAATTTCTAGAATATTTGAAAATTTAAATTTACCATACAAATTTAGAAGTTATTTATAGTTATACTGTCAGCATCAGTGTTTAGGCTGCTGACAGTCTAGCCAAGCTCTGAATTAAATACTGCAGAGCAATATTTCAATGACATTTTAAGTTGCTCTTTAAAAAAAAATCTTCAGTGTGCTATCTGACCATTTATATTTATTTCTATATTTATTTTAGGAACCTACTATTGTAAATGATCTTTATTTGGCTGAGAGCAAATAGTGCAGGATCTCTGTATTTTAATTTTGGTTGGGCTGAAAAGGAGCTAATGTGTTACAACAGTTGTGAATTTGGTGTTTGGCTATTTAATATCCTTAAAGCCTGGATGGTAATTAATAGTCTGCCCTCTCTGGAGGTGATCAGGTGCTGGCCTGTTGGTCCTGCTGGCAGCCTCAGCAGCTGCAGGAATTCATGCAGGAGGGGCCGTGCCCGCGATTCCGTCCCCGTGTGCTGCGCTCATCCCTCCCCACTCTGCAGGTTGCCTCTCACACTTGGAAATTCTCCTGGCTAGTCCTGCTTTTGCACACAAGAGGATTTTGTTGGTGTGTTCTGGAACCTGTGTGTGTTCCTGTGAAGGTTGTTCTGTGGTGTCGTTGCACAAAAGGCATGTGAAGGTAGATAAAAGCCTTACCTTGAATGTTCTGGTGTGCTCATGTTTTGTATCCTGAGCAGTAATGCTGGAACCAACTGTCTCATGTCTTTAACCTCTAAGTGATCACACAACCTGTTTGTTAATTATAGTTACAGAGTTCTGTCAGTGTGCAGAGAAGGAACAAGCTATTACTGGCTTGTCAGATAAATGAGAAACCTTCAGGATCAAACAGGAAATGGCTGCAGCATTTATTGAAGCTGCTGGCCCTTTACCTCTCATCCCTTCCTTGTTCCTGAATGTTGGGGGACCTGCATGTTTCAACAAACTTTCTAGAACTTCAGAGAATAATGTGGCAGACTTTACCTTATGTTTTTTTTCTCTCTGTTTTTATTCTAATGGTGGCATTTCAAAGATGGTGTACAGAACCACTGCTCTCTAACCTGCCACCTTGGTTCAAGCTAGTTTTGTGGCATCACACTCCCAGGTTTCTGATCCAGAATTCCTTCCATGGACACAAATAATAATGTCAAATATAGCCATGGTCAGTAATGAATCAAACTGATTTGTATAGGAGGAGGGAAAGAATGACAATTCTTTTCTTCCATATTTTTTCTCCTATAAAATAATATATATACTATGTAAATAGGTACTAAAAAGCAAAGACAGAAAAAGAGTGGTAAGGAAAACATAGCATGTTGATGCATTTTAATGTGCTTGTTAAAATATCAGCTCCTTAGTGGCAGAGGTTAAGGGGTGGTGTTTTCTCCAAGTTACACTCTTCAAGAACCCCTCTCAGTGTTGGATTTTCTCTGTTCTTGGTTGCAGTGCACCAATGCCTTTAGAAAGTCAGTGAAGCTGAGATTTTCTGTCCTCTTTGAGGCTTAACAGTTCTTAGCACATGAGTTGTTTTGGGGAAGTACAGACTGACAGGCTATTAAATCCATTGTCATGTCTGTGGAAATACAGAGCCCTAAACCTGTCCTACACTACATTAGCATCAAGAGTTATAGTGATCATAAATCAGGATTCCTGTTAGCATCAAAATGCCAGTTTGTACCATCCTCAATATGTTCATATTGTACCTATTCTTTAATTTGAACATATGTGAGCAAAAAACCACCGTGGGATTGGGATTTGGTTGGGATTTTTTCCTTCTTTTCTCTTCTGGGAGCCACCAGGCTTAGTCATGTCTTTTTAGAGCTTCTCTACTGCTGTGCCTAGGACAGACAAGAGTGGAGATGACCTATATTTAGCTTATATGTCTGTGAATTCTTTCTTCCTTTCACAGAAGAGATTGGAATCTCTTTAAGTTGTTACTTTTTCCATTGCTTGTGTTAAGTGTCAGCTGATACTTGCTTTTCATGTTAAAAATTAATGGATCAAGAATGTCCCAATTATCCAAGTCAGTGGCTGCTCTGAGAGCTTTTTGTTTGTGTGCTGGTTTGTCTTTCATGGATCAGAAATACCCAGTAATTCACCTGGTCTGATTGCTGTGCATCAGTCATATACCCTTGACTGAACCTCAAATTTGATTTGGGGTGGTTTTGTGTTTGGGGTTTTTTTTCTGATGATTCAGGGTTTTTTTGCTTGGTTTTGGGTCTGGGGTTTTTACATAAAGGCATTTGGGGTGTTTCTTTAGCTGTTCTTCCAGCTGTCTGGAGCTTACCTAATTCCCCAGCATCTGACTGCTGCTCCATATGTCTTTCTATTTCTGTCTGGCTTTTTTGTCCTCGTTATGTGGAAGTGTTAGCACCAAAACCAACCCAAACAAAACACCCCTAAAAAAGGACAGCAGGATGTAGCTTAGAGCAGCACACATATGTGGGATCTAATCGGAATTTCAAGTCTCTTGTTTTCCTATCCTCCTTAATTTTGTTTAATCTCTATTCATCTTTTTACTTTTGTTGATGATTCCTCCTTCAATCACCATATTTTCTAGAAAGGCTGCAATCTTCTCTTTTCTTCTGATACTTTTCCTTTTGTATTAATCCTTTTTGATCTCACTGTATTATCTCTTCCTCTTGACTTTGACGATTCTTTCTTCATCCTAATTTCTTTTCCTGACATGTTTTTCAGTGTTAATCTCTGCAGCTTCTTGAAGTATAACCATTCTTGTTGCTCAGAAATGAACTAATTATCATATGATGCTACTTAATGTACTTAGAACAAAAGACAGATACTTGGTACTGTTTCATAAATAAAAAAATGCCATATTGTTGTGTATGAAATTTCCATTTCTTACCAGTACTGTTCCACAGAAAATAAGTTGGTGGCAGATTTTTGCAAAATTAGAGGCAGGAATGTCCTAGGAGGGAGTGCATTTGGGTTAGTAACACACTGCTTTGGTCTTTCACTATGTCCCTAAGACCAATTCTTATTTTTGACCACCTGTTTTTGAAAGGGGAAGGAGCAGAGTAAAGAATTTCTATTACCATAGAGTGTCAGAATGGTTTGGGTTGGAAGGGACCTCAAAGATCATCCTGTTCCCCTCCCCTGCCATGGGCAGGGACACCTCCCACCAGCCCAGGTTGCTCCAAGCCCTGTCCAGTCTGGCCTTGGACACTTCCAGGGATGGGGCAGCCGCAGCTTTTCTGGGCACCTGTGCCAGGGCCTGCCCACCCTCACAGGGAAGAATTCCATCATAAAATCCCATCTAACCCTGCCCTCTGTCAGTGTGAAGTCATTCCTCCTTGTCCAGTAACTCCATGCCCTGATAAAAAGTCACTCTCCAACTTTCTTATAAGCCCCCCTTAGGTCCTGGAAGGGGCTCTAAAATCTCCCTGAAGCTTCACTTCTGCAGGTGAACACCCCCAGCTCTCTCAGCCTGTCTCCAGAGCAGAGGTGCTCCAGCCCTTGGAGCATCTTCCTGGCTCCTCTGGACTTGCTCCAACAGGTCCATGCCCCTGATAAGGAACATATTGCTGAAACACAGGACAATGTAAGCAGCTTGAGTAAAGATGACTTCTAAATTCGAAATGAAACCCTGATCTTCTGGTGAGGAAAACAGCCAATGAATGTTGATGCACAGTCCTCAATATTTCAAAGAAAAGACAACACAAATAACCTGATTATTTTTATGGCATAGAGTCTGAGAATCCTTGCTTGTCTGACACGCTGTCAGTGCTGGCTTCTGAAAGATGACTTGTGATACTTGGAAATCTAAGTTAATGCTGCAGTTTGTACTGTGGAATTTAGTGGTTAGGAGGGAGAGAGGGAACAAGTGTCAAGCTGATCTGTTTTTTTACAGGATCTACAAGATGAGGTGAAGCGGGAGAGCAATAACCTGCAAAAGCTGCAAGCTCAGAAACAGGAAGCACAGGAAACCCTGAATGATCTTGATGAGCAGAAGGCCAAGTTGGAAGAGCAGCTTAATGACATCAGGCAGAAGTGTGCAGAGGAGGCCCACTTGGTAAGGTCTGGTGGGCAAGGCCTTGGGAACAGTAAATGCCTTGCTTTGAGTTACAGTTGTTGGGGCAGTAGGAAAAGCTGTAATAAATAAATAGCCTGAGTGTCAAGGTTTTGTGTGCAACAGAGCATAGAAAATACATCACTCACTTCAGTGACCTCCTAATTCAGTCTCAGTGTGTCAACAAACTGAGATGTACATGCACATAAATAAGGTTAAGAGTGAACCAATATTGCAAAATTATAATATAAATGTAATTAGGAGTGCTAATTACTGGAACTGATTTCTTAGTGATTAAAAAATATGATTATGTAATTTTTTCCCTAACACAAAGCTGTTACATTTCTTCAAGGTGTAAAATTATCTTTTCAGTATTAGAAATATTTGTGTGGGTCAGAAAAAGAGCCAGAATACACTGTTCCTATTGAGACCAATAGAGAATCAGCTGTGCATTCAGGTATGATCCACATTAGACCTATGTCAGGTATTATCAGGTATGATAAGTCACTTAGTTATGATCTTTAATCTCTGAAATAGCTATCACATTTTTACTTTTTCTAGTCATAAATGGTAGTATTTAGATGCGTTTGGAAGTGTTTAGGGTGGGTTTTGAAATGCTGTTCATGCTTCAGATTGCAATGCTGAAGGCTGAAATAACAAGCCAGGAATCAAAGATTTCAGCGTATGAAGATGAACTGACCAAAGCCCAGGAGGAGCTGAGCCGCCTGCAGCAAGAAACTGCCGAGCTGGAGCACTGCATCGAGGCTGGGAAAGCACAGCTGGGACCTCTTCAGCAACATCTGCAGGAGTCACAACAGGAAATCAACTCAGTAAGGCAGTGTGAAAGACCCACCCCCCAAAAATATTTTGAGCTGGCAACCTTTAGTGTGGTTTGTCTTCAGGGGAAGGCGTTGTTTTCTTTTTTTCTTCACTGCTCATGTCTTTAGTACTTTACACTTGTGTTCTGGGGTAGTAGTTGTTAGGGTTTTCAGAGGCTGATTTAAGTCCCTCAAGATACTTCATGATTTTTCTCCCTTGTTAATGAAAGGGATTCATTTATTATACTTTATAAATAATTTGTCTTAACGTAATGAATGAAAAATGGATAGTGTAGACTTAAATTCTCTGTGACCAGCAGTTATTTGACTTTTCATCCTCAGCCATGGCCTGAGGCACATTCTCACTATTCTTTATGTGTAGTCAGTATAAAATTACTAATAACATTTACTTAGTGCATTGTTGAGGGGGGAAAGTAAAGTGAAGATAAGAATTAACTGGGTTGAGATTAGGGACTGAGAAGCAGAGAGCTGGCTGCACTGGTTTTTAAGCCTTGTGCCTTGAAGTGTCTTCTGTTGCGTGGAAGACTTTCAGTTTCTATCTGTAATCAGTGATTTGTTATTACCTCAGTGGTTGCTTGCACACCCTTTCCTCATTGTTCCCCTCTGTGTTGCCACCTGTCTAATATATGAGCCACTCACTCTCTTATCAAGTTAAAAACAAAAGGCACAGCCTACCTGTGAACTTTGAACCCTGGAAATGCCTGACTTTGGGGTTGGTCATTTCACACAACTCAAGTCTGTAACTTTCTAGTTTATTTTTTAAAAAAACTTCTACTGTTGGAGTTCATGCAAGACCACTTTCTTCTGTTGAGGAGTCTTGGAATATTCATCATTTTTAAATTTGTCTTTTAGAAACGGAGAAGTAAACAAGTGGATTTTTCTGTTGTTTCATTGCAGGTAGAGGGAAAGTTGTGCTATTTCAATGTTTATAGACTGTCAAGAGGAGCTGCAGTGAACTGATCTGAGACTGATGTAGGAGTGGTTATGCTTGACTGTACTTCAGACCTTTTTAAAATGGGTTTTATATCAGTACTCCTGATTTTATTGCTCTTGGCTCCCAAATAAGGAACAACAGGTGCCTTGGTGCTTCAGGCAAGATTTTCTAATGGTTGGTCTGAGTCAGTGTATGTGAGAGACACTTTGTTGTCTTTGCTGCCATCCAAGTAGGGACACGTGCAAGGCCATGAAAACTACTGGGTGACTGACCTGGCAGTGGATTTTAGGCACCTAAATATCTGAGCTATGTTCATTCTTCTGCATAATCTGCCAAATCCAGTAACTCCTTCCTGACTGGCAGGTTGGTTGTAAATGTTTGCACTGAGGCACTGCATTAAACACATTGCTGAAATAACAACATGTGAATGTGTTTGCTTAGGAGGATGTACTGGGGGGTTTCACTCTTGAAAAGTCATGGGGGAGAAGATGACAAATATGTAATTTCCCTTCTTGGAAAATGAGAATTCTGATAAAGCAACCTTTTTAATTTAGACTTCAAGGTAGTTGCAAATACATAATTGGGAAAAAAAAAGCAACCACCAAAAAACCCCTCAACAAACAAAAAAAAAACAACCAAAAACCCCCAGAAAAACTACACAAACAAAAAGCCCCTGAAAGCTTTTCTTATGAGTTTGAGTAGAAACAAAGCAACTAGTCTTGATGTTGCCAGTGCCGCAGTCTGCTTTTTGGCAAAAGGTTCTCAGCTGTGTCCTCAACCATGTTGCATCTCTGCTAAATGAGATTTCTGCTTATCCCTCAAGTTTCACACTTTGAAAGAACAGGAGGTTTATTATATTTCCTTTAGAAAACAAGAATTTCAGACCTATCATCCATGTTAGATTTGAGAGGGGATGGTCCATGTGCTGCCACACTGATGCATGTGCATTTATTTCTGTTCACAGGTGCAGACAAAACTTCTTGAGCTGAAAGAACTGGAAAACAACCAATTTAGTTGGCACTCTCAGCCACACAATACACTTGTCAATGGGACTGTGGATCATTGTAGTCTTAGCAACAGCAGCAGTGAAACTGCAAACCTCAACGAGAATGCTGACAGGGAAAGTATAGCAGAGGAGGAACAAGCGAACAGCGTGTCTCCTGTGAGTAGTGTTTTGCCTGCTTGGTCATGATGCAGTGCAGCTGTGAAGTTGGAATAAGTTAAGAATATATCAAGATTGATTCTGTTTTTAAACACTTGCACGAGTGAAATTTCAGGGTGTTTTTCTGAGGGACTGTGTTTTCACAATCTGTAAGTTCATAAGCAGAAAAGGAGGCAATTTTAGCTTGCCTGGAAAGTAACAATATTTTTTTTCTGTATTTATTTTCAAAGCAAATGTCATAAATTGAGTAGTAGAACTAACATTAGAGAGCAGCTGTCTTCATTTGGTGCAACAAGAATGAATTAAGGAATAGTAAAGAAAATCTAAAACTGTCTTTAAATGTTCCTCCTTATGTCTCAGTAGATTCTTGATTATTTTTTTAAACTTTCACAGGGTTTATGGAACATTTCAGTATGTTCTATAATAAGTATGAACCTCTTGAAGTGTGCTTTAGTATGTTCTGTGATTCTGTTTAGTACTTACAATTTTATTGTGCAGTCTTGTATTTACTTATTTATGGTGAATTGTTTTTACCCTTGTACAGATAAGGAATAGTCCTGAAACAGCAGCCTCTGTTGTAGAAGAGAAGGAGACCCCAACTGCAACTATTACCAAAAAAGTGAGTTTGTTCAGGGTTGGGGGAGGAAGAAGGAAGTTTAAAAGAATCCTGGTTAAACTGTTTTGGGCTTGCATCATCATTGTCATATAACAACAGAGAAATAGAATTGTCACTTCTTACTGTTTTTATGTAGAGTGTGGTGTCGTGAAAACATTTCATCTCCTGTAGCAGGCAGGTTGTTGAGAAATTTTGAATCTCCATTGATGAATTATGTAGAATTCCAGCTGTCTCTTTGCTTTAAGCTTTAAGAAACCACAAAGTGCTAACAGGACATGACATAAGTGTTTTCCATTCTGCAAGTCTTAAAAATTTAATACCTCTCTCTCCTTTTACATTGCTCAGGAAGATCCATTTGATGCTGAATCTCATCCATTGCCTGATCTGGTTTCTGAAGCCAACTTAGAGTTCTTCCAGTCTGACCCCTTTGTTGGCAGTAAGTAAAAGTTTCTCTCTAAGTGCAGTTTTGCAGAAACAGGTCTTGTGTGAAGATATCAGACTGATCCTCACCTTGAAACTGTTCTTTATAGAGTAAACCTGAAGATATGTGAATGACAGGAGTGTGGAGTCAATAACTTTACAAATACAGAACTGATAGAAATGAGAGCTCCAGGGTGTTTCTCCTTCCTTCATTTGGGCTTTTCAGTTAGCTGTGAAAATTGCTGCTTTCCCTCACTGCCCTTCTGGAGTATTTCTCTTACCCCAAACCCTCCCTCCCCCTGCCCTGGTGGCATTTTGGCCTTAAGGGTGTGGCCGTACTTGTGGCACATGTGGTGGCACTAACTAATGTACAGCACAAATGACAGCCAGGTCAGTGGAGGGTTCCCTGGGCTGTGCCTTGGGGAGGGTGTGGGTGGTTGAGATGAATGGCTGTGGCCTACTTAGGGTGAGTTTGGCACCCAGAGAAAGGTAATGTGGAACTGCACCATCTGTTCTTCTTGGGAAAGTGCTGGGCTTTATTTTAAGAACTTGCCACTGACAAATGCTGTTGCTCTGCTTTTATTTTTATGGAAAAAATGATCTGCCTGTATGGAGCCAGTTGGAGAAGGGGAGTTAATTTGAATGAACTGCTGAAGCAGATGTTTTCAGCCACATTAATATGGCTTTACATGCTTTCAGAATCAACATGGTCTGATCAATTTAGCTTGTATTGCTTCAAAGGGAAAACAGGCTAAATTTGTTTCAGATCACTTGGCTTCTGAAAGAATGTCAGGGCAAATTTAATATTTTAAATGAATAAATTAAACTAGCTTAAAACAGGTTGAATGGTTCTGGTTCTGTGTAGATATTGCTTGATCTTTGTATTGAGGTGATCCTACTTATAGCATATGACAAGGCCTTCCTTTCAGAGGAAGAGGGGTTTGTGGTAGTAGCCAACTTTTTGGGATGTGTGTGCTCAGAATGCTCAGGGTAGATCCCTACAGCTCAGAGGCAGTGGATCTGGCTCTCAGATGTAGATGTGGAAGTAGAAATGAAGCAGTTGGAATCATGCATCCAGTACAGAAGGGAACACTTAGAGCTCCCATCCACAGTGCCTTACACACATAGAATTCACCAAAACTGGAACTCATATCAGTAGATAGCCTGGATTACTGCACTGGTAAATACTGCATAATGTGGGTGTTTGTGGACAACAGCCAACAGAAATGCAGCTTGGGGGTGGCTGCTTTTGTGTTTCATGATGGCAATAAGCTGCTTAATGAATATTTGCTTTTCTTATTCTTTTTTTAAACAGGTGATCCCTTCAAAGATGACCCTTTTGGAAAAATTGGTAAATAACTTTGTAACTTCTAATGTGTTTGTTTTTCTAAGTCATTCCTAGTAGAATAAAACCTAAATGGTTCTTTCTAGTATGTGGGGGGAAAAGCATCACCACTTTCAGAGGGAAAAAAGAGTGGAAATGCCACAAAAAGTCACTACAGGATATATAGTAGTAGCAGAGGTAGATATATAGGTAATGTAGAATAGATATATATGGCCACTTTGTTAAAGCTTTCCAGAGAAACCCATTGCCAGGGAACTTTGCTCTTGTTGGAAGTACCTTAGTTGGGATTTAAGTGTATGAAGGTAGTGAACAAAAGGTCCCACACTCTTGCTGCCTGTTTTGTATGCACAAAAGTAGGACTGTGCTCTTTTAAAGGCTCTTAACCTGCCAACTTGCTTTAGAACTAAGTACTGAAAGGGTGGGAAGTCTCTCTTGGACTGAATGTTGTTGCATTGTCTGCTCAGGCCTGAATGGAACTTTTTTACCACCTTGTGGTGACAAAAAAGAAAAAGAACCAGTGGGAACAGAATAAAAAATAGCATGGAGCACCAAGTGCCAAATAGAAAACATCAATTGTATTTGGGAAAGAAAGGAGGGTGGGCAGGAGAGTTCTGATAAACACTAGGTTTTGTAAAAATGCTTCATTTTTAGAGGATTTGGTAATGAACCTATATGCTGAGATGATTGAACCACTCAACCACTGTCTTCATGATGTGCAGAACATGTTGGTTTGCCTAATGTTTGGAATCACAGAATACAAATTATTCACAGATGAACTTCATACTTCAAAGGCTTGGTCTTAAACATGTCACTTTGTAGCAGTATGAAAAAAGCAGTGTATTGTTTAGGTTTTTTGGAAAACAAGCAGAAATGTTAAGGAGATGTTTGCTTTTTAGATCCCTTTGGTGGTGATCCCTTCAAAGGCTCAGACCCTTTTGCTGCTGACTCTTTTTTCAAACAATCCTCCAGCGACCCTTTTGTGACTGCTGGCACTGATCCATTTAGCACTGCAGACAACAGTAGTAACATCACAGTAAGTTTGGTATCATACCTTTACTTCCTTCTAGATGTGATTTGGACAAAATAACCCATTCTGTACATTCAAACGTGCCTTAAAAAATTGATAGTCAGAACATACAGATAAATGTTACCTCCAATCCCCTGGCTCTGTCTTCTCTTTTTTTGTGTCCTATTTTCTAGAAATAGTTACAGATTAAAAAAAAGTGAAAATAAAAACATTGTATAAATGTTTCAGTGTGGAGCTTCATTGCTCCACAGCTAAGAGCATTTGACAATAATGCATTAAGCTCTGGTGGTAGTTGGTGGAACAATAATCATGGAAACAAACCCAAGATTAATCTCACCATGTCATGTTGAGACACTTGACTTTTGCCTCCATACCCTGTAGGATCAAGAAGTATGTTCTGTATTTTGATTGAAATCTGATATGGTTTCCCTTCAGCAAAATTACATTGTTCTCTTGCTATATGTTTGGGTTTTGTTGGGGTTTTTCTAATGAGAGTGGAGATGGGGAGATTCTTGCTGCAAGTACCTCTTTCAGGTGTACTTCAGTGTAACTTTTAGCTGTCCTCATTATAGCTGAGCAGTAATTGAATAGTCTTCAGCCTTTAATATGGTAGAGTTGGGCATAAAACCCTCTGTGGTGTAGACTAGAACTTGTTGAATATGTAATATTTAAAGCTGATGGACAAGCAATCTCAGCAGCTGAAATTCTTCATGTTGTTGTCTCCATTCTTTTGCCATCTCCTTTTTTTCCTTCTCACTGCTGTTTCTGGTCATGCCTCACTTCCAACTGTGGATGTGTATGAAATGTGCATAGACATGTATAAAACTTAGATACATGTGGCTTAGGAAGCAAGAGAAGTGCACCCACAGCAGCCAGGAGTGAGAAATCAGTGCATGTGACAGTGGTGGTCCTGTCCCTCCCCATGCTGTGCACATTGTGCAGATCTCAAGGTTGAATTACACACCACAGCCTACACCTCCAGCCTTGAGAATCAGGTTTCTGCAATCTTCAGTACTTGGCACACTATCCTTTTCAAAGTCTTGATATTATAAAATGACCAATTCTTGATCATATTACAGTCTGATAACAAGAGAAGTGCAAAAGAGGGGGGGAACAAAAGGAGGTGAGAGCTGTGGTGTGGGATTAGCAGTAGGCCTTGAGATCTGAACTGAAGTCGTGCATTCATCAAACGCTTCACCTCACACCCCTGGAGTGGTGATACCTTGTAGGTAAAGCTCAGGTTGTAGAAACCTGAGACTAAAATGAGTGGTAGATATTCTTAACTATTGCATTAGTTATTACCAACTATGTTGCACATATTCTACCTTTTTTCCATCCCTTGAAAGCATTAATCAAAACAGTGAGGAGGAGTTTCTGTTAACAGATTTGTTTTCTGATGCTGATAAAAGCTACTTTCAAAATGTTTTATCTTAAAACTTCTAAGCTAAAATAAATCTGATGGTATTCTTAGATTGAGGACTCTTTTAAGCTGAAAAACAGATTTCCCTCCAAAGGAATTTTTTGTTTTAGACAGAGATATCAAAGAAGAATGACCCCTTTGCTCCTGGTGGAACAACTGTTACTACATCAAATGATCTAGGTAAAAGTAGATTATACACATCAGACTTCTTGGGGTTTATTTTTTTGTTTGTTTTTACTTACTTTTGCTTCTTTTAACTGAATTTACAAGAGGTAATTTTGGGATCTTCCATGTTTTCTGAATTTTCCTATAAAGTGTGACATAAGGTGCCAGTTTGCAGAGGGGGATTTTTATAAACCCAAACTGACTCTTTAGCTGTAGTGTGGATCACTGAAGAATGATTCCACAAAAAACACTCCTGTGCTTTACCCAGAGCTGGTGCCATATCCTGATCTAAGAGTTGGACTATTTGCATGGCTCATACTGTGTCCCACTGGGGTTGTTTTCAGAGATTTCTTGATACTTTCTAAGTAACATATAGGATAACTTTGTACTACGAGAGGAGATGTGGGACAGAGTAACTACTTCATCAAGTATTTATCCTGCTAAAGCTTTGCTCCTTCTGCTGTGACCCTCTCTCATCTGAGGGCTGAAAATGCTCTAGGGAAGACTCTTGCCTCCTGTTTTCCCAAGCTGCACTGATGAGTGATAATCCAAAACATGAATCCATGTGTGATTTTTGTATTGTAAATCTGTTCAGTTTAATTTTAAGGAAAAATTGTGTTTCCTAGAGATGCAGAAGTGAGTGTGGCAGCTCCTGCTCTACAGCAGAATAGCAGTTTGAACACATTTTAAGGCACATCAAATGAAAGGGTACCATTGAATTGGATTGAGATGATAAGAGGTTCAGGTCCTTGATTCCATGAGTGGGCCTGCAGTTAAAAGTGAGCTCTTGTCCATGTTCACACACATATATATACATATATATATATGTCTGTATGTATATTTATGGGTGTATGCACACAAAGCAATCCCTTTGTGTGTATTCATACCTGTATCTCAGCAGAGCATCCGGCATATGATTATCTGATACTTTCAGTGGAATTTAACTTTTTTAATGTAGGAAAACAGAATACCACTATTTCTTTTGAATCAGTCCCTGTTCAGGTTTGTTATTGTTAATTGGAAGTTACCATTCAGAGGTTTGTAAAAGCTACTTAATAACTTGAAGTGGTCACCTCATGAAGTGCTTCACTTGAATTAGTCTATGCTGCAAAATATGTAACAGTTGCTATTTTGTAGTGGGATTTTTTCTTTCATATTTAGCTTTTAACCTCATTCTCTTTGGTTTGTGTGTGTTCAGCTGCAGACCCCTTTGCCTCTCTGTTTGGAAGCGAGTCCTTTGAAGGTGGCTTTGCTGACTTCAGCACCCTGGCAAAGGTAACGTGAGGCACCTGCTGCTCACAGACAGTGCACGAGGCTGCAGGGACAAGGCAGAGCTTACTCTACCAACACTTCCATTATAGTTTTGTCACTACTGAAAATTTATAATGGCTGACTGTCTTGCAAAAGAGGTCTTGGTAGTAAATTGTCCTGCAGCTCCACTGTGAAGAGTTCAGTGTAATCTTTGTGGCTTTATAACTACTTTTTCTCTTAGAAAATTATATACTATAATTTATGTATTTTTTAAAAAATTTGCTGAGTTTAACTGTAGAAGTATTACTTTTGCATGTTTAACTGCATTCAACTTTATATTGTTGTACACACTAACCATTCCTGTTTTTTCTTTATTTTCAACCTTCTGGAGTATATGGATGATATGTGTAAAAACAAACAAAAGTATCTCTTTTGTCTTAGTCCAAACTTTGTTCTGAATTAATATTGCATTATCAAGGAGATGCATTGTAGAATTGCACTGAAAATGTGTATGTTGGTGTTTTCTTTGTTGAAGGCCAACAATGAGGATCCCTTTAGCTCTTCCACGTCTGGCTCTGTCAGCAGTGTGACCATAACTAAAAACATATTTGAGGAACCACAGGCTAAAAATGAGGATGTTCCTCCTGCACTGCCCCCTAAGACAGGAACTCCCACCAGGCCCTGTCCACCACCACCTGGTAAGAGCTGGCAGGGAGAAGGGCTGACAATCAGCTGCTTCAGTGTGGGCAGTGGGACAGTAATTATGAGGGGCCAGTGAAGGGTCTGAACTTAAAATGAAAGAACAAGATGTGCAACAAGTCCATTCTTGATTTGCTGGTCATTTCCTCAGAGTTAAATTTTGCATGTTTTTAAAATTTCATTTGAAGAGACAAAGGATTTAAAAAACAGGAAAAAAGTCATTGCAAGTATCTGCAAGAACACAGAATAGCTGCAAATTAAATGGTTACTGATATAATACACTGTGAATCTTGCATTAAATTATGTTCAAAGTGAGAATTTATTGTGTTTTATCCATTGCAAAACCTCTGGGGTTAATGCAAAATTTATTAAATAGAGTGATATGCCTGGCTCAGGTTTTCAGATTACCTTTTTCCAGGTGGTCTTGCCAGAGGTCTGTGGCAATAACTGTAACAAACCCAACTTTCCTGGGCTATTTTCTCTCCAGTGGTAGCAGAGTCCTCTGGGATACTCCATGGCACAAACCACTCTGGCTTTCCAGAAAAGGCCATGATTATCAAAGATAACAATACCTTGTGGTTGCAACAAGCTCATGTTCCCACAGACTGCTCACTGTCAATTTTTTGCAAAGATAGGAAAATATATTATTAGTACTCCTTTTTAAGTTTCTGTCCTCTGTTTCATTGTCTTTAAAAACTCTACTGCATCATTTTTTTCAATATTGCACTAAATGGATTAATTTTAAGGTGCTTTGAAAAAATGTAGCATGAAATATAAACAACTGTTCAATTTTCCTCAAAAGCAGAATGCAGTAGGCACAGGAATGTTAATACTGAACTTTAAACTCAGGTATGTAGTTTCTAAAGTTGGTGTGAGATCTGGCTCGTGCTAATGCCTTGCAGGTAATCAGTTTCTCTGTAAATAATATTAAAACAGCTGACATGGGAAGTGATAATATTTGAATGTTTGGTGTTGTTCCTTATTTAAACAGGGAAAGGATTCCTGACTTGATTGTGTGGGAATGGCTGTGATATGGTGCACTTTTGGAATTGAAGCTTCTGGGGGCAGAGCAGCAGCATCCTGAACAATAGATGACTAGAGAAAAGTAGCCTGTTTTGATATGCACAATTAAATATGTGGTTATCTTGATAACCATTCCAAATAAATTCATTTCCTAATGGAAATAAAACCTGGAGATGCTCAAGTGTATTTATTTTTAATTATTCCCTTGGTCTGATTCAAAACAAGGGAATGCTTTTTCAAGGAAATGCACAAAAATCTTTCTCTTAAATTCTTCACGCTACTGAAAAAAGTGTAGAAGGGCTGTTGCCTCTGAATCTGTTGCCTACCAAGATACTGATAAGCACCCCCATTTCTTGATTTTGGGGAGGATTTAGAGAGTGTATATTTTATATTACAATAATTAATCTTTTCTGTGCAGAAATAAAATTCCCTGGATATCATTTGGAGTGCTCCTCCCACATCATTCAAGAAAGATGCATTTTTTTGCCAGTAATAGAATCATAGAATCACAGAATGGTTTGGATTGAGGGATATTAAAGCTCATCTTGTTCCACCCTCCCTGCCAAGGGCAGGGACAACTTCAGTAAACCAGGTTCTTCAGATCCTCATCCAACCTGACTGAACATTTCAGGGGTGGGGCAGCCACCAAATCATCCTCAGTTGCAGACAGAACATCCTCAGTGAGTGAGAGCTGTCACAGCAGGGTTGTCTGGGGAGTGTCTTAACTAAATCATACATTCCAGAGGGGGTATCCTCTAAATCCTTGCCAAATTAGAATATCTTTGGGTTTTATGAGAGACTTTTTAGACTAATTAACATAGTGATATGCAAAATAATAAGCACTTTGGTTCAATTCTGCAGTTTTATTCAAAAATGGCAACAGAAGGACGTTTTAAAATACAACCATTGTAAGTGACTTGGAAGCACCCACAGAACCTGATAGTAGAATTCAAGACACTGCACTGCAACCTTTTCTGTAAACAGGAACATACAGAGGGAATGGTGGGATGAACTTCAGCTCAGCTGTTCTTGGAAGGATTTGGGTTAATGTCCTCAAAGGTGGTGAAAGCTGACTGGGGGTTATGCTGAAAAAACAACAAGATAAGTGGGGGCTTGTCCCTGATTCTATTTATTTGCAGCTACTTAGACAAGAATTAACAAAACAGTTCAGGCTGTGATTGCCTGTTACCATACTCTTTCATTCTATTAGTTTAAAAACTACAGAAATTCCTGGTGTTAGCATAGTGAAAGCACATGGAGTTTTGAGGACTTACATATATATGATAATATGTTTCTGGTCTCTGAACAAAATTGTGTTAATTTTATCCAAACAAATAATAAAAGAGCCTGGCTGGAATGATCACAGACAGCTGATGAGCAGAGAAAAATACTGTGTTGGTAGAATAGATGCTCAAAACTGTTTTACAAAATAGTGAATTAAAATATAACTGTGTTCCTGAAACATTGCCATACATGTGTTCCCTTTTTCCTGATTACCCTCTCAGAATCTGTGGACCATACCCCCATTTTTTGAACTGCCAACCCTTCCTCTGAAATTGCTGCAGCCCCTCTGATTCACAGGAAGGGGTTGCATAGCTTTTGAATAGTTGTTTTCTTTCACTAGTTTGGGCATGTTATTACCTGCTATCCTAAATTCATTTTAAATTCATTTTAATCTAAGGGAAAAGACCTATCAATCAAATAGACTCTTCAGATTCCTTTAAACCGAGCGATCCATTTCAGCCCTTCCCCACCCCAGACATTCCCAAAGAACAAGAAGCAGATCTATTCTGTGATCCATTTGCTCCCACCAGCAGCAGTAAAGAGGCTGACCCCAACAATTTTGCAAACTTCAGTACTGTGAGTAAACACTTTTTACATTTGTTTGTCTAATGGCAGCTTTGAATTGTTCACACTGAGGGCTTCAGTCTGGTTTCAAGTATTAAAACACATCCCTTGTACAAAAGGGATATTGCTTCCAGTTAAAACAGTGCTTACTTTTACAGCTGAGGCTGTCCTAAAACAAAATACTGCACACTGTTGTAGCTAATGTTTAAATTGCATTGTTTTTATGAGGTTTTTTTTTAAATGGAGGCCTCCTAGCTTTTAGAAAATAGGACTTTAAAAATATCTGTGTTCTAAGGATTATCCATTTTATCAGCCTGTGCAGCAAATTTAAATTATGTATCTAAAACAAGCACACTGTTCACTATCCAATTAAAAATAAACCAAAATGGGATTTTAGTTGAGCTGTCACTGAACTGTTTGGTTGTAATTTTAATGTACTGCAATACTGATAAACAGCCTCTTAATGCTGTATATTAATGAAGTATAATTTGATGAGTTTGAGTTGCTAGTAAATTCCAGACTTATGTACAATGAAGTAAAAGTAGTAAGTGTCTCTTTATAACCAGAATTCATTTCATAGAAGTCCTGGTGTCCAAGCAGTAGAAGCAAATCTAAAGGTTTGTGCATGCCTACATATTATTTTTCATTTTGGAGCTTTTGCAAGTAGGAGTTTTGAAGGCCATCGATCTCCCTTTCAAGCCTGATACCTGTTAAATGCAATTTCCATTTACAGTATCTTGACCATACTGCTTTTTTTTTCTGTTCAGGCCTAATAGACTTGTCAGGCTCTCAAAATAGACTTGCACTGGTTGATGTGTCTTGTGGCATAAGAACTTCTGAAAGGTGGTTCTTGGTCTGTGTTAGAGGACCGAGAAGCCAGTTTGGAGGACACGATGTGGAGGAGAAAGCAAAAAATGTTCCTTATGAAGGAAAGAGTATTCTTTTCCTGTTGCAATTACTGAAAATCCTGAGTGAACTATGGGGAAAACTCAGGTGTTTCCACATTTATTTCCCAGAGAGAAGGTCCCAGAGAGCAGCTGGAGGATGATGTGATAACCCTTTCAGAGCTGATGTTGGGGCATTCATGACAATGTGGCCTTCACCTCCCTCTTAGTTTTTCTGTACATTTACTAGAAGCAAACTTTAGCATAATCTTTTGTATTTTATTTAAGATAAACTTATTTAAATTACTTAAACTTCATTTAAGATTAATTGTCTCTAATTTATCATCATTGGACCACAGATACTTAGTTCACATTCTGTTCACACCAATAGACACAGAAATAATCTGTTCTCTTTTTTTCCCCTCTCATATCATGCTGACCTTTTTTTCTGTATTACTACTAAGCTTCTAACTGTGTGTTATAACCTTATTATTTTGCTGCTTCTTGGCAGAAGTATTTTTCATCTCTGCATTCAGAAACAGTCAGTCTACAGCTAAATTTTTGCAGTCATTGTCACTTGAAAAAATCATCCCTAATGAAAGCAGAGTAAACCAGGCTGGCCTAATACTGTGAATAGGGGGGTGTTTTGCAAAATGTTCTCTTGATTTATTCAGTTTTTCTTGTATAGACTGGGTTTTATCTAAAATAAAACTGATTTTGCATTATAGCACTTTCTGCTCAGTAGTAACATATTTGTAAAGTTAATACTGAATTTTGAAACACGGCATATTTTGTTAAAATACATCAGCTGGGTGGCTTCAATGCAGAACTCAGTAGTTAAACCTTAGACTAAGCCAATCTTAATAATATATTACAACTAAAAAAGTAATATTTTGAAGAGTAGAATATATACAATTACAGAATAGCTGTAATTGTCCCTTAAAGCAAAGATTTGGACAGTCATAGTTATCCCTGTATTATTAATCTGGTTTATTTTGTCTTTTATAAATGCAGTATTCTACTGAGGAAGACATGATTGAATGGGCTAAGAGGGAAAGTGAGAGAGAAGAGAAAGAAAGATTGGCACGACTAAAACAGCAAGAGCAAGAAGACTTGGAACTGGCTATTGCACTCAGTAAATCTGAAATATCAGAAGCATGAAGTTTAGAATAAGATTTTATCTTATGTAAACTGGTTTGTCCCTTTCCCTGAATACCTAACCTATTTAAATGTTAATCAGAAAATGCATATATACAAGAAACTATGAAAGGTTTTAAATTTCTGAAAGTGATGTGAATGTTTCTGCTAAATTTAATCCTTTTGGTTACTGTTCAAATAACTGTTAAGTTTAGCATTCAATTTCTCTCAAGTTTTCAGGAGAACAAAGTACTTTTCCCAGCTGAAAGCAAATCAGTTTAAAATGCAGATAGAGATTGTGGTTTGACTGTAATCTATCAGCAGTTGGTAATTGAGCATAAAGTGAACACAGCAATTATTCTGTCCTGGCTGACTGTCTCCCATCAAGCAGTTCGTCACTGGCAACCTTTTATCCTTCTAAAGAGGTTTTAGTAATGCCAGAGTTGTGGAGTGCTTTATTTTATATGTATGCACATAGATTTTTCTCCTCATTGAAGATCTTATGTTGGATTTGACATAATCTTCATGGAGTCTACATCAGAAAGAGTGTATCTTTCTGAAACCTTCCTTGCTTTTCTTGCATGGTCATAAGTTTTAAGACAGGCCTGTTGTTTTGTTTATAAAGCAATTAAGCTGAAGATTCATGTGCATTTGCTGTTGGCTGAGGTGACTGTCAACTTGTAAGACCCCACTGCTATTTGAGCCACTTTTGCCTGTTAAATATGCAGCTGAACTGGCAAGTTAATAAGTTCCATTTGAAACAGGATTGAGAATAGAAAGAAAAAACAGGTAGTCTGATTTCTATTTTTTTTAACAACAGTTGATTTCTGTATATGTAATTTATTGAATGCCAACTGATAGTTGCACCTTAAACTGAATGATTTCTGAATGGTCACTGAGTCAGAGTAGGATTGATAGAATGTTAATGAAAGTAACTTAATGAAAATAACTTATTGTTCATTTTGAAAGAATTCTATTTGGAAAATCAGTTTCATTAAAATAATTCCAAAAAGAACAATCTAGTGCCCTATCAATGGCAGCAGCATAAACATCTAGAGGGGGTTTTTTTCTTGCACTTTTAACCTGTGGAAAGGAAATTGAAGTGTTTCAACACACAGCACTGGGGCAAAGGGGAGAACTCAGCCATGCCTCAGTATATTTAAGCTCTTCCCATTACCTATCAGTGCTGCTGTTGCATGAGCTGGAGGGGGTTCAGTTTTTCAGAAAAAATGAGTAACCTTACTGGGATGGTTTTTCTTTTGCACTGGGAGATGAGCATTTAAACACCTGCTCAAAAAAAAGTAACTTAAAATTTTGCAAGTATTAAATAGGTATAACTTATCTTACACATCTTTGTAATGAGTGTACACTAATCTTGCAAATCATATGCTTAACTGGATTACATAGTTTCTTATCTTCTGTTAAAAATGTATACTCAGTGGACCAACATGATATTATATGTATATATTATATATATATTCCTGCTTTCCTTTATGGAATTTAAAGTTTTGAGTCACTTGATGTTACATTTCATGTTACTGACTCTGACTATAGTACTTTTACTCAGACTACCAACAAACCACTGCTGTGAGCTAAATGGCATTACTTTATGAAGTTTTAACTGTTTGTTTTTTTAAACAACTTGTTCAGGTGGGATTAGCCTCTATTTATAGACTTCCCTTTTGTTTAAAAATTCTAACAATAGCCTGTAATTATGAAAAAATAAAGTTTAAGTACATAAATGTGAACTCTTTTCTTGTTTTTTCAAGCGAGTGCTCTGAACTGTAAAGCAATATATGAGTGTAAAGCAATGTAAGATGTTCTGACTGTAGACTGGGGGGAGTGGGTTAATTTTCAGAGAGAAAAGTTGCCTGAATCCTGAGGTTGGCTCAAGTGCACACTAATCCCAGCTGTCACTTGCTTCATTAGGAGTTGTGTCAGCTTCACAGAAAATTCAGGCTGCTCTTACCCAAGGATGTCTGCCTGCAGAGGGGTTGCAGAGCCCAAATGCTCAAGGTTTATCTGTGAAGGTATGTAAGCATCCTCCAGTGGCTGCTGGCAGCATACAGGGCTTAAGAGATCTTTAATTTGACAGCATATGTGATTCTTCTGAATGTCTGTCAGTGTAATGTGTCCCTTATGTGAAAGCTTAGAGTGCTTGGTCATAGTTTAGGAGTTCCAGCAACCATTTACATGTGGTTTTGATCCTTTCGCTGCAGTAGTGCTGGGTTTTATTATAGTCATCTAAGTGGACCCAGATCTCTTTGCCTATGTTCTTTTAATGGACATCAGTTGGATTAGACAGCATAATATCTTCATTAATTTTATCAGGTTCACACACATTCTGGAGGCTATTGGAAGCCACCTGTGGGCTGTCCATTTTTTTCCTAACTCCCCTGTCAAATTTGCATCTTGGATGCACTTTTCCTCTGGTTTTGCTGCTTTCAACCCCCTTTCCCTTCTGACTTGTGTGCAGTCCATTTCACTCTTTATGATGAAATTGGAGATGGTTTCTAATCCTCCTGACTAACTTGATATCTTCTTTTCACTGTCTGACTTCCGTATGATGAAGTTGTGTCATGTAAAAGTTTCTGTTGCATTCACAGGATACCTTTGAACTCTGAATGAGATTTATCCCATGTCTGGCAGGTGCATTGCACACTTGACAATTACAATTCCAAGGCAAGTTCTGTGAACTCACTTAACTGGAAAGTGTATTGAACAATGTACAGGGGATTAATGGTAAGTCTGTTGCATCACTAGACAATATTAGTTTATAACATAGAGTGTACAGGATTCCTTTATAAAAGGGTAAGATTGGAAAAGTAACATATTTGTTCAAAACATTGGCAACTGAAGTCCACTGTCATCTTTTTATGGATTTCTGCATCATGTCAGTGAATGCTCTTGAGTTTAATTCCATTGTTAATTATTGAGTCAGCAGAAATGTTGGCTTTTGAATGCAACCATTTTTCTCACAAGAAGGAAGAGGATTTGTTCACCTTGTGTGATTATCAACCAAAAGGCAATGTGAAAGCAGAGAGCTGACAGTTTGTACTGGAAGTAGACTGGAAGTCATTTTCCCAAACTGAAGATCTTTCTTGATGCAAGTTTCAAGTTTGTGCTTCTGGTAGGTAGAGTGGAGCTTTAGTTGCCTTTGTGGGTGCTACTGAACTCTGGAATTCTCTGCAGAGTTGTGTTTCCAGGGAGCTCTGAGGCTAAAATGAAGAAAGCTGTAGAACTGGAAAGGAAGGGAGGGAAGACAGTATAATGTAAAGGAATTTCCTGTGTGGGGGGAAAGTCAGGGAGGGAAAAAATAAAAATATTTTCCTCCTGTGTTTTTAGACTCAGGTGAGTATGAGAACCCCTCACTGAGGGTTTTTGTGGGAAGATTCACTGTAAATTTTGGCCTGTCACTGTTACCCCAAGAAAGATGGGAAGGAACTTTTAATTTGTCAGGTGACAAGCCATCAAGGCTAGGTCAGTAATATCAGTAATTTTCATCAACAATCTTTAAAGAAACATGAATAGCAAAAAAAACCCCCACCCCTAAGTAACACTATCTGCGTTGATGTTCCTTGCCCAGAATACTTAAGAATTGCTGCTGGGCTAAAATGGAGATATCTGGAGCTGCCTGGACCTTAGATTTTAACTGAAAACAAAGAGCATTAGTTTTTAAAGCAGGTGATCAGGTAGCTGATAGAGGGAAAAATGGTGCATTGTTTGGGTGTGTGTTCAAGAGGTCAGGATGTTGTTTCTAGTTATCTCTTGCTGATTTAGTAAATGAGTTTGGGCAAACCACTTCATGCTAACTAATTTCCTATTTTCTAAGTGATAATGGGTCTGATAGTGTATTATGCAACTGCACAAATCTGGAAAGACAATCCTGTGCAGACTAGAAGGAAATTTATCCCATTTTACTTATGGGTGTCCTGTAGGTAGGAGAGATGTTTTAAGATGTTTTCTTGGTTGGTATAACCACCCAGCTGCACTCTGGGACTACACAAATAACTGGAAATAGATTAAGAATTTAGCAGAAGTGCTACTTTCAACAAGATACTTGCTTGAGGGTTTAGCTTGCTGATAATACAGAGAGAAATTCTTACCTTTGACTTCAGAAGTATGTCCCAGTAAGAGATCCTGTAACATGGTCTGCAGACTGTCAGCTGTCTCAGATCTGCTTCTGACAGACTCATCCTGATCCACTCAGACTGATCTTCCTGTGTGGCCAGACTCGTTATTTATCCTGTTGAGACTATGTAGCATTGAACTTCTTGTATTCAAAGCCAAAAGGTCTTAGGGATTGTTTTCCATAGAATGCAGTCTCTCCTGGAATGCAGGTGCAGTCATTTATACAGAAAAAACTAATTTTGGAAGAGTCGATGGATTTTTCGGTAAAATCCTACTTGTAGAATTTTTTAGACTTATCTGAGGTTTTATTAATACCTCATTTTTAAAAGCTGTTCTGTAATAAAGATTGGAGTCTTTTAGTTCCAAACAGTTCTGAGGAGTTTGGGATATCTCATTTTGTGTCCAATAACAACTTTTACTCAGTAAATAGCTCAGTTGGGGTTCAAACCAGTGACCCTGAATGCTGAAAACTGCGTGAAAAGTACTTGTTGAATGTTAGACCTATATATTTATATTCTCTAATTTTCCTTAATATGCTATCCATTTATCCTAAAATATATTTATTTTACTGTCAGATATTACAAGCACAACTATTCTCAAACATATAGTAATTTTCCCCAGGGAATAACTAATTCCAACTGCAGTTAAGCTAATGATGCAAATTTGTCCTTCTGTTTTAGCTTTTTTCACCTTTGTCACTACAACATAGAATTTCTATAAGTTGTAACAAGCAATTTAGAATATATTCAGGGTTGGTTATTAATAAAAATGTTCTTTAGGTTAAATGTGTGTGGCTGTTGAAAATGGGCTATGCCTGAAGCACCGAACTACACCAGGAAGTTTTGCTTCTCTTGAAAGTTGTGAGCTGGAATGTACGAGCTTGGCAATTCAAAAAATTCAATGTATGTAAACAGGTATTTTATGTTGAGAAATGTGGTTTTGCATGTGTACCAAAATAGCTCCGTGGAGGTGCCTGTCACCACTCCTTGCACCGTCCTCCCCGGAGCTGAACTGTTTGCTTTAGTTGAGACAAGGATGACTTTTGGCTGTTGTCAGGATGGATGGATGGATGTGCTCCGTCAGCTGTCCCGGCTCCTCTCCGGGAGCGCAGGAGCGCGAGGCAGGCCCGCAGCCTGCCTCTTGTTCCTCAGCACCAACCACATTGTCGCTGCGCAGCTCCTAAATTTGTTCTTTTTTTAACCTTCTACGCCCACTGTTCCCGTTAATGTGCCCATTGTTTCTTTATGTCAACCCAGTCCTTCTGTTTGTCCTGCCACTCCCTCCGCCGTGTATACCTTTGCCTTCTCTGCCCTGTTCATTTCCTTCCACGGGCTCCTTTCTTTTGTTAATCTCTTCTGACCTCTTATCCCTGTAACCCCGAAGCTGCGTGATCGATACGATTATAATATATGTAATGGCCAAAGTAAAACAATTTTTCCAGTATTGCATATCTATTTGCCTTTTCAGTGGGTTTAGTTTTAACTAGAGAGGCGAGTCACATTTTTTAATTAAATACTGATTATTATTTTTATGTTTATGAATAAATTAAATCACTTAATTTAAATCAAATTATTTGTTCATAACCTGCCCTCCGTGAAGTGTGAGCTGCGGGATGTCACTCCTGTCACTACTCGCTGCCCGCTGTGCTGGGGGCGGGAGGGCTGCACTGGGATAAGCTCCTTGGCAGCAGGGACAGAGCGCAGGTTAATTTAAAACTTGGCCAAATATGAGTTATATTTTCCTCCTGCTTTTTCTCGGAAGGGGAATTAACGACTTTAATGCCAGCACATAGCAACGATGCCTGCCCTCCTCCCAGCGCTTCCCGGTGCGGAGCGGCACGCCCGGGTCCCGCCCGAGCGCTGCGGTGGTACCGTCACCCCGGGGCATCGCAGCCCATGCCACCCCTATCCCGTGCCATGCCATCCCGTGCCATCCGCACCGCCGGCGGGGGCGGGCGCTGCCGCACCGCTCACCTGCGGGGGCGGCCCCTCCGCCCGGCCCGGCCCTGCCCGAACATGCGCCGAGCTCCGGCTGCTGCCGCTCCACACCATGCGAGGCGGGTGCGGCGGCCGCCGGGGAGCAGCAGCAGCGCCAGCCCTGCCCGCCGCGGCCTCCCTCCTGCCCTCCCTCCCTGCTCGCTGCCCATCGCGACGCCTCCATGGACTCCCGCCCGGCCGGCAGCGCCGGCGCCCGGTACGGGGCTGGGGCGGGGCGGGGCGGGGGGCCCGGCCGGGGGTCCCCCGGGGGCAGCGCCGCCCCCCGCGGGCTCCGGGGATGCTCCATCCCGGGCGGGAGGTGCGGAGGGTCCGGCGGCAGGCGAGGGGCGGTGGCGGGGGGTTCCCCGGAGGTTCCCCCGGGTCTGGAGCCGGTCGGGAGAGTTTGGCCCCTCGGAACTGCCCCCGACGGGCGGGCACTGCCTCTGGAGCGTGGCCGCCTCGCTGCGGGCTGAGGGCTGCCCAGGCCGGGGCCGGGCCACCCCTCGGGCCGCTCTGGCAACCAGACTGATACAGCTATGGCCACCTGTGCCGCCTGACACCCCCGATCGCAGCTGCTGTGGGGGCACGAACTGGTTTTCGCACTTTAAGGGCTTTTTCTTTCTTCTTAGACAAAAGCATTAGCTTAAGCTAATTACATACCTGTGTAGCAGCCCTTCGGTAATTATATGCAAATTGACTTGGGGCTTCAAAGTGGTGGTGAAGAGCATGTGTCTGTGGAAAAGCTTGGAGGACCAGGTCCTGTTCCTTGAGCTCCTATTTGCGGATCTTGCAACACACCGTGACAGCACAACACTGGCGTTAATTACTCTGTAACTCAACACCTTCTTGCTCACCCTCACAAATGAGCCGCAGGTGGATAACTCTCCATTCCAGGTGTGCGCTCCCACTGCCCCTAAAATACATAAAGTTCTCTTGTGTGCGTGTTGGGAGAGTCGTTCCTTTGAAGCTGAATCAGTCTGCAAATAACATTCTTCCCCGGTGGTGACAGCGTGTTAAATTTTAGACATGGCAGCGTTAAAGGTCTATTTGTGGTTTTTCTATTTAATATCAGACTTTTATGAGAATACGCTTTATAATCTGTACAGGAATAGAAGTTTTTAATGCAGTTGTTGGAGAGGTCAGCAAATCACTTCTTAAAAGAGTAATGGGTCCCTTTGTGGTTCTTCATGAAGTGTTGGGAGCGGTGGCGTGCTCTGTCTCTGCCTGCATTTAAATACACAATTGTGCTCTTTTCAGGTGGCATTGATATTGAGTTATTCCAGAGGCCAAAGGATGTGGTGCAGTGGCATTTAAAGCAGCAAAGTCCTGTCGGATTTGAAAATCCAGACAGTTAGACCTGCTAACGATATAAAATGACATGTCTATTAATGTGTACATATATATAACCCCATACTTGGAAGTGTTCAAGGCCATGTTGGATGGAGGTCTGAGCAACCTGGTCTCGTGGAAGGTGTCCTTGCCCTTGGCAGAGTGTGGGAACAAGATGATCTTTGAGGTTCCTTCCAAACGAAACCATTATGATTCTGTGATTTTTTTAAAGACCTTTATATAAAGTTTGTTGCAATGTTCTGTCTTGATAATTCTTCACTGGACCACTAATTTTTTAATATGTGTTTTTTTAACTCTATGGTGGAAAGGTGGGTAGTGTGTTTGCAGTAATTATTTTAAATTACATGTTTAAATGACCTGCAGGTGTTGTGTTTGTGCTGGCAGTAGCAGTAGGCTGAGAGGTTGTGGTTGTGTTGGACTTCAGGAGGTTCTGAATGTGGGGAAGAATGTTTGCAAAAATATTGAGAAGCAGGAAGGAGTTTCGTGAACTTTGTTAGATTGGGCAGGTTGTCCCGAAAGTCCGTGATAGTGAAGCTACTGAAGAACTTGATGCTGGGTCCTCATCGCCTTTCTGGAGCTCCATCTACTGGAAGCAGCTCACCCATTCCAGGGAGACACTGCACTGGGATCTAAAGGGATTCAGGTGTTTCAGTTACTGTGCCACAAAGTGTTCAAAACGTATGTATCAGGATTTGGGCTAATTTGTGGGAAAATAGTACTGTTTCCGTATTGTACTTCACATTTTCCTTCCAAAGCTCCTTTAAAACCCCAGTGAAGCTCCTGGACAGTGTTTTCATAGTGTTTCTTCGGTTTCAGGTATGTTTTGAGAATAGATTGAGATTATTAGCTCATAGTTAGAGGACACAATGGTCTAGTGGATTGGCTGGAACTGAAAAGTAAACACCAAATTTTTGGAGTAGGAGTGGTGAAAAATGACCTCCCATTTTGCAGATTTTCAGCTTTTGTCTTCAGTTTGATAATAAAACGTTCAGTCATCTTTTGTGAAAAAGCAATTGTCAGAAGACAGTCTGAATATTAGGATGGTCATTCAAATATACTCGACTTAATGGCTATAAGCTCAAATGCAAGTCAAGCAGAATGCAGTGGTGAACTCATATGTCTTTTTACCTTTCTTTATTGCTAACTAAAACTGCTGTCTTGAGCTGATGAAATCTCACTGCATTTGCATCAAATTTTTTAATTTTGTCCAACCCATGTTTCCTGTCAGAAAGTGAAAAAATAACAGAAAGATCCTTCTGAGTTGATTCTTCTGAGTTCAAAATCAGCATTGCTTCTTTTGGTTGTTTTTTTTTTATTATTTCTTGGGTTTCTATCCTCAAGTATCTTGCTCAGTTGTTTCTGTGCTCTGAAATGGAGAGAATAATAACTATTTTCTTCATTAAGTCACTGTGCCAAAGAATAACTCTTCAAAATGGGCTTAGCAATCCTGAGTGTCAATGCAACTTGTTGCTAGTACTTTTTTCCTGTTCTTGAGTATTGATTCAGTAGGCACGTTCAAGAGAGTTATAAAGGTGCATTGAAGTGCTGTGCTTGAATTGTTATTTAATTGGACAGAAAGTGGCATTGTTATTGGTCAGGGCACTGTGAAGTATTCTTTGCAGGTGACTTCTGAAGTGTAAAGTCAGGTTGTTGAAAGCTCTCAGGGAAACATAATCTGAAATGTCATGTAAAACAACAATTCCCTATTTGTTCAAGTATTTTGTGCCATTCCTCTACCTTATTTTTGAGAGCTTGGGGTCCACTGTTCAGCAATGGAGTTGAAATAAAAGCGTGATTTTTTTTTAAGTTGCAAAAAAACATGTTACTGAGTAATTTATTTTGAAAATGCTTTGCACAGATTTAACGAAAAACAAATAAAACCAAAAACCAAACCAAGAAACATTTCAGCTCAGATTCAGTGTTGCAAGAAAATACCTTTTGGGCCAAAATGAAGTCTAAGTCAGCATAAACAAGTACAAACCAGACTTTACAGACTGCTGAAGAAGCACAGGTACCTATCTTGTTACCTACCAGTCAGCCTTTATCATTGCTAGGTAATGCAGAATTCCACCAAAAGGGGAAATTACATTACATCCCTCCCTAAATTCTACCTGAGTCTTATTTCAGAAGGAATACAGACCTCTACCCTGATCTTGCAGTCTTTAGAAAAACAAATCTCGAGACTTTTTTTTTTTGCTTCTTAGCATAAGCATGTCAGGGTGAGCTTCCATTTTCCTTCATGATTTCTATTTGTTTGCTGGGTACCTAAGTGTGCTCAATACCATTGCATGACATTGGTCTTGTGCAATTCTTATTGATTTCTCATTAGTTTTAATAAGATGAGAGTAACTATTAAAAATTGAGAGTAACTATGTCAGAAGTGTAGACTGACCAGAGGCAACAATACTGTGAAAGTCAGAGGACTTGGAGAAAAGAACAAGGTTGTCTGAAGACCTTTAAAACCCCAAAGAGGCATTATATGAATCTCATGTGACCTTCAAAGTGACAAAGATTGTAGAGTATTCAAATTGAAACAGAAGAGCTTGCGAAGAAAAAAAGAAATGTGGTCTGATTTATGATGAAAATTTAATTGTAGAAATCCTGTACATTTCTGTAATGCTGGATATATTTGTTTTATTTCACTTTTGACCCTATGTGAGGTAATTTTTTCTTTGAACATTTCAGCAGGTTAGTGCAGTTTGCAGGTTGCTTGGATTGATAATTTGTAATTTACCAGACTATAGTGTGTGTGGTTTTCATCCTATTTGATGCTGGGAGTCGTCACCCACCATGGTGCATTTACCCCTCTTTGAGCAGTTCTGGTACTACAACAAGGAAAGGGAACTGCAGAAATTACACCAATCATTTTTATTTGTCTGAACAAACCTGTTTAATGAGTTTATTGCATTTGCCCATTCAAATACAGGATGAGAACTGTCAACATAATGCAGCCTAGATCCTGCTTGGTCCGAGTTAAACATGGGGGACCACGGGCACAGCAGAAGTCTGCCAATTCCCTGCTCCTGGTGCAGCTCACCTGCCCTCTTTGCCACATCGCTCTGTTCTGTGACCCTTTGCTGGAACAGAAGAGCCAAAAGATTCAGTATCTTCTTGGCAGAAGACTTTTGACCTTGCCACTGAGGCATCAATAACTCAGTGCCTTGAGAGCTGAGTTAACCTCAGAAATAAATGGTGTCATACTCCATATACAACTTGAAATACTAAGATACCCTGAATTCCAGAATTGCATCACTGTTGTGTCTCTATGCAGAATATTTGGAGAACATGAATATTGAAATCTTTCCAGCTGCTTTGTTGTTGAAGTAATGACATTTCTGCAGCGCCGAGGAGTCTTAGTCGTGGGCCAGAAAACTGTTCAAGAACACAGAAAGATGAATGCTGAGGTATTACTAGCTTGGCATATAGAACAGGAAGGGATACGGTAGAATTCATTTTCTTGCATTAACTTATTTGCTTTTGAATTAGGAAGAAATTTCTGTATTGTCTGAAAACTGAATAGTAACAAATTATTGTGAGAACTGCTTACTTGTTCTTTTCATCCAAGATTATTTCTGATCTCATGTGGGTTTGGAAATGTTTGCAGAAGAGCAAAAGAATTCTTCCCAAGTGATGTGCTTTTTATTTTCTTTGAATGTAGGGATGTTTTTCAGCCTCAAAGCATTTACAGCTCGTTACTCAGAGCAGTCATCTATTTAGAAAAGTAGGAGTTGATTTAGGAATGACCTGGCAAACTTGAAAAGGCTAAAGGAAATAAGCGCAGCTGTATCTCGGTTATCTCCCAATGTCTCTGTGATTATCCAGCAATAGGAGAGCACAGAATGGTGTCACGGCAGTTTTTATATTCAGTGGTGGTCTTTTGGAAACCAGGGAGTGGGAAGGACATGCCGGTGTCAGTGAGGGTACTCCCCAGGCATGTGGTGGCCTGTGGATCATCCCGCCAGGCCGTGTCCCTGTGTCTGGGAATGCGCGCGGTGCCAGCGGTGCGGGGTGAGCCCACACGATGGGACGTGAACTACCCATCTTTTACATAACAAAGGGCTCGGCGACAGAGGGTGGCGGGAACACATCTCCCTCAGACTTGCCTGCTTAAGACTGCGAGGGTATAAAAGCCATGGAGTTCTTTTGTTCTGGGTTCTTTCTCGAAGGCACCAGCTCGGGCTGTTATTTTGTTATTTAGTTATTACACCAAGCTTAAGTTATTTAAGGACTGGGATATCGGGGTCTGCTATGGGAAACCAGGAATCGAGCCGGTAAGGAAACCTGGTCTGGCTGTGAGTGTGGCTGAGATGGAGCTGCGAAGGGGTTTCGGTGCCAGCTCAGGTGGTGCGGTGTGACCCCGGAGCGGCCCGGGATGGCCGGGCACGGGGAGGGCCCTTCACACTGAAGTGCAGCCCTGGAAATGTGCCTTGGGAGGCTCCTTAGGCGAGTGGATGGTTGATGTGTTTGCGCTGGGGAACCTTTGGTAGCCAGAGCGGTACAGTGTTGGTAGGGAGCGGTAGTGTTACTACTCCTTCTTCCTCTTTGTATAAAATGAAGCTGCTTTGCGCGTGTGAGACTAATCTCTTTTCAATTCCATTTAATATTCCGCAAAGAGGTTGTTTAAGAATTTATTGCCTTTCTTATTTTTTTTTCCCCCACCACATGGCAAGAAGCAATCCCCTCTAAATCTCTTTGAAAAGATAAACTGGATGTGGCACTTCATGCTGTGGTTTAGTTGACATGATGGTGTTTGGTCAAAGGTTGGATTTGATGATCTTGGAGGTCTTTTCCAACGGTACTAATTCTACGACAGAGACAATCTAATGCTAATTGTTGTTTCTTTGTACATACTCAGCTCTCTGTCCTCATAGTAGTAAGTTACGCTGCCAGGTATAATCACTGTTGATGCAGGTGGCTTAAAAAAGACACAGAAATGTTTCCATCAGCACTGCGAGTGTTTGTGTGCCTTTTAATAACATAAGATTAACATTATCGTGCAAAAATTGATATCAAGGTTACTCAGAGACCCTTATACCAAGGCAGTGAAGGAGGCCAAAACACCATGTTGTCCAAATTGTTAAATATAAAATACAATCAAGAGCAAATACCTCAAAATTACTTATCAGGAAACGTCTGAGCTGAAATCATAATAATAAATCACTGTTTCAGTGGGACAGCAGGAGGCAGCTGTGTGGTACAGTGGAGGTATGGCAGCAGTGAACCCAGAATTCACTGGAGGAGCTGTGTTATGTTTCTGGGTAAGATGAAGGCAGTGTCAGTCATTACGGAGCCAGAGTCTGCTGTTCAGGGCCCTGAGGCAGGAGGTCTCTGTGAAGTTTCTCTGGGATAGGAATATAATAATTTCATTAGGTGTTTTTCTCTGATTTTTGCATCTCACTTGCTTTATATGTTTGGGGCCAGTCTGTATTTGGAGAAATAGGATGTGCGTCCACTGCTCCCCCCTCCGAGAGTCTCCGGACAGTGGAGGGGACAGTCCCCAGGGTTTGGGCTGCTCGGTGCTGGTTCCTCAGCAAGTTACTGCTTTGCTCAGTGTTGCTTGACTCTTTGTATTTTATTCTCTTCTTCCAAATGAAGTTACCCATAGACGCTACCTCAGCTGACTTATGCAGATAAGGTAGATTTGGCAGAGAAATGCATTCATATTTTAGCATATGACTGATTTAACTTGCTTTCAGTGTTTCACAGTAGTGAAGGAGCTCTTGAATTACCATTAAAAGCATTACTATGAAGGCACAAACTTCAGACTTACCTTTTTTTGTAAAGTTCTGATAATTACTGAGGTCAAGTGAGTAGTTCAGGATTTTGTACAATAGAAGGTGGGTTTTTTTATTGAAGAGGTCTGTAAAACCCAATGACAATTCATAAAGCTTATGCACTGCAAACTTACAGTAAGAAAACAGTCAACATCATGCACACAGTGAATTAAAATTATGCATAAATATAGTAACTCCTATGCTCAGAGTCTCCTGTCTCCTTCCTTTTGACCATGGAAACCATAATTGTTTTCTTTCGAAAATGTTTCACTATTCATTAATATTCTACTTTTTAATTTTCCTAATTTCTGCTTATTAATTTTGATGTTGCTGTTGACATAAAAAAGATTTGATGTTTAAGCAAATGGGGCATTGCCTAAGATATCCCAAGTAATTGTGCTTCCTAGTGAAGGCAATGGGGATGCAGTGGAGAAAGGAGATCAGGTCTTACTGTAACTCACAGGACATGCTGTAGTTATGATTTGTGAAGCTCCCCCAGTCATGGTCCTTGAGGCAGAGAATGAAGATTTCATAAGTAACAGAACCACAAGGGAAAACACATGACTGTCCTTGCAAAACCTGCTGCTGAAAAGCAAAAAAAAAAAGGCAAAGAACCTTGTAAACCTAAAAGGGAAATGGTCTACATTTGGAAATATTTCAGATCTTAGTTTTTAAGTCCTATTTTCTTTAGTTAAAAGAAGACAACTATGTGTGGAGGAGGAGGGGTTTCATGCTGAAGGTTATCTGAGAATATAATTGTTTCTAGAGAAGTGGTATTCAAATAAAAACCTGCCAATTCAAGTCTTGAAGAGCTTGGCAGAAACAGCCAGAGCCTTCACCATACAGGTCTTGTAAGGACCATTTGGAGAATACAGCATTAATTAGAAATTGCTCAATAAGCTACTGAGAATGATGAATAATCTTTTCAGAGTAGCTTACAATCCTGCCATGGAAGCACCTAGTTAATTTTAAAAAAGCCCTGATAAAGTCTTCTATCTCCTGCTGTGGCCCAGGTACACAGTGCTGTTAGGAACATGTAATGTAGTCATTAATGGGGCAACCTGTGGATCTGTTACAATAATTTTTATCCCAACTGGAACACAGGCTTTTCCTGTACAGGATACTATAAAAACAGCAAGAGATTTAATCAGCTATGTTAATAGTTTCAGAGTATCTTCCTGGAATTATCCTGTGGTTTATCTTTTTTGGGGTTTCCTTCAGCAGTGTATGGTACTGCTTTATGTAATCTGGCAAATGGATAATTTCTGACATTAGATGCTCTTGGAGAAACTAATTTATCTAAGTAGATCGTAGCTGATCAACTTCTACAGTCCAGCTGCTTCTGCTGCTTGTAGTTACAGACAGGACCAGTACTGCTGATGGGCCAGCAAAGCAGTTCAGGAGCAAACACTCTTTTATTCTGGGCAAAATCAGCCAGATCAGCTCACTCCACTGATTAAATTGTTAATGCCAAGACTCTTCCATGGCAATAGAGTTTTAAAATAAGCATGTAAAGTCTCAGTTGATCCCAAAGGTACAGGGACTGACAAAAAGCAGCAGTTTGGCTGGTGGATTGAAGCCTGTTTTGCAGAGGATCCTTGCTGGGAAGAAATACTTGCTTGCCTCTCTCCTGTGTGCCTCTCACATGTGCAGCAATTATTGCCTCAGTTCTCCTGCATGTCAGCTGGTCTCGTTTGGCTCTCCCTTCTGCTGCCTTGGTTTGTGATGTGCTCCAATTACCACCAAACGCAGTAATTCTTGTTGTCTCAGCTCTGTAATTACAGCGATATTTGGCTTCTGCCTGGTTAGCACCGAGCGAAAGGTGGTGATGCTGCCGCTCGTTGCAGACAGGTCTGTGGATCAGAGACACGCTGGCAGCTGCCAGCGCCTCCTCCATTAGTGGGCACCAGCGGTACGGGAACACGTGCCAGGGGCTGGCTGCTGTTTGTGGGATGCTGCGGGTGAGCCCGTGCCCTCCTCGCTCCCGCGGCACCTCCCGTAGTGCCCAGTTCGGAACGCGGTGCCGCAGCAGGCGCTGCCCCTGCGCTCGCAGCTGCCTCAGCAGCACCGAGCGCTGCTGGATGTTCGTGCCCAAACGCTGAGTGGCCTTACAATGACTATGTCAGAAAACACAAGAGACTCAGCAGAGAGGTAAGTAGCAGCACGCAGCATTTTCCATCGGCCTTAGAGGCTGTTCTGCTGCTGCTGTTGGAAGCAGGAGAGAATCTGCAGCCCACCGGAGCGTGACTAATCACTTTGCTAAAATGCTCTCGAGTTTAAAGTATTTCTTTCCTGTTGTTAACAGCGACAAATGATGATTTAGAGCATTTATGGAAGGTGTGTATTGTATTCGGGTCTAAAGCCCTTGACTTGGGAGTTGCATCCGATGGCAGGTTTTCTTGGAACATGAGGGAAACGTGCAGCTTGTGTTTTTGCTGCTGCTGTGGGTGGCACTATGTTGTTAATTCTTATTCCAGAAAAGATGCCAAATTATGGATATCTTATTTGTGCTTTGAGCTTCAACAGTGGATTTTATCTTTGTCATCTTCCTGGTTCAAAAGGAATATTTTGAAAAGGTTTATTTGTATTGAATGAGGTAATATTCCTGCATGGCAAGAAAAAAGAAAACAAAAAACCTAGGTAAAATGTTGCTAGTCTAAATATTTTAAAACGGATGATAATGTGTTTTATATCATGTTCTATATCCTATTTGGTTCAGGGACACACATTTAAGAAAGGAAGGTGGGACTTATAGTACATGTAAGCAATAATTGGCAAAGTTTTAATTATTAAGTAGGGCTCAGCATAGTTGGGCAGACATGATATTGCATATTGTATGAGACAGATGCCAAGGCTTGGGTAATCAATATTTGCTAAGCACTTGGAGAATGTCTTGGGTGCAGTAGGATTTGCAGTGCGTCTGAAATGTGATGACAACAGCCACTGTGAACAGCATCACATAATGTTTCTCTCAAATTCACAGTCCAGTTTCTCATATATATGGATATGCTCTTTATTTCTTTGCAGTCGTTATTCTTGACCCCAAACCCAAACCGCTGCTGCAGTGGGTGGTTATTACTGATGTTATCTGCTGGTTCTGTGCTCCCCTGCTTTTTCCTTAAGATGGTATCAGGACTTTGCTTTCAGTTTTTCCTTTCAGCCGTCTGTGTTGTGCCGTTTTTAAGGAACCAACGGTTTGTAAGTCACAAGATGGATCACATTAGTTAAAGCTGTTCAGAATCAGGAACACGATGGGGATTTGTTTATGTTTTGTTGGAGGATGTTTTGTACAGACTTGTATCCAACATGTTAATGCAGTATAGCTCTTTGATCATTAAATGCAGATGTTTTAACCATCCCAACACTGGCCAGGTGACCTTAACTTTGTTAGTGCAAGGCCTTATTGTTTCTTCTGTGGAATTTTTTTTTTTTGTGCAGCAGTTCTGGTGGTGATGAACTCGGGCCAAACTAACTCAGCTGGTCTGTATTATCCTGTTGCCAGTAACCTAAAGACCAGCTGAGAACCCTTGTGATGGGTCAGGCTGACATCTGAATACTGTAAAGAAGAAAAGTGCATCCAGACTAAGCCACTGAGAGTCTTCTGACTTTGAGATGCAGCAGCAGTTTTTTTTCTTTGAGTGACTTCTTAGGGACAGTGAAGTTCCCAGGAGCAAACACACTGTGAAGTGTTAACCCACCTGTGAGTCTGTAGTGGTCTATTGCATGTCAACCATCCTGAACATGAGCTGAGCTAAGGCAGATGTTCCAGTAGCAATCAGTGTAATAATCTGCTGCACACTGACAGTGTTTCATCCTTAAGGTGACAACATGATCATGATGTTACCAGCCTGTGGTCTGTCAGCCTCACAGTCAGATGTGCATCATCACCCAGTGCTCCTACATTCTGGTACCTGATCTCATCAACCTGCTGTGCTCCCACACAGCAACTTCTACATGGCCAGGTTCTTATGTAAAGTACTGTAGTTCTAAAAAGCCCAAATCTACAAACATGGTGGAATTCACTTGCTTTTTTTGCAATCATTAGAAATGGAATAGCAGATTATGCATGGGAATAAGGCTGGAACTGAGGAACGGGGTTCAAATGTAGCAGTAATGCACTGGTGGGAGGAGAAAAGATGTGCTGACTTTATTATCTCTTCTGGCAGGTCACCTACGTCAGACCTCAACGTGGCATTGCGTGAATGTATGGCAGCTCTGGATTTATTTCTTAACAACAAGTTCTCAGATGCTTTGGCTTCTTTACAAGCAAAGTAAGTTGATAAGTTTTACTAGTTTTCCTCTGTTTTTGTTTCTTTCCTTCAGCATCTCTTAGGAGATTTTTGACTAGACAGCAGCTTCTTTGTTAATAATTGATAAGTCTTTATGGTTTTGATTCAGAAGGGGGTGGTAAGTTAATGTGTTACGTTTTAAGGAAGACAGATAAGTGCTTTACACTTGGGTGAGTAAATAACAAGATTGATCAAAAGCATCTACTACAAGTATGGAATTGATGTCCAGAGAAGTAACCCCTCAGCTGTAGTGCACTATGTGAGATTCTTGCTCCTGTAAGAATAAAACCCATCCTCTATCACCTTTTATTTTTGTATCCTTTCTCATATTTTTCTGCATATTCTGAGAATTGGAAAATTTGTAGTTTTGTGTCTAAATAAGCAACTGACCATGAGTTGAAGGCTTGGGACACACTAAGTACGAATTCTTTTTTTGTCTTTTTTTTTTTTAATAACCATTTGCAGAAGCCTTCTCACAGCTTATTTTGCAATTCAGTGTTGTGGTCATGCATTCTGTTTCCTAATTATGTTGCAGCCCTACATGTAATGAGTGGCCCAGCTGCAAGCAGTGAGATCAGAAAATAGTTCCTAGAATTTGTTGTGTCTCACAGTGTCTGTGATCTGTCATACCCTGTCCTGACATTACCTGTGCTCCTGACTTGTTGCAGTCTGTGGTTAATTTAAATTTCCATCCATCCAGCTAGCTCCATTTATTTCTGAGACATCAGCAAATTGTATCATGCCTTCCTTTGGAACACTGGAATATGAAAAGGTAGAATTCATAGTAGTTGCTGTGTGTCAGGGTAATTACAGTGGATACACATCTGCCTTGCTGCGGTATCAGTCTCATGTTTGGTGCCATAATCTGTAGCTTAACCACATTCTGGGAAAGACATTAATGATAAATTGTAGTGTGAGCTGTATCAATAATGCTGCTTTTATTCACGGTGTTGTTTAGTGTTTATATATCATCAGAAGATATAATAAAAGCAGTAAGAAGAGTAACTCTGCTTTCATTAAATTCTGACAGTAAAGCCCCTGTGCCCATCTGGAAATGCTTACTCAGTGCTCAGCATAAAATAAGGAGATATTTATTGAAGGGGGTTTCCAAAACACTGCAAAAACTAGTGAGGCTGTGGGTTGGTTTTTTTTCCTGTAAATCCATTTTTCTTCTCTTGCATATGGTTTTCATTCAGCTTTTGTTGGGCTCTGCAGAGCATATTTCACAGGCTGATACTCTGGTTTTGTACCTGACTGTATTGCACACTGCAAACCCATTTTGAAACCTAATTTTTTGTTGTTATGAGGAGGCCCTTATTGCTGTTGCCTTTGTCGGTGAGAGAAATACAAACTGATGATCTTTGTGAGTGCAGTGAAGAAACAGAATGCTAATTCTCTCCTCAGATGATATCCATTATGGACACTGCCCATCTCCTTCAGGAGTGAGAAGAGTGAGCACATGTGGAAGTACCGAGGATTTTTCTTTAGGAGCCAGCAGTTCCTTGGTGTTCCCTTTTAGTGTGCCGAGATTTGAAATTGGTTTTCACAGTCCATAAACATACTAACTTTGTTTGGAGAAAGACTTTTCAGTTTTTCCATGCTTGTAAGAAATTTCATATCATGGATTTTTGCAGCTTTAGCACTTGCAGTGTAGGAAATTCTCTGCTCTGTATTACACTAGTGCAGATTCACTAAACTACTCACATTTGCCTTCCACAATAAGTGTGTTTTCAACTAATTTGTACCATGTGAAGCTGACAGCAGATTTGGCAGCATATGAGAGTTAAAATCGGAAGAGCTTTCCTAACAGCTTAAAAATAAATATCTGAGGATGATGTCTAGACTTGTCTTGGGGTAAAGCTCTTTTTTCCTATTAGAAAAACAAATTCATCATAATGAAGAGATCTCATTTCATAGAAAAATACATCTTGTGGTTTTGCTTCACATAACATAGCTTTTCTTGTTTCCTGAGCTACCTTTTAGCTTTTAGAGTCAATATTCTCTATTATCATTAACAATCTTTGTACAATAGTGTGTTCTGATTATCTTGTGCTCTCTGCGGTAAGTTTAATTAAATTAATCTTTTGTATGGAGCACTCACACAAAATCTGAGAACTCTTAAGAAATTCCTTAAATTCAGTCCCTAAGCACAGCAACATTTTCAGTGTATAATGTGTTAACTGTAACCATGAGTAACATTGAAACTGTCTGGTCACTGGAGTGGGGAAAAAACCTGTTCTCTCTTCTCAACCCTGAGACACAGTAAATTGATTAAACACTGACTGGGTTTGAGCCCTCGTGTAATTGCAAACAGATAGTAATAAATTAGTGTTGATTCTGGTGAGGTGTCCCCTTGCCTTCCCAAGACAAATGCTTAATATTTTAATAATTTTCCTAAAGGAAAGTATGTTATAATCACCTGATAGTTTGTTGGTGTCAAGTGAACTGGGAAAATGGTAAGTAAGATAAATTGATGGCAGAGTTACCTGGACATGTTGAGCTTCACCATGTGTGTTGCTGCTTGCAATTTTATAGGAACAATATGACAACAATTCATTCCAGACAGTTGATTTTATTCTGAAAATAGACTCCAAAAAGCACTTGGTGTTGCTTGATGGAATATTAATTCTAGAATGACTGTGTTTGAAAGGTAAATTCAATCATTTGATATGGGAGTATCTCAGGTGGGTGTGAAGAGATTGTGTTCCTGCTCAGCTAGTTGTGAAAATCTTATTGGAATAGTGGAGTTCTGTTACTATCACTAGGATTTTTTAATTAAGCCCATTTGGCATATTGAATGTTATCTTACGGATCCTGATCGTTAGAAGTTGCAAGAGGTTACTAAGAAATGGCAGCATTTGTAATGGCTGTCTTTGTGGCGTGGTGAAATGTTCTTGCCCTTGTAGAACAAAAGCAAACATGAGGTTGTTCAGTGGGTGGAGGAACTTTCTCTGGGAACTGATCACAAAGATAGGGTGTGATTGTCAAACAGAGTGATGAAAGAATAAGGGAAGCACACAGAGGTAAAATGAAGCTCTAGACAGTGTTTGGGTAAGTGTGTTGCACAGCCCTGCTGAGAGCTTGAGTTAGCTATTTATCATAAAGAATGTCAAGAACATGGAAAAGTTCTCTTTTTCTAGAGTTTTCTATCTTTTTATACCTGGAGTCTGGAAGAACACCAGTTTTATAGTCTTTGTAAATAAATTAACTACTACCAAAACCTGTCTCTGGGTGGAAGAACCTGCTAAATTTCAGATTTGGGAAAGTGGCTTAGATCAGAGAGGCTTGGGTCGTTCTGGTGGCTTGTGGTAACTGGGGAGCCAGGCTGGTGGCTCATGAGAGTGGCTTGTACTAATTACTAACTTCATGCTAGTGGGGAGTGTTCACAGGACACAGGATTTTATTATCGATGAAAATATTGATTCATCAAAATGGAACATTTTTGTAGCAGCCCCATGCCCAGGTCTGGTGGGTTGTTTGGACCGATGGGTTCCCGTAACCTGTCAGTGCCTGTCCTATCTGCTGGATTACTGTTAAAGGACCTACATAAAAGATTTGGGGCACTGTGTTTTTCACAAAAGATTACCAGTCCCAGGTTAATTCTGAGCTCAAACCAAGCCAAGTTTTTTGGGTTTTCATACTTCAGCTGGAGAGCTGTCACTGTCCTCACTTCAGCACTTGTTTGGAAGAAGGAATAAAAGTTCTCCAGCAGCTCAGAGAAAGGGCAGAGCTGCACCAAGGCTGGAGAAGAGACGTGTGGCAGAACTCCATAAGTGCCTAAAGATATTACTTATAATCCTCTTATTCAGTCATGTGATACCAACTACTGGGATAAGTCATTAATCACAATATTAGTTGTATTTGTGTCATACAGGCTTGTTAACTCCAACAATGTCCTGAGGAAAGTGCTGCTGAGGAATCAAAAGAAGGAAAATAAAAAGCTATTGAGTTTCATTCTGTATCCATCCATAAAAAATCCAGGCCTTAAAACTCCTGGCAGTAGGCCAGGATGTAACTGGCAACTTTAATTGAATGCTTAGTAGAAATAACATAGATAAGTTACTTTTGGTTGCATTTCTACCAGCATCCTAAAAAACAGAGGAAACAGAGGAAATTTGACTGTTGATAAATACCAGTTGGTTAATGATAGATATTAATTACCATCTCCTTTAGATATTAGAAGCAACACGGATGAAACCATGGATTAGGGAAGGAGTGATTTGGTGTCAGAAGCAAATTACTGGATAGAGAAATCTTCACATATATGTGAAAAGTACCAATTTTCCTTTTAGTGGAATGAATTGAATATTTGGTTTGATTTTGAGAGCAAATTTCTATAATTTTGGAAGGGCACTGTTTCAGTCCCTCCCCTGTGATTTGAATTTGAACCTCCTGAAGGGTTTTAGTTCAGTAAATAGAAGAGAAGTGTGTGTTTCTCTGCACTGAGGCTGATGAATAACCAAACAAACAGAAACACTTCATCAGGCTGCCTTTTTATAGTGTGTTCATTTTTTTTTCTACTTTTCATTATTGGTGTACTGAAACAGTCATGATGTACGAGGCCAAGGCAGAGCTGTCCTGGCTCCACTGGATTTTAAACTAATTTCTCTATTATCTCTCTGTTCTTCTTACCTTGCCCATGAGATGGATGTGAGCATAGTGTGGGGTTTATAGCACTTATGGCTCTAGGTAATTTCCCAAAACAGCTTTTCTGCTAGATTGGTTTAGATGGCGAGGGCAAGTAGGAATTAAGGGCAGCCACAAAGCACAGACTGCAGTGAAGTTTAAAGATGTGCACTTCAAAATTCTTCAGTGCAGCCAGCCTGATCTGTGCCATAGGTATTGGAAAAAGTAGCCTTTCATCATACCTGAATTCCCCCTCAGGCACCAGCTGTCTGTGTAAGACTTTCTGCACCCGCACTAGGCATTATTTTAGCCTCTAGATCTAAATATATATATAAAGGAAGTCAGGATTTATCATCACTTATATTTTACTTGGTGATTTTATTGCTCGGTGTCACTGAGGGGGAGTTGCTTTAAGCATGGACAAGGTTTATTTTTTGGTCCTGGAAAACACTAACCAAACATCAAGGACTTGTAAAAAAGTGTTTTACTCCATTGAGCAAATAATTAATGCATAACAGGATAACAGTATAACCCTAATTATTGCAAAACATAAAGGGATCCAAGTCACAGCAGTGAGTTATTAGCTCATTGATTAATGTAGGGTTGTCTGAAGTTATCCTCAAAGTTGTCTTTCAATTCAGTCCAGGTATTAAAACCTGGGGAGGGAAGTGTATTTCCAGGGGGAAATTAAACGGAGTGAGGTGTCTTTAAAGCCTGGCTTTTCTCTGTAAAGGAGAAAGACAGAATCGGAGTAGTTGAGGTTGGAAGGGACCTCAGGAGGTCACACACTCCTGCACAGTTGACCAGGACTGCGTCCAGCCAGCCTTTGAATGTCTGCAAGGACACAGGCCCTGTGAGCTCTGTACATGATGTGTGCCAGTGTTTCAGGTTGTGTCCTCTGCCTCTGAGCCTGTTCCTGGGCTCCAGTGAAAAGGGCCTGTCTCTGTCCTCTTTGCTTCTTCCCAACTCTCTCAGCCTTTCCTCATAGGAGAGATGTTCCAATCACTTACTGATCCTCATCCCCCTGCTCTGCAGTGTGTCTGTGTGCTGAGCTGGGCACAGCACTCTGGTGTGGCCCCAGCAGGGCTGTGCAGGGGGAAGGAGCCCCACTCTCCTGCTGGCAGCAACTCTGCTCTCAATGCAGCCCTGGTTTTGCCAAGGACACGTTGCTGGCACACCACTTTCTCCTAGAAAGGAAAAGAAAATGAAGTGGCTTGTTTTGAGAAACTCTTGAAGTACATGTATTGAGAACAGGTGTGCTGAGGGTGGAGGTTTTGTTGAAAGGATATCCTTGTTTGACTGCAAGTATTTTTGAGTATTCCCTGCCATACAGAGCTATCTGATCTGTTCTGGAGGGTAAACAATTGGAATAGCAATTGTTGCTCCTTAGCAGTATTTGTCTTAAGTCATGCTGTTTGTCAGGGGTGGATTAGCAAGGTCTGCAGAGAGTTTGTGTGTCAGGAATTTATCTGAGCTTGCCCTTCAACATATTTCTCAAGTCATCTTTATTAGACCACAATGCCCAAAGATATTTTGATTCCTGTGTAGAGGATTATACTTGACATAGGTACTGGCTGAATGCTCTAAATGTGTGTAAAATATAAACCCTCTTTCCTGTCAGAGGAAAGATGCCAACAATGGGTGCACACAGGAATTAATTGTTTTCCTTGCACTAATGCCAGAGTTTTTACTTTCTGCAAAAAAGGCACCATGTGAAGACCCAGAGAATAATAAAGTTGAACAGATTGGGGTGGAAGGTTGGCAGAAGGGGAAAGGAGAAGAAGCTGTAATATTTGATGTAGACTCTAATGCATCTGATGGGAATATCTGTTCCTAGAAGATTCTATTTTGGCCATGGTTATAGTATTGTGTTACTTATGTCCTTGAGTCTGTCCTGAGTAACTGTCCCAAATTAGAAGAGTATCTTCTGGATTTGTGGCACTTGTTTTATTATTCATTAGATGCTCCATAAAAAAACCCCTCTGTCGTCTTTGAATGGTGAGCCATGTGGTTAATTCCTGTGCTTTGTTAAATACCTACCCTCAGCTCAGAATTGGTGCATTTTAGCAGAGTTGTTGAAATTAGAGCTGTAGACATGATTTCCTGTACAACTTTGAATCTGTTACTGTTTCTTTATTTTGCATGTCTTTTGTGCTTGATTTCTAGTTCATTTAGACCTTGTTCCCATCAGGCTGATGCATTTCTGAAAGTGGATTTGTATTTGTTTTTTCAGCTGTGCTTTGCACCTTGTGTTTTCTTTCAGAACTAAAGACAGCATGTATCATGCCCTGACTTATGCCACAATATTGGAAATGCAAGCTATGATGACATTTGATCCTCAGGACATACTGAATGCAGGCAACACAATGAAAGAAGCTCAAGCCACCTGTCAAAGGCAAGTGTGGGGCAATTCAGTCAGTAAGGAGCTCCTTCTTGGTGAAGTTTGGAAAGACAGTTAAAAAAGGATGTAATTCTTAGAAATCATAGGAAAACTGAGGTAGGAAGGAACATCAGGAGGTCATGTAGTCCAGCTTTCTGCTCAGAGGAGGATCACTTATGAGGTCACAGTACAGAAATGAGAGTTTTCAGCAGTCTAGTCTTGAAAACTTGTTTACTGCAATATCCGATTTTTCTTGTCAATTAGAATATTGTCCTGCCTGTAGCCCTGTCTGCAATGTCTGGGAGTTCTTATTTACTATGTACAGACAGTGATGGTTGTACTGCAGTTCTCTGCCTTTGAGTCAGGGAGGGGAGGGGACACAGGTAAGTTGGTGACTGTGAGGGTGGGCAGCTGAAAGACATTGCTCTGTGGTGTTGATGGTCAGAATGACCAAACTGACTTTTTTTGCAGATTCAGGAAGAAATCCACAGTAGCTGATTCTATCAACAACCTTGTACATAGGCAAAGCCTTGAACACTTCACTGAAGGTAACAGTGTCTCTCACATGCATAATGTTTTCCTTTTTTCATTTGTGCATCTTGAATCATGTAGAAGTGTTCACTTAATGTGTGAATTGGAATGTGTAACCACATCCAAAATCCCTGGGTTTGTTGATTGCTGCCTCAGCACTTCCCAGAATTGCCAGGTAAAGAAACACCTAGAAAGAAGTATTGAAATGGCTATAAATGTTCTAGATCCAGGAATTCACCAAAAGCACAGATAAATTCCTCCAAAGTTTCTGTAACTGTTTCATTTCTGTTTGGAATTACATCAGTAGTCTGGAACTGAAGCACTACATCGAAGATTTGCATAATCTTTTTCTCAGTTTGAGCTTTATGATCTTATTCCTGTATTAATGGGCTAAGTGTTTTTTTACTACTTTTTGACTGATTGTTTTGTTTTCTTCTCCTCTCTTTGTGACATTAGAGGAAATCCATGCAGAAATTTGCTATGCTGAATGTTTACTTCAGAGAGCAGCACTCACATTCCTCCAGGTATGGGCTCCTGTGTGGCTTGTGAGGAAAAAAAGTACATACCATAGAGGTTTCTTTTTTTAAAACTAATGAACTAGAAGGAGACTCAAGTTTGCCCTAATGGTGTAAGGCTCTTTTATCTGGATCAAGTCTGGATTTTATCTGGACTACCTGGTGATACTAGAATGTTTTGTTGTCCCTCATGATTATCAAAAGGTGCTTATCTCAGTCCACACAGTGCTGAGTGCCCTGTGACACCCTTCTCCACTCCTCTCATTTCACTGTCGTGTGTGAAATGCAACCACAGTAAGCACCAATTTTCAAATACTGTGGATTGGGATATCAGATTAAAAAAAAAAAGGATGGTAACTGAAGCTGTACTGGAATACAGCAACTGTTTTGCTTCAGTCTGACTGGTGTTTGCTCTCCCCAGCCTGCTTTCTCTCTGGTGTGTTTTTGAACTGCTATTATGGTCTGCATAACTATTAGACTCCACATATGCTTTCTACTTAATAGTGCTGCCTGTCTTTTAAAAGAGGGGAGCTCTCCCTCTCCTTTGAATTTCATGTCTGCACTAATGAAGTTTGATTTGTTTGGTGGAGCAACATTAGCATACTTGGACTTCAGCATGCAATTTAAATTGTTAATCACAGTTGAAATAACTGATTTTTATTCTTGATTTGGCTGTACTTGGTGTATGCAAGAGGGCCTCTTCATCCATTGAGGGGATAATAAAAGTCACAGAAAAGCCTAATGGTTCTTGGCTCACTGGAGCTGGTAGGAAGTGGAATGCAGGTGGTGGTTTTATAGCGTTTGGGAGTTGCCAGGTGGGCTCTGGTTTATGTTGCTTATGACAGTTTATGGAGCAGGTAACATTTTTCAGCAATCTGTTGTGTTCCTCTGATAGAAACTGCTGCTTCATAGGAACACCCACAATCAGAGGAGCTTCTAGTAGTTTCTAGAGTGCTCATCATGGACTTTGAAATGGCCAAGTTGTAGCTACCTGTTTCTATTCTCCTTTAGGATCCTTTGGGATGAGTAGCCTCTAGCACAGGGGGCAGCTGGGGTAATATCTGAAATTGTGGAAGCAAGACTTTTGAGAACTTCTGCATTGTGCCTGGAAGAAAGGAGTGCTTTAAAGCACTGTCTCTTGGTTTTAAGCTCTATTTTCACATGTATCTGTTTTGAAAAATGTTTATAGATACATGGGGATTTAAGAGTAAGAAAATAATTTCTTGTCCTCTTCTGTAAAGGTCTATTTGCTTTCTCTTCTATTCTGTGCTTAATTTTTCATGAACACATGAACTAGTTTTAAAAATTAAACAAAGGCACTTGGTTCCAACAGCTATTGAAGGGAGTTAGTTTTGATGCTTAATGTCAATTACTAAATCATGCTGAAAACACATAAAAACGAGTCTCAGCATTTGTCAAGGCCTGGACAATTCTCACATTGACTATCCCTGTTGTTGGTATCAAGAGCATTCAGAAAGTAAATATTTAAAACACACATTCTTTCCTTGTTCCATTTGCCATTCAAAGGAAGATATGACTGAACCTTTATACATGGTTAGGTATTCTGTACCCCCCGGTGTGCTGCACTTGGATTAGTTCATCTAATCCATGCTGTTTTCTCCACAATGCTTCATACAGCTGCTTATGATTTTTGTGATGGTATTTTCTGTTAAACACATGCAGACTCTCTGCCCCAGAGTAACAGCAGATACCAAAACAAGACTATATGGGATGAGTGAGGCAAGAAACTGCCACCAAAAGTTATGAGACTAAAGAGTCTGTAACTAATGGTCCCCCAGACAGGCTCTTCTGTATTTCCTCAGTTTGTTACAGCTTATAATGTAACATGTTACGATATATATATTTGAATGAATATTCAGTTCAGAAAGAGCATATGCTGCATAACTTTATTGACCCTACTTCCTTTATTGACCACAAGTGCATGTACTTGCATTGTCACCTTAGGTGACATTCATTAGCTTAGTCCCTGTGTTCACTAATGCAAATTCAGATGACCCAAAGGTGGCAAGGGCTAAACTGATCACAGAAGGCATGAAAATAAAATGCCTATGTCTGAACAGAGAAAAAAATAGTTTAATACAGAAAGGGAAATCCTAAATCCACATATTGTGTCTCAGAGGTTTGTATTGTCTGTGCCATGCTGGTTATGTTCCAGGTATGTGTTCATCTCCAGAAGACAAAAGCCCTTTATAAGACTGACAAAGTCATATTGCTAATGTGTTTCCATTCCAACAGGATGAGAATATGGTTAGCTTCATAAAAGGAGGCATCAAAGTCCGAAACAGTTACCAAACATACAGGTGAGTCACAGGGATGACGTGATTAAGTTACTCTATCAGTCAAAAGTGCTGCTGGTCAAATATTCCAGCACAGTCATTAGGCATATTGAAATGGCCTTTCTTTATAGCTGCAGCTTTTTGGAACATTTCAAACCAATAGCTGAAGCACAAGTAATTCCATCATAAGTGCTTGGAACAGAATAAAATGAAAGGACAAGACACTGAAGGGCTTGTGAAGTATAAATGGCTTTAAAGGGAAATTGAACAATTTTGCAGGAAATAGGGGCTATTTAGCTTAGTAAAAAGCTGCAGGCTCCTCACATCACAAAGTATCTGAGCAGTTAATTCTTAGAGGATGCTTTTCCCAGCAGTTGCCACTGTCTGAGTGATGTATTTGGTGAGCTGTACTTCTAATCTGGTTAAGTACAGCAGTTCTGCTCTAGAGAGAAGGTGCATATGATAAGCAGGGCTGCTTATCTGAACTCAGTATACTCATTACTTAGTGCCTATAAGTCAAAAACGTCTGCTTAGGCAGAATTCTTTTCATCCAGGAAATAATGGAGAGTCAGTTCCAACATGTGCAGATGAGTTTGAATTGCAGCAGTAAAATTTAAAAGTTACATTAAAATGTACACCATGGGAAGCATATCCAGTTGTGCCTCAGTTAGTCAAGATCAGCTCTAGTTTATAAAAATAAAATACTTTGAATTTAGTAGCTCTTAGGTGATCTTCAAAAATATGCTAATAAAAATGCTAAGAACAGCTTGCATGTTAACAAAAGATGTATTTTAACAAAGGAAAAGTTTCTATGCAAGACCAGCAGTTACGATTTTTGTGCTGTACCTTTGATGTGGGAAGAAATAATTGTTCTTAGTTTTAGTGAGAGTTGTGGTGCAACAACTTACAGAGAAGACACTGAAATAGGGCAACAAGGCTTTACTTGCTTTGACTGATCAGTGATTTTGCAATGTCGTTTCTGTTATAAAAAGGCATCTTTCCCTTCCCTGCTGTTGGCAGTACTGCTTGATAACCTGCAACAACAGCAAACCTGAAAAATAGGAGGAGTAAGTGTGGCAAAGATGCAATTTTTGAGACTCTCTTTCAGGGAAGAAAGGTCATCATATACTGTAAAAGAATAGTCAGTGGATAAAAATAATCAGAAGACTTTGACAGTAGAACAGACCCATGAATAATTCTAAAAAGCAAAGGCTAAACATGCATCACATTTTATTTATTTTAGGAATTTAAATTTGGACTCGGAGTGGCCATGTACAGTCATGTGTCCAGCAGACACAAACCAGCATCACGTGCAGGGTCTCCAGAAATACACTGAGAGGGAGAGAGATGAGTGCCCACATTTGTAGGGGTTTAAGGTGACTCTAAATGCAGGTCCCTTGTGATGTCTTCACTTTGAGTAAATAGTGCTGTATCTGCTGCCAACAACAAATTAATTCTCCTGCACTGCCCAATCATCTCTCTTTGCAGTAGCAAAGTTTGGTGTTGCTCCCAACAGCCATTCTTGAAACGTTTTCACGTTGTTGACAGGAATTCCTCTCCAGAACTCCATATTTTTTTAATTGATAGTAATGTGACAGAAATGATTTGTTGACAAATCCAACAAAATATTGTAGATGTTGTTCACCTGGGTGAGATGACAACTTGGAATTTTGAACTCCTAGGTAGTTCAAGGTAGTGGGTTACTTTCTTACTGAATTGTAATTGATCTTACTATTTACTGACAGTGTAACAGAATCTCGTGCATTTTCAGGGAGCTGGACAGTCTCATACAGTCCCCACATTATGTCAAAGGAGAGAACCATCTTCATTTTGAGGGAGGTGTAAAACTTGGAGTTGGAGCCTTTAATCTGGTATGTACCAATAGTTCTTACCCTGAGCTGAAGTCCTGCCACCTCCTGAAAATAACCCTAACTTGAATTCCGAGAAGCTCCACTGGCATCTGTGGTACTGATCATGTGGTTAAAAACGGGTGTGTGCACTGACAGTGCAGGATCCCAGCCTTTGTTCTAAGAAAATCAGATATTCATATACTTTAGAAATTATTTCTTGTGTTGGGAAAAATTGTAGAGGGTAGCTGAGAGGCAGAAAGTCTATTACTGCATAACTGTTGGATTTCTCTCTGTAGACATTGTCCATGTTCCCTGCACGGATTCTGAGATTACTGGAGTTTGTTGGATTTTCTGGAAACAAGGTAAATGTGAGCTAAATATTATTGGTACATTCCCCTCATTCTTAAGTTCAAAAATGGAGGCAGGAGTTTCTCTCTTCTTCCTCATATTCATTATGACACTGGTATAGTATGAGCACACTGTGGCACTACGATTTTGTGCAGCTTGCTTTTCCTTTATATTTTTGTCTGAACTAATGCACTTCAAAGATTGTGGACAAAAAAATCTATTTCATTTCTGTTTTAATACCAACTGGTAACTTGGGTGTGGCACCTAGATTCTCTTGTCTAAAGGAGTAAGTGCTTTTTATAATGCTTTGTATTTATAAAACAAGTTTCAAGGAAAAAATGTTTATCAGTGCTGCAGCCTTAGATGACAGATGAATGGGTGTCATCACCATTTTATTAGTTTACAGGGAGGATCTTGTATCTGAAAATAAAATGTCTTGTTTAAAAGCAAAGAGCAATGTGTGGATTAAGACTTAGAAATTTCTAGGAGCTGTTTCACAAGCTGTAAGGGCAAAAATCAAATAGTATTACCTGTCAGTTACAACAACAAAGAGCATCTAAAGCAAAATATTCTCCTAGAAATGTAAAAGCAATTCATGTACCAGCAGAGCTCTGAAAATACTTTGGTGAACACTCATCTTACTACTGAAGATGAAAATTGTCCCTCTAATTGAGTTTCTGTTGTTTTCTTTTGGGGTTTCTTGTATGACTGTGAGTGGGCTGATATTTGTGTTGATGAGTCAGCTCCTATTACAGGTTTTTAATAACTCACTCAAGCATGACCTAAATTACCATAAATTTAAGCAAAAACCTGCTGTCGACTCACCATAGAAAGGAGTGAGACATGTTGATCAAAGTTCACTGGTGGTCATTTACTTTAACATCCTTAAGAAGTCTCTATGCATTTAACAGATGCCTAAAGCAAAAAGCAAAATTGCAATTGCCTGTGCAGTCCTTTCCCGTGGTGGTTTTCCCAAAGCTTACAACAGGAAGCTGTCCTCTGCAGTAGACAAGAGTCTGGAAGATGAAAGAAAGAGTGACAGAGGAGGAGAGAGAATTTTGTGTGTCATGTGCTGCACCCATCCAGGAGAAAGGAGTTTTGAATACACTTGTGTTTGATACTGCAGTTGTTTCCATGACATGCTCACTGTGAGCATCAGGTTCTGCAAGAGTCGTGGTTTGTGCCTTGAGCTGTTGTCACATTACCTGAGAGAGCTGCAGTGCACTGGAGGACAGCTTGAATTAGGTGTGGGTCATGTGTTTATTAAAACTGGATAAAACATTGCATTGTGTGTTATCTTCCATGATACTAATCTGCCTCCAAGCCAGGAGGTTTGCCCCGAGGGAGACTCCTTGTTTGGCAGACAGGCTGTTGGATAGTAAATGAGGACATGCCCAGAGCTCCATTCCTTCCTAAGCCATTTGTGGGCACTGTGGACAACACGATCAACTTAACAGCAGTCTGGAGCCTCAAAATAGTAGGTGGGATAAGATCAAGAAAGTATAAAAAGTAGCCTGAGGCTGTTTTTGTTCCCTTCCAGTCCAGGATGTGCCAGGTTGTGCCCTTCTCACTGTTCAGGCTCCTTTGTCTTGCATCACTAGTTGAAATCTGGGCTTATTTGTGTTCAGCAGCATAGTCCCTGCTTTTGGGCACTGAGGTTTGGTGCAGTTTTGCCCAGGTTTGTGAGGAAGGTTCTGTGGGCAGAGGTTGTGCCACACAGAGGCACACTGTGCTGGGAGTGCGTGTGTCTCTCTGGGCAGCAGGTGGAGTGTGTGGCCCGTCTGGGCTGCAGTGTTTGAGCAGGACTAACAGCAGAGTCCTTCCACCATCTCCCACGGGAGCACTGAGCCTTTCTCACTGACTTCTCTGCCAGATCCCAGGCTAATATTTACCCTTATTCTGACTTTACAGATGATTACAAATGCTGTGCTGCTGAGCTGTAGAAAAGTTTGACGTGAGCCTACCATATGTTAAGTGCAATTTGTTAGAGGGGCAGATGACAGCACGATTTCAAGGGAAGGCAGGAAAACTTTCAGATAGAACTAATTTCTTTCAAATTATACTTCTTTCATGTGGGAGGACATTTTTCCCAAGGCAGCTGAGCTGAAGAATATATTTGATGTGTCAATTGGAAATAAATTTAATTCCAGTTTCCCACTAAGCATTTTTTTTGAATTGCATTTTAGTCTCTTCAAATTTTAAGTGAAGGATAAGTTGAAGATTATTTCGTGAGATACACTCAAATGCCTTGTGTACCAGCTCAATTAGTCAGTTCTTTGTAAAACTGTTAGTATCCATCCTCTTTGCTAAGACTGCAGTTACATGATCAGGTCATGGGACGTGACCTTGCTTTGCTTTCGTTGTCAAGATCCCTAATTAAAAGAGTGTGATTTAAAAATAACATTCAAGTACTTTTGCTTCAGGAGAGTAGAGAGACTTCAGTTAGTAACAACTGAAATAAATCTGAACCAGTCTCAGTGTTGTATGATAATGATTCTGAGCGTTGTCCTTGTTCCTCCTGCACCCACTGTGGGTTTCCTCACTGTTTGTTTGGGGAATCCTGAATGTCTTGGGACAAGGATTGAACCAGTCAGATACTGATGTAATATAATGTAGTGACAGTCTTGGGTATTGGGAGGTTGTGGGATGTTATGAGGAACTTGCATGGAAAGGTGAGAGTTCCCCTATTGGATCACATTTGTCTCTAAGAAGTGCCATTGCCCTGTTTTCTTATACCTTATGCTCTTCAGAGTCGCTTCTGTTTTGCGTGAAAGCAAAACCAAAATGTGTTAATGTAATTTTAGAGAAATTACAGAAATGCCATTTTGGAGAAATTACTAACACTTATTGCCTTGACATCTGTTTTATATTGTAGCAATGTGCCCTGTAATAGACTTCATTTGGAAGCTCATTCCCTGTGTTCTGGGATTGCTCATATCAGTTGTGACATAGGTGTGGGAGGTAGTTGTGGGTTATTTATGGTTAGAAGGTGTGTCCTAACAATTAAGTGTAATGTACTCACTGGTGCCAGTCACTGAGTGAATGTGGTTTGTTTACAGAATTATTCTTCAGGCTCAGACAGTAGCTGCATGTGCTTTGGTTCTGAGATCCTCAGGGTGATCCTGGTGAGCATTTCAGTGCCCAGCTCGTGACCCCTCCCTTGCTGATGAGGTTTGGTGGCTCATCTCCTGGGCTTCCTGTGGAGAAAGGGTGGCTGTTTGCCAAGGTGACTCATGTCTGACCCAGGCTCCTGTGCCAGCCTGTGCCTTGGAGGAGTCCCCTCTGTCTCACCAGCCACAGAAGGACCCTGTGGAGACAAGCTGAGTGTGGGACATAAAACATGTTCCCCAGTGACACCCTTCATCTCCCCCTGCTCTCCTGGGGATCCCACTGTAACAGAAGCAACAGTTTTTCTGAGGAGAAACAGCTTTGCTGCAGCATTGTCTACAAGCAAGTGTTATAACACTACTAACAACTACTTCTAGATTTCTTTTATTCAGGCTGTGTCTACTGATTATGTTGTTACTTCAGTATAGAAAGTTTGGGATATTCACCTGACAAGAGTGAAAAGTAAACATTCTTTAACACTTTCCTGGGCAAAATAGGGTTATGAATATACCACAGAGTGAACTGACTCAGTGAGTTTCCTGTACCCGTGTAACTACTCAGTTTGAGAATTTGGGCTTAAGTGTGTCAGCTCTGCAGCCCTGTTGTGATGAATGGGCAGTGTCCTCCACCCAGTTACTGCTGCAGGAGGCAGGCCCACCTGAGTTGGGTGTGGGTTCATTCCTTGTCCATATAGATGATAACTTTGTGTTTGGCTCTGCTAAAATGAAATGAAAATATGTGAGATGAACTTGACAAATGATTAAGTTATTCTGTATGACTAACAGAATTTTTTTCTGAATCATTTGTAGTGCTATTTGTATTCATTTCATAGGTATTTTTGTATTATATGGAAGATACCAAATACTGTAAGGCCAATGTCAGTAAGAGCTCAATGTTATAGCAAGCCAAAAGACTTTTCACTGCCAAAAAACTTTGGAAATATACTTTGGATTTTTTTCCTGCCAAAATTCGTTCCATAGAATGTTTTGTCTTCTACCTTGCAGTGCTGCCTTTTTAAAAATCCAAATATTTGTGATTTACATTGCTGCACTTTCAAGAAGCTCAATACATTATATTTTGTTATTTATTTGTATCCATCACACTTCTGCTCTGGATCTTTTCCAATGCTTTGTGCCCCTCTCTCTGTTCTCCCAGGAACATGGTCTGCTGCAGCTTCAAGAAGGAGCGTCCTCATACAGCTTTAGGTCGGTGCTGTGTACCATGCTGTTGCTTTGCTATCATACTTTCATGACCTTTGTGTTAGGTAAGATTGTTTATAATAACTCTTGGATTTGATTAGTTCTTGTGGGACACGAGGGGAAAAAGATGATTCCATCACCTCTTTGTTGGTGAATTATTTGTTTGTAACCAGACTAAATGTAACTCATTTGTGGCTCGTTTTCCAACAGTGATTATAACTGAAAAGAGCAATTTTCAGGATGGAGGTTGGTTTAGCACATAAGGAGGGAGACAATGGGAATAATCAAGGAAGCTGTGAGAGCTATATCTGTCTTCAGTAGTCAGATGCATTATTTGGGAGGTTAAAACAATGGCTCTAAGTGATGGATACTTTGTTCATGTTTATATGTTATCCCTGACTTTTTGGGGAGGTGATGGCTTCCCACTGACACATTTTTCTCTGTTATCTCCTGCTAAAACATTCTATAAAGTATGTTTGTCTACACATGGGTTTTCATGTCAGTAAGCACGATATTGTCAGGGCTTCCTGTTTGCTGCCTTGGTGCAGCACCAACCTGCATTTCTGCCTCATTCAGCAGAGCGAGGAACCTGCCTGTTGGCAGATTGAGAATGGATAATCAGTACCTTGCATTCCTGTTCCTTTCCTTTTTTTTTTCCTTCTTTGTTTCCTAACTATTTTTATCACTTGCATTTTTATGCATTCTAGGGACAGGAAAAGGAAATGTTGAGGAGGCAGAAAGACTCCTTAAACCTTACTTGGCTCGCTATCCAAAGGTAAAATGAATAATAAATTATTTGGTATGATCATTTAATGTTTTACTGCCAAATAACAAAGATCTAGACTGTATGGTCAGCTTGAACAGTGTTACAGAATACTTGTATTTTTATTATTATTTATTCCAGGGAGCCATATTCCTGTTTTTTGCAGGCAGGATAGAAACACTAAAGGGAAATATTGATGCGGTAAGTAATCATTTTGCTCTTGGGAAAGTAAATTTGAAAAGCTTTAGAAAAATTCCTCCAGGAATGATGTTTTCTTTTTGGCTAATACTTCCTGTAGCTTCAGCCTATATGTAATTTGTAGTTTATGAATTACAAATAGGTATTTTGAAAATCATTTTGACTGACTTGGTTGTCCACCTAGTTTGCTACTCTTCTCAAGTTGTGGTGGTAATCCAGTCCACCTGTGTTAATGACACAGTTTTCTTATTGTCTTTCCTATCCCGAAGCAAGTTGTGCTTTTAATAAGACCCAGGGATAATCTTTTGCCTTCAGTCTGAGTGGAGAGTCATACAAGACTTGAAAGAATTATAGGGATGAAGAGTGCATGTCCAGAACACAGTGAGGCAGAGTATCAGCTGGTGTGCAGGGCAGTAGCTCCCTTGAAATCTGTGGAACTGCAGCAATAAATGTCAACTGAGCATCTGTCCTCTGCCTTCAGTTTCCTAATTTCCCTAGACACAAACATTCATTTGGATTATGCTTAGAATTTTTATAACTTGCAGGAATGGGGAGCTCTGTGGTAGGATGAACTTGCTAACATCAGGATGATTGTGTAGCCAGGAATCTCTAGTGTGTGAAGCCAACAGATGTGATTTTGGGAAATACTGGGCTGTTAATAACTTGGGAGCTGCAGGAGCTGTGGGGGCAGATCCTGCAGCCCCAGTGCCTGTCGCAGCACTGCTGTTGGTGCTTTTACACGGGCTTAAGGCAGTGTTTGGCCATCTCTGTGCGCAGGCAGTCAGTAGGTACGAGGAATGCTGTGAAGCTCAGCAGTACTGGAAGCAGTTCCATCACATGTGCTACTGGGAGCTCATGTGGTGCTTCACATACAAGCGCCAGTGGAAGATGGCTTTCTTCTATGCAGACCTGCTAAGCAAAGAAAACACCTGGTCAAAGGTGAGTTCAGGGCAACAGGAGGGTGGGAGGCCTGAAGTAACTCCTAACTTTCAATCACAGTGACTTGACTTTTTGTAGCTTCAAAGGTAGAGGCTGTAAAGTAAAACCTGGTCCACTGTGGCTGTTACAGAACAATATGAATTGCAAACATTCAAATCTAAACAGACTGTGGGCAAGCAGAAACCTTTTGGGCCTAACTGCCAGATGAAGAACAGCTTGTTGAAGATACTCTGCTGTGTATTGACTGGTTGTGTCATCAAGACATTGCAGTTAATGGTGGAGGTTGCCATTTCTTTCGTCACATTATGGATAAGCTCTTTTGTGAAGGGTGGGGTGAGCCATGGCAGTGCCTCCAGGATAATAAAGATAATTAGAAGTGGCGCCTAGCCCTGTGCATCTGAAAGGGAGAAGCTCTTCTATGCAGAACCCTGGTAGCTTTCCTCACTTCATCTACCCTTTTTGCCTTTTTAAAAATGTGGTTTATATTTCCCCTTTTCCTCTCAGTGGGAATTTCCCTGGACTGTCATGACTTCTGAAATATGGACAGTGGCTTAGCCAGTTCATCCACCAGTTCCCTCAGGATCTGTGGATTTGTGCACCTTCAGATTTCTTAGATGTTCTCTAGCCTGATCTCCTACACCAGACAGTTCTTCATTCTCCCTTTGCCTTCTGTGGCTTGGGCACCGAGGCTGGAGCACTTGACGGTGAAGACTGAGGCAAAAAAGTCAGAGTGCCTCAGCCTTCTCCAGCTCCTGGGTAACCTGGTCTCCCTTTTTCTCCCAGAGAGACCTGCCGTTTTCTCTAGTCTTCCTTTTATCACCAGCATACTTAAAAGCATCTTTCCTTGTTGCTTTGGTGTCCCTGGTCAGACTTTCAGGGCTTTAGATTTCCTAACCTGATCCCTGGCTGCTCAGACAATTTCTCTGTATCCCTCCCAGGCTGTCTGTCCCTGCCCCTGCCCTCTGTAGGCTTCCTTGTTGTGTCTGAGTTTGTCCAGGAGCATCTTGTTCACCCACACAGGTCTCCTCGTGTTTTTGCCTGACTTCCTCTTTGTTGGGATGCATCACTCCTGAGCTTGGAGGAGGTGATCCTTGAATATTAACCAGCTTTCTTGGGGCCCTCCTTCCTCCAGGGATTTATCCTCCTGGTACTCTACCAAGCAGATTCCTGAAGAGGTCAAAGTCTGCTCCCCTGAAGTCCAGGGAACTGTTTTCTAGAACCTACAATTTGGGATTTGTTACCAAACTGTGATAGCACACGTAGGCTCAATAGCATTAATTTGTTCTCTGGGCATGACCTTTTCATAAATTTTCTTGCATGTATTCTTAAGAGTATTAAAATCTTATTTGCACAACCATGAGATGTGTTCTTGGAATTTGGACAGAAACTATAAGCTGGTACAAACTAAACAAAGACATAGATGATTTAAAAACAATATTCTGTACTTGCTTTCTAAAATACTTCTCTCTTGATTAAATTTTTGTAAGATTGTTTGTGAGCTAAAGCAGCAACTTCCACTTCGTTGCTTCTTTGTGCTTTAGATAAATAAAAGTGATACTGTAAATTCATTTTTCTGTATATTCTTCATTGCATTTGCAGGCAACTTATATTTACATGAAAGCTGCTTATCTCAGTATGTTTGGACCAGATGACTGCAGTCCCTTTGGAGACAGCGAAGTTGAATTATTTAGGTAAAATCTGCAAACTCACAACAGTTCATTGTCTTTTTCACATCACAGTGTTGGGGGAAGAGAGGCAAAATATTCCTTGTGCAGATTTGAAGATCTGTGCAAATAGAATGGTTTGCTAAGGAATGGCAGTTAAACATCCTTTAGACTGAAGTGGACCCTGAGTTGAGACAACAGATTTCCCCTGGCCTGGAGATACTTCAGGGATTGAGTGTGAGATCCATCAGCCATACAGTGGCTGCTGCTATTCCATGTAATAGTCACATTCTTTTTCAGTTGTTTCCTTTAATCAACATGGCATGTAAGATGTGAAAGCCTTCAGTGAATTGTGCTGCAAGATGTGTGCCCCCTTTAGTGAAATTATCAGCACTACTTGATTTTTGGGTTCTGAGTGTGAGAGGAATAAAAAACAGTTACATGTGCAAGTGAATCTGTGCATTATTGACACCGTGGGAAACCTCAATGTGTTAAATTAATGTTTAAGCTCCAAATTGCCTAAACCTTGCTGGGCAAAGAAAATTTGATTATTTTAGGGTTTACAGTTTTTGTGTAAAATCTAAATATCTTTATTTTAATGTGCTTGCAACATACTTTTGGGGTTTTCTCTGTCTTTTATAGTTATTCCAAGCAGGTTTTACTGAATTTGAGATCCCTTATGAAGTGAATAGTTCTAGTCTGGAGGAGAACTGACAGAAGCTGTCTTGCTTCTTTCTTGGTCTGTGAAGAGAGATATGCCCTTTGTAAGTGAGGTGCATCATCTGATTTAATCTTTCAGTGGGGAAGAGTCCCTCTCCTCCTGCTTGATTAAAGAGGAAGCCTAGAGATAAACGTGCCCTGCATAAAGACAGCTTTTGTGGGTGTACATTGCTCAGCTTCCCCAGAGGGAGCAATAGCACCATGTATAAGAGATTTTTTTAAGTTCTCCTTGGTTTGCTGATTTATTTTTTTTTATTTGAATGGTTTTTTCCAAGAAGTTCACAGAGGAAAAATTCCTAGCATTTTCCTTTATACTTTCAGGATTGTTCCCAGTCTGAAACTGAAAATTGCAGGGAAGTCTCTGCCTACAGAGAAGTTTGCCATTCGGAAAGCACGACGATACCTTTCCTCAGATCCTGTTCCTTTGCCTGTTCCACCTTTGGTAAGTCCGAAGTATTCACATGCATATCCTTTTCAATGTTTTAATTTATAGGAATAAACCCAAGATAATTAGAATAGTATATTTCCATGTTTCTAAGGTAAAACCTCTGCAGGAGACTGGAATGTTCCCAAAGCAAAGCCAAATGAATGCGAGGAATGCTGTAAAACTGGGGCATGCACCAGCCACAGGGAACTCAGCCAGTTGTTTGTGACACGTAAATGTGCTGCATGTGTAACTCATTATTCCAGCTATAGACCAGCGTGCTCCAAACAGCTTTCTTTTGGTTCCCTTTGGAGGAGCTTTGCCCTGGGTCTCTTCTGTCATGTCATTTACTAACAGAGGACTTTAAGGTACAACAGGGGGGTGTGAAGGAAACAATGCACGACTTGAGGACTGTATGTAAGCATCTGTTGAACGTGGCCCTGAGGGTTTGCAGTTCGGTGCTCTCTGGAGCAGCTCGCGGGTACTGGAGTGAAACAGCCGAATCCTTTGGCTGCTTCAGAAAACCATTGTGGCTGCAGATTTGTTTTGTTTAATTTTTTTCCCTGTAATGCTGAGCAGTTCCCTGTGGCCAGACCAGAACAGCTGCATGAGGCACCCATTGCCTGGTTCATGGTGCACTTCCAAAAATCTATCTGCAAAGAACACATAGAAGAACAAGAAAGGGGTTTGAGGCCGTGGGTTTGCCAAGTGCAGCGGTGTAAATGTTTGCAGTGCTTTGAGCTGCTCTGTTTGAGAAACAGATGGATAATTAGTAAATACCCTTTAAGAAAACACCAGAACAAGGAGAGCCTCTTGGAGACCCCAGTGAGTCGCCACTTCCCAGCCCACCGGTGTGGATGTGACTCTGTGCCTCCCGAAGTAACAGAGTGGTCATAGCAGAGCGTGGGTATTCACCAGGAACCATGTTCCACTAATAAGGCTGAAATGAGAGAAATAATTAGGTTACTTTGATGTGCCTTTCAGGTTTCAGGGAGGAAAAGCACACCCACCTGGTGTTTGGCTCAGCTATCCTAATGGGATTTTCACAGAGCAGGTTTCTGTACCAGGATCTCTCCTTGGAGCAGTCGGGTACTGCGTCCTTGGCCGCTGTGCAGTTGCGTTTCAGAGGCAGCAGGTGCCGCAGCTGAACAGATAAAAGCACTTCACGATGTGGAATGAGGGGTAGAAGCTCATTTCCAGGAATTTTCTTTTCATTATCGAGGGACTTGCTGACAAGATCGAGCTCTCAGGCAAGTCTTAGCTGGGGGATTTAGCCTGGAATGAATGTGGTTTGAATACTTCTGTTTCAAAACCATCATAATGAATCTGCACTAGGTACAGTGAGCTCAGCACAGGTTTTCCAATCAATAGAGACCAGATGGTGAAAGCAGCAGTGACTGGGGTTAACGTGCTGTTTCAGCCATTCTAGCCTGACAGCTTTTTGTACTATAGTTATATAACTCAGTTATTCTGTATAGAGATTTTATTGAAAGGCTTTACATTATCAAACACAGACTAGGTCATATTAAAAAAAAAATTGATTGGACACTGATCTCTTTCTCTCTGTAATCAGTAACAGGATCTGTGGGAATGGCATGAAGCTGGGTCAGGGGAGGCTTGGGCTGAATATTTGGAAAAGTTTCTTCCCCTGGAGGGTGGGCCCCAAACCTGCTGCAAGAAGCGTTTGGACAACACTCTTACGCACGTGGTGGGATCCTTGGGTGCTCTTGTGCAGGGCCAGGAGCTGAACTCGATGATCCTTGTGAGTCCCTTCCAATGCAGGATATTCTGTGATTCTAAGATTAAATAACCTGCCACGAGGGTCAGTCATAAGTCTATATAGTATTTCCATCCTTTGTGATTGCTGGTGGCAGTGGGCACTTTTGGTCTGGTGATATACTGTAAAAGAGAACCCCAATAACAAACAGGAATTGAACTATTAATTTTTAGTAAAATGTGCATTTAGAACAGTTGAGTAAGAAATAAGTTACTTTCTGTGGGAACATCAAACAAACCTGAGAAGTGTAAGAGGTTTCCAGTACAGCTCTTAAAATTTTGTTGGTTTGTTTGAAGCTTGGCTTAAAGGTTGGAGGTGTGATTTTCTTTTGTTTTACTGTCCTGAGATTTCATATTTTACCTCTAGAAACAATACATTTCAGCTGTTTATGGATATTACAGCCTTGGCTGGGATAGAACTGGAGAACGAGACCTTAATGAAGGGGCAGTTAGCCAGGTGCCATGAATGTTTCGGGTCTGTTTTGGTACTTGCCTCATTGATGAGATTGGGTTTGCATTCTGTTCAAGCAATCTCCTTTGCATTGTTGTAGTAAGTGGCTCTTCAGTTGTCTTCCAGGGTTAATTTGTTCTGAAAACCAGCGTATCAACTTTCAGTTGCAATGGAAATATGTTTTGACAGAACGACTTTCTTTAAGGAACCTGTAACTTTTTCATCATGCAGAGATAAACTGAAGTATTTGACAACTCCATTTAGCCAGTCCTGTAATTAATGATGCTGTCATTTCTCCCTGACCGTAGGAAATGATGTATATCTGGAATGGCTACGCTGTAATTGGAAAATGTCCCAACTTAACAGAAGGCATGTTAGAGACTTTAATTGAAGCAGAAGAAGCATTGGCAAGAAGTTCAGGTAATCAGTGATAGGGTTTAACCAGTTATTTTACAGTGCAATAGCTAAAGATACTATCTGTGAATAGAGACATCCCCATTAGTAAAGTTAATTGGATCATAGGAGGAACATCGATAATGAAACCATAAACTGTTTATATAGATAGGAATATATTTTGTTTGTAATATAGCAATACCTTACAATAATAAGTGATTTTCCATCCACAGGTGTGTGTTAGGAATGGTTTATGACATGTATCACAGGACTCTTTATTTTGCTAGATCAAAGTCAGCATATGCATTGGCTTGATTACTTGGGTCATGAAGCTTTTTTATCCTCAGATAGTCTGTTTCAGTTTTTAAAGGATAAACAGGAGACGAGATGGTCTTTTAAACCCACAGTTCATGGTGTGACCTTGGGCTGAATGGCCTGGTGTCACCAGTGCACTATAGAAATCTGGGACGTCAGGGATGGGCTTCCTGGGCACTGTGAATGAGCATAAGGTAGGGTTGATCTGAAACAGGCTCAGCTACCACTTTTTCTGTTAATTAGCTATACATGAGAGAGTGAAATTGATGTTTATTCCTTGCCAGTCTTTCTCAAGTCCTGTGGGAGCACAACCAGTCTGTACATCTTTTCTCACAAAGCTTTCTCTTGCTCAAAATTCGATCTCACTGCTGTTTTCTACCACCCTCCTGCAAAAGGCTCAAGCCCCTGTTGAGAAAGGAATAGAGGCGCTAAAACACTGCATTGCAGTCTTTTCCAGGGCCTTGGTCTTCATGTGCACAGTGTGTTACACAAGATTTGAGAGAGTTGCCTGAAAGACTGGCTAAAACTATTTCTTTTTATTTAATTGAAAAAGAGAGCAGGAAAATAAGGTGATTCTTAGAAAAAGACCTTTGACCCTTTCTCCTTCTTTGTCATCCATTTTGTTAGATTATTTGAAATAAGCAAATTATTTCTCTGTTTCCTTTTCTTCTTAGTTGACAAATTGCAGATAAGGCTGGATTTTGCAGGGATTTGTAGCTGATTTATGTTTATGGAACACTATGAGACCATGTAATTGAAAAGTGGGATATATTTCAACTCACCAATTTAGGGCAATACCCTAAAGTATTTATTGCCTGTTGCAAATATTGACTTGCTGTTTCCAGGCATTGTGGGTTTCTGGAGCTTTCCTAACAGTGTTCAGGGCTGAGCTATTATTTATTCAAGTGTTTTTCTCTGTGTTACTGTTAAAAGAATCTACCAGTATAAAATGATGCATCTAAGGATGTGTTCCTAGCACTGTTATACCACAGAAGATGTAAAAGGAAGGCTGTTCGTGGCGGTAACATCTGGAAAGACAATTATGCATATCACCTTTGCATCTAGGAGAGGTCCCTAAATGTTTGCTGGCACAATCCAGGGCAGTTTGTAGGATACAAGCAGAGGAACTACGTGCATGTGAATGTGTTCTTGGGAGAGATGTCCAGAAGAGGCAACTAATTTTTAAATTCTTATAAAATAACTCTGGTGGCCTTCAGTCATCTCACTGTGCACATGCTTTAGTATGTCAACCTTTGCCCTCTTCCATGTTTCTTCTAAGTTAGTTTGCTGCACACTTTTGGCATCTTCCCTGGGGTTTGTTTTGGTGACTGTAGGAGCCTCAGTGGGACTTTGAAACAGAAGTGACTCCAGTTGTAGGACCAAGGTCTCCAACTGCACAGTCCAGAGGGAAGCAGCTGTTTCATGCAGTATGTGTCAGCATTTAATCAGCTGGAGTGATAAATGAGGAACCAGGTAAAACCAGTGAAAACAGGATGACATTCAATAGCATGAGATGGAGTATCACACATTTTGCAGAAATCCTTTTTAGTTAGGATTTCATGAATGGGAAATGAGTAAGCAGGCTGAAGATTTTGCTTGTAAACTTTGAGATTAAGATGCCTGTGTGGATTGGGAAAGGAAAAGGCAGCTGTTTTCTTTGAAATGTGCAGAAATGCTCTGATGAAGAGTGTTGATGGTAATGATTTTGAACTAGGCACTGGTAAGGCTGGTAAGACTGGCACTCAGAAGTATAAACTCAAAAGAGGTGTAAAGAAAGTGTGGTAGGAACATGAGATGTGAGGTGCAAGCAGCAAAGTTTCATATATTTTTGTTTAGTCCAGCAAAGGTGGAGAATTGATAAAATACTTGCCTACAAATAGGCCATGTGACTACAAGTCAAGGATGAAGAGGTGTAAATACTAAAGGGCAGTAAAGGCATAAGGGTGAGAGATTGTAAATTTGACTTCAGTATTTACAAAATGGACCCCTTAAATTAGTTTTAGTTGTCAGAACAATAAGATTGTGGAGTAGCCTTTCAGAGGGAGTAGGGAGGGAAAGAACAGCCCAACAATTTTTGGACCAAGTTTGATCAATTTATGAAAATGTTGTTGGTTTGTCTCTGCCTTAAATTCACCAGATAGTTCCTTCTGCCCTGTGTTCTACTAAATGGACTGTGCTCACACTTGCCTTTGTAAAAGTTTCCCTACAAGTAGGAAAGTCTCTTCTGTTCTAGAGTTTTGTAAAATGTGCCATTTGCTCCATCCTGCAGCACCAGAATTACTGGCAGATGACCGGTGTGTGATCAAGCTGCTAAAGGGCCTATGCCTCAAGCATTTGGGCAAGATCTCAGAAGCAGAGGACCACTTTAATTACATCTATTTAAAGTAAGTTTTCATACCTGGCATGTAAGAGGGCTCTTGAGTTTCAAGTAAGAGGAGATGCAACCATGATACGAATAGAAAGGAGAAGACTGCAGTACCTTTGGTATTTATTTCAAGGAATTGCAATTTTAATTTCCAGTCTTGTTACCCATGCACTGAAGAATTACTGAGGTATTTTCTCCTTTTAAGGGACTATAGATGCATACATTTTTTTGAAATACAACTTAGCTTTCTTTGCCCCCTTCCTCTTGCCAGTCCTGAAGGGGCAGTTCCCAGAGCAGCAAGTGCAGTTTGCAGAGCCAGGTGGCAGCATCATTACACTTGGAACTTCTGTGCATCCTTTGGAGCACAGCGTCTTTCTGTCAGTTCATGTGACTACAGCTCACAGTATTGTCATCTTTTCCAACACTTCCCTGATAACAAAGGCATTGTTTTCTAATCCTGAGATTATGCATATTGTGTAGGATGCTTATGCAAAGTACATTTTTAATAACCCGGAAGGTAACTTGGGATAGAGAACATGACAAGTGAATAATAGAGATTGATGCTCCTTCTGATTTTAGCTAATCTGTTTATTTGTCTTTGGAGCTGTTAAATGAGGAAACAGTGTATCATTTCAAGGTCTCCAGGCTATTTCTTTTTCAATGCAGTGAGAAGAAGATAAAATATGACCATTACCTAATTCCAAATGCCTTGCTGGAGCTGGCAATACTGTATCTAGACCAGGAGAGAAGAGAAGAAGCAATAAAACTTCTGGAAAAAGCAAAGTAAGTGCAAAGCCTGTGTTGATGTCTGATAGTGCGGTAGTGTACTGGTTAGCAGAAACATTTCATTAATGTCATGGAAAGTCATTTCATTTTTTCAGAGGAAGCAGCATGCCCTAGTTTTGGTTTGGACTTTTCCAGTGGTGGTAGTTGTGTTTGTTCAGTCTGGGTCTTACCCATCCATTCTGAGACAAAAAAACCAAAAAAAATTAAATATGTTAATTGGACTGTCAAAGGCTTCCATAAGAAATAATCCATGTGTAACAAAATGTAATAATCTTTGTAGTCTATTTACTTACTCATAAAAGATGTATTAAATGAAATCAAAGCTCTGTGTTATGGCTAAAATAGCATTACCTTAATTGATGGCTAGCAGGGCCTGTTCTGTTTCTTGATGAAATACACTTAAGATAATGCTTCAGGTTGCATTTAGTATTTTTGTATTGTTTCATCTGCATCTGAAAAGCCACAAAACACCTGCTTTTACTATTTTGTGTGATTGATTTTTCTAGCAAAGGAAGTTTATCAGGAAGTTGGACTTCGTCATGTGTGTTCCTTATTATAAAATTAACAAAATACAGGGTTTGCCTCTGTTTGAACCTTTACTTCTGTGCTGAGCCAAAACTTTGGCAGTGGTGGGGAGAGAAGGAATCCAACCCAAATAAACCTCCCTCTTCAAGCATCCAGCAGCAGCAGGGCAGGTCACCTCTCTGGATCCTGAACGAGTCCAGATGTCTGCACCTTCCCAGAGCAGAGGCACTGCCACAGGTGTGAACAGCTACACAAAACTCATGTCTGCCCCCAGTTCCAGAGAGGTCACTTAGAGTTTTTATGTTGGTTTTTGTCCCAATCAGTTCAACCTGCAAGACAGAGTGGCAAATCAGCCTACCAAAGGTTATGCCAAAAGCCTGTCAGCACCAAAATTAAAATCCTGCAATCTTTAATCTCCTGTGCTTGTGCCTGTAAACTCATGGAAGATATTAAGAGCAGCAAAAATTGCATTACCAAAGTGCAATGGAAAGTGTTTCAGTTGGCTTCATGTTCCTCAGAACATGCCTCTCCTGTCCTCATTCCTTTGTTAAAATCTCTCCTAAGAGATTTAGAAAATAATGATTTGGAGTCACTCGTTCCAGCTGGAATTCTGTCTCTTGCTGCTGGGCCACTGCACCTTTCCCTGCCAGCTCTGGGTGTCTCAGGCCCCCTTGGGGAAGGTGTCTGGCTGCAAGGGCAGCACCAGTAGACACCAGCTCTGAAAAATTTGTTGTTGCCCAGTGTGTGAAAGCTGATACTCAGCCTTGCTGTGCTCAGAGAACTCATGGAAACTGTAACGATGTAAAAAAACCCACAAAACCAAGAAACCGCCACAACCCCCCTGTATTTCAGTTGGTCCCAGAAAAGGTGCAGTCCTGCCATCTCCACCTGTGGCATTGCAGTGCTTTGGTTTCTCAGCTTTCAGCCCCACACCCCGAGTGGCTTGGCCGTGGTGGGTTCTGGCCGCGCAGGGCTCTGTTGGCACTTGGCAGGGACAGGCGAGAGCTTGGCTGGTGCAGGACACTTCATTTGCTTGACCTAAATCCATGTTCTGCTGCTGGCTGAAGGTTTGAACTCTGGGAGAAAGAGTGGAAGGAGATGATAAACAGTTTTGGCTTGGTCACGCATGGCAGTGGTTCTGTTTGTATGGCTGGAAGCTACAAACAAGAGTAGCAGTGTGCTGATGAGGAATGCAAACTGCAGGACAAAATCTACTTAATTTAAGGGGAAAATTCCAAAGGGTTTTAGATCAGCACCGAGCACAACCTATTCACCTCCTTTTCTCAGTCAGCCTCTTGGGTGTTGCACACACAGAGTTAGTTATGAGCTGGTGTAGGGTGAGTGTGGAATTCCTTGTTTTCACCAGGAGACTGCTACAGTGACAGATACCACACTGCCATGCTTGGCTTGAACTCTGAATTTTGAACTGAAATGCCCTTAAGGTATACAGAGCTTAATACTTAATGTTGTGTTTCTCTAAAGATGACAAATACCTTCTAAAAGAAAATTAGCATGGTCTAATCCTCTTTGGTGTCTGGGTTCTCTATCCATCCTGCAGGAGCTGACATGTTAATGCCTGTTAAGTAGGATCTGGACTTTTTATGTGGTCCTAAGGCAAATTTTATTTTTTTATATAAACTTTTCCATAATAATACAAGTTCTTTGAATGTTCCAGTAACTCTTTAGAGCATGGCAGAGCCACTGGAGATCACAGGCAGATGACAGTGTGAGTCAGTGTGTAGATGTGTTTGGGGAAGTCCTGTTAGTCTTTCCCTGGACTGCTGAATTGCTCCTCTAAAGCTGCTACAGAGTCTTATGTGTGCCCACTTTCTCTTTCCAAGCTTCTGGGGCAGCAAATTGTGTGGCTTTATTTCCTACACACAGTGCACACTGTTGGTAACCAGAGGATGGAGATGGGGTGTTTTCCTCTTTTGGTTCAGGACAGCTTCTGTCTCTCTTTTTACCCCTCCTCTCCTTTACTTTCTTGAAATGGGTCTCCTGAATTGTCTGCTTTATTAAAATTATTCCTAAATTTGCTGAAAATATTTTTGTTCAATTCTGTCAGTTATATTTTGAGAGGGGAGGGAAAAAAATTAATTTCTGGATGTAAACTAAATGGATGTTACAGATAATTAATAAGGACTCAGTATTTTGATTGAGTGGACCAAATTCAATTTCTTATTAAACTATATTTTTCTGGTAATTGCCAGACAGTGGAACTACAAATAAAGAACAAAGAACTGCATTGTTTGGCCAGGAACACATGCCTTGTAGTTTAGAGTAGGCAACAAAGGAGCTTGTGAAGAAAGGCTTTTTTGCTGTCTGCAATTATCTCACTTAAAACAGTAATACAAAGATAACTTGAAAATGTTTTAAAAACACATATATTCATCCAAGTGGATCTGCTTTTGTTTTAGACAAAACTACAAGAATTACTCCATGGAAACCAGGACACATTTCAGAATTCAAGCTGCCCTGCACCAAGCCAAATCCGCCCCAGAAAATGGAATGCACTCTGGAGCCTCAGCAGTGTCGTAACTTTTCCTTCTTTGATGTCCTGTTTGTTGCAAACTTTGGTGCAGAAAATTACTGACATTTTAGAATTATTTTTCCTTCTTTTTCAAGTCAGTGAAAAACCAAATTACTTAAAATTTTAAAGGTAATGCATAAAAGCTTAATCTTGTGTAATAACATGACAAAAAAACCCTCTCAAAGCAACTACATAACCCTGAAAAATATTGTTTTTCCAGCAGTGGCTTTTTGAATACTTATATCTGTGTCATTCACTTTTCAATCGTGTGCCTTTTTCTTGCGTTCGCAACATTATGTTGTAGCTTTGCTTAGTGAAAGGGGAACAATTGGAAAAATAACAACAAAACTTTAAGTTTCACTGCTCTAATCTGAGTTAACTCTGAATGCTTGTTTGGATCCAGACTGCCAGCAGTTGAGAAGGAAGCATTGCTTTTTCCCAGTACCTGCTTAGTTGGACTGGTGTGAGAAAATCTCATTAAACACATCAGGGAGGAGCTCTGGATTTGGGGCATTTCTAGTTGTGCATGGAAAGCTTCTCTGTTAAACCAACTTTTACCAGTCACATTTTGCTTCTGTAAGAAATTTGCTGGTGAAAAGAATGGTCTCCCTTATGCAAGTACCTGGAGTTTAATTTGTTTTTTTCTGTCAAGTCTGCTGCTTGTAGCAGCTGAATGATTTACTGAGGGTTGTGGGGGGAAAGGTGGTGACAGTGTAAAACTGCGTCACTTCTTCCTTGATCACGGGAAGTTCTTAGGAAAGTTTTTGCCACAATGAACATGATCTAAAGTTTATATCAAATTTAAAGCACAAGTCCTTGAAGGTCATCAAGAAACAGCAATATTGCACTGGTTGCACAGTGATAGAGGAGTTAGCGTGACAGTCCATTCCTTCTGAAAATGAGTGTTCTTCAGTTTTCCCAGCTGGAGATGTCCATGTGGAAAGCAGTCGATGCTTCCTGTGTGGAGAAGCTGGGGCTGGAGCAGGTTCCCTTGGCACAACGGACAGCCCTTTGTCCTTTTGCTCTTTACTCATCTTCTGGGAGATTTTCTGTGGAAGGGGCTTGAGAACAGAGCAGTGAGCTGGATCTGCTCTTCAGCACTGGCTGCCATGGAGTTCCTGTTTTGCTGCAGCACTGGTGAAGTCAGTCATAACACAGCTTTGACTCCTCTTTATCATTCTCCAGTCTAGTTCCATGTCTGCAGGCCTGGTGGTTCCTGGGGCACACTTCTACCTCCCTTTTGAAAGAGCTTCTTCCCCACGACCCATTCGGATGGGTGGAGATGGGAGGTCTTCTGACAGCCATTTTTCTCCAATGGAGATGTTTGTCAGGAAGATTCATTTCTATGTATCTCACAGTGAATGTCCTTTCTAAAGTGATTGTTTCCAGCAGAAGAGAAAACTGACAGTTTATGGCTGTGCTTTTACCTCCTCTAAGGAAATGACATTGTTTTATAATTGCAAATTAATATGCAAGGAGACAGAACCACCTGTTCCTCAACAAGGAGAACTTGCATTGTCTTAAAAAGACACCCTTCATAAAAGTCTCTCTGAGTCAAAATCATAGGTGAAGAATGTTTTTAAAGTGACTTTCTCAGTTAAATTCAGTTCAGATAAATTTCTCTATTCAGATAAAATTCAGTATAAACAGTTATGCTATTTACTTGCTGCACATCAAAACTTCAGTGTAAAAATTCAGTCATTCTTTGTACAGAATAAAAAAGTTTCTTGTTCTATTATTGCATATAACGCCTCTTCTTCCACTTGTGTCCTTTTCAAATATTTTGGCAGCCTTAGCCCCTTTTAAGCAAGTAATGCCATGTGAAAATTAGCATAAATTGTACTTTGCAGAAAGTGAACAATCTTGCTGAATGTAGATTCATTTCTCAAGGCCACTGAAACCTCTGAAATTTCACCCACAACTGAGTTTCCCTTGATCTTAGACACATTGCACAAAGGATATACTATGCAATACACAGTCAGCTTCCCTGATGCTTTGCAGCAATGAAAATCCGAAGATTTTCCTGAAGTTTTCCTAGCCTTTGAAGATTTTCACAGTCAGCTTTGGTTGAACACCAGCACCAGTCACACTGTGGACCTGATCTCCAGCTTCAGTTGAGCACTTTGTGGTTCTCTGTGATGTTTCACTCTGACTCTTTGGCTACCAAGCAATAGGAAATAATCACTTTCTTTATGCAATGAGGATTTATGGACTGTAATAGTAAGAATTCACTAAAGGAAAATAGCACCTTGCTTGCTGAAGGATAACTGGAAGGTCTGGAATGTTGCCAGTGTAATTTTTCCAGTGTGTCACATTTTGAATTGCCCACCATGACTTTGCTCATCAGTGTCCTTCATTTTGGTGCTCCTCTGTGGCAGGGATCAGTGTGGCATCACTCTGGGCTTGAAGATCCATGCTGGGAATGGTTTTCTGCTGCTCCTCCTGAAGCTGCTGCATTCTGCCGGGATTAGCTCTCCAGAACTGTGACTTTCTTCATCAGCCTGGAGTCCTGAGGGAAGTGAATTAGGGAAAGGACCACTGAAAGGTGGGAGTGCTCAACCAGCCTCTGCACTCAGTGTGTTCCCTTAGCGGGAAACAGCAGATAATCTGATGGAATAGCAAACTGGAGAGTGGAGCATGGCCTGAGATTCAGGAAATGGAAGTATTACTCCAGATGGGTATTGTCAACACCTCAGTTGCAAAAGGAGCACTTCCTTCTGCTTTCAAACATTGAACTGTCCGAGTGATGCTTGAGAAACCCTCTCAGTGCCCCAGGCTTTAGCCAACAATTGCCATGATCAGCTCTTCCCAGTCCTCAGCAGAGCCAGAGACATTACCCAAAGATAAACATTACCAACTCATAGCCCAGAAAAGGGTTCTCTGCACTTGGCAGGACCCTTATCATAAAATCTACAAACTGTATTTCTTTTCCTATGTATTTTTTTTTATTTGCACTGGTAAGTGGTTTCCTGCCAGTAACTGAGGAGGAGTAGAAATCCCAGAGTACTGCTGGATGTCTGCTACAGTGGCCATGGTGCCCTGTGAGATATTGCTGCCACCTGAAGTGGTGCTGGGAGGGAAAGGAAAGCATTGAAACAAGCATCGTTCTTACGATTAGATCTATTATATGGGATTCCTGTATGTAGGGTCTCTCCTTAAACTGAGGGCAGAGATGGGCTGAAAACCCAACAGAGGTGTCTGATGAGGTGCATCTGCATCACTCCCAGTTCCTGTAAATAGGAGCTGAGCTATAACCTGTTGGATGAAGAATGGTTGGCTGGAGCTGGACTTAGTCACAGGTTTTCTTGATGATTAGAAGAGATTTTGATGAAGTCACAAACATGATACAACAACTATTACCTGGAAACACCCACTTGTGATAGTTCAACTAAACCAGTAGCATAGGAGCCTGCTTTGATTACTGATATGCAGTTCTAATGTCATCTACAATTAACACATGCTGTCATGGATGGTCAGTTCAAAGAGTGTCCTCTCCAGACTGTGCCTGGCCTCAGGTTGTTTACACAGTAAAAACTTGGCTTAGGAAACTGTTTTATAAAATATAGCAGCATAGAACAGGATCACATCAAACATTTCCTCCCATTTCACACTGGTTTTGGCATTAAATTCTATACTGAGTGCCTTTGTATTTTTAGTTATCTGTGGCCCAGGTCCAAGACTACTAAAAGCTCATGAGCTGATAGCTGTGACAGCCTGTGTGCCTCTGGCCCAACAGAAGCATCAAATAATGCTCTTCTGCAGAAGACAAGACTCTCCTAGAGGTCAGTCCTAGAATGCAAAAAGCATTCCCAGGAGTTTAATACAACACTCAGCCTCCAGTTCCACCTGCAAGATGCATTTCTTTGCCTTCTCCAGGATAAAAATGCAGCAGCAAAGCAAATGTGTATGAAATGACCAAAGCACCATGTTCAGCACAGTTCCCCCTCTGAGAGGAAGAGCAGAAGATAAAGAGGTGAGTCATGTTGTTTACTGCTGTACAGGAAAATGGTTAATGGTTGGCAACGTCACTGATGAGCGAGATGGGAAACCTGAACAGACTAGAAATGAACTTGCTTCTTTCCTCATTACGTTCTGCTAATACATTTTGGTGGCAGGTTATGTGCAAAGCGTGTGCCGGCAAGTGTCTTAATGGAATGATTTGTCATCGTAAAATATTTTTAAAGATGCTATCTAGGTTTGCTTCAGGTGTTAAAGAAAAAGAACAAGTACTTTCTCTTAAAAGCATGCCCAGTCAATCCCTGTCTCCAAGATTTATGAACAGCACAGAGCTAATAAATACCTGCATTGCACTGTAGGAAAGTTCTGCATGGTGTTTGCTCCTGTTCAACCATGCTTCTGTAGGATTGGGCTCCATTATTTTCTGCATTTTTTAAATCTCTAGACATACTTACTTTGACTGCTGGTTAAACACAGGCAAAATGTTTATTTAGAATTATGCATTGCAATGAAGTCTACTTGCTTTCTGTTTCCTTGACTGTTTTACAGAAAGAATACAAAACAGAGTAGTCATAACCCCCTGAATGATCCTCACTGGCTGATTCAACTGAAAAAACCCAAAAGAGCAAAAAACAAGTTTATCTTCGGTTAGCCATGTACAGTAACAGCAGTTTCAGGTCTGTGGCCTGAAAGTAACATAGTAATATGGTGAAAAGGAGAAGTAGAAGCTGCAATATTCTGGCCAGTTTTCCTCTCACTGTTCCTTTTATCCTGCAGCACACAGGGTGGGAAGGTAAGGAACAACCTCCGAGGTGCAGGAGCTGTATAGGATGTTTGCAATGCCAGAGCCCCCAGGGGCCATGCTTGGTGTCCACAGTGTCCCAGGTGCAGTTCCAGGATGAGCTGGTGCTTTGTGAATGTGGTGCTTTCCCTGAGGTTGTGGTGAAGGTGCTGGTGGGAGATGCCTGAGGCCGCCCCTGCTCTGCCGATGGGGAACAGGAACTGCATCTCTGCCGGTCAGTGGAGCTCAGTGAATCACTCTGGGCAGGTGGAGCAGTGCTGTGAACTCGAGGGGCAAACACACGGATCACGGTCAGTGTCATCTTCTCTGGGTACAGAACCCAGCACTGCTGTCATTGCTGCTGAAGTTGCACAGCCTGTTGGGCAGCTGTGGAGTTTTTACAACCAAACATCAGGGGCAGTTAGTTTTGGTATTTCAGTCATAGAATGATAAAATACCAGCTTGGAAGGGCTGTCAAGGATCATTTGGTCCAACCTTTCTTGCCAGCACCACAGTCTAAGCAAGGTGGCCCAGCACCTTGTCCAGCTGAATCTTCAAGTTGTCCAGTGCTGGGAGATCTAACACATGTCTGGGGAGATTATTGCAATGGCTTGATTGTTACTGTGAAAAATTTGCTTTGGCTTTTATTCTTGTGGCTTGTGGATCCCTGGGTCAGGTATCCATTGTGTGATGCTGGGCTCACCAGTGGTGCAAATACTGCTCGGTATTTCTAAGGAACAGCAGGAGTTTCATGCATAGTGCCTTTGCCACGGGTCTGTTGATGTTGGTATGTCACATACACACATATGAAAGCAGCATATATAGATACACACAAAACACCTATATATGTATACGCACGGCAGGAGCAGGCTCTGTAGCCAAAGCTTTCTGAAAACTTAATCAGAACTGCTTGAATTCCTTATTACATTCAGCACGTAAAAAAAAAGTGATAGGTTTTTAAAAAAGGCTTTGGTGAGGAAAATGCAGAAGTTAAAGACTTTTACTAATGTTTTACAGTGGGATCATAAAGAGTGTGTGGAAAGAGCCTTGTTAACAAGGAGAAATCCCAAAGAAAATGGGCAGTGTAGCAAGAGCAAGTGGGGTAACCTCACCAGAAAGTTTTTGGGCTGCAGAGTTGAAGGGCATCAGTTTTCACTCTGGACTAGCAGAGCTGTGCCTCAGTGGGGCAGCACCTGGGATGGCTCTGTCCTGCTCAGAAAAGAGTTTTGCAGTGTATTCTCTTTTTTCCCCTTAAATTCCTGCCTTGTCTGCCTCCCTCAATCTGCTTACCCAGTGTGAACCCTCAACTCCTCAGGCAGCTCCTGCTGATGTGGCAGAAGGGTAGTCAGAAGATACTGAGAAGGTGGAAGTTTGTCTGTCACTGTGCAGTGAGAACTGGCCCAAGTGCCTCTGGGGAGCACAAGTGGGGCCGGGCAAAGCGCTTGGTGTGGGCAGCCAGCAACTACTGCAGTGAATGGAACATTTACTGTTGTGAACAGAGGTGTTGAAATGCCCTGTTGCAAATACAGACAAATGTTTTGTAGAGGTTGGTGCTGCAAAGAACAGCTTTATGAAGTTCTGCTGCTTGTTTTCCAAGTGAGAGGACAGAGGGCTGGGGGCTCTTTGTGTGCTGTCGGTGTGGCTGGGCCCCTCTTGCTGAGTAAGCACATACCTCTGTGCTCTGGGCACACACACAGGCCTTTGCACAAAGAATTTTCTCATTACAGACTCCTCTCTGCAGCTTCTACTTAGCAAAGTGTCAGTGCAGAGTAGATGGTGTAATGAATCAATTGCTAGCATGAAAATGTCGTTCTTTTGCTTAAATCAAAAAGATGCTTTTGCAGAGTATGTTTAAACTGTTCTTTTATCACAAGGCATTAACTTTGCATTTCATACCAAGAATTCCAAAGCCCCAAACTCTTATCCCAGAACAGGTTTAAATGCAAGATAATCTGCAAAGGAGGGTTAGCATAAATTATATCCTTCAAATTTAAATGCTATATAAAAGCAGAAGTTAATCCTTGAAGCTAATTTTTATTCTGAGTATTAAGTCAAGAAGGGTTCTTCTGAACAGATCTTATTCGTGTGTTTTATAGATTGTCAACCAGAATGTATGCTTTTAATAAAACATGGTGTCTGTAAGAAACTGTATAATCAGCTCGTATCCACTTTGTTCCCGAGTCCATTTTAATCCAGGATTTCACTGCTGAGAGGCCCCTACATTGGTCTCAGCCATCTTGTTATTTATTGCGCTGACAGTCTAACTCAGAAGAATTTTCATCTTTACCACGATTGCACAAGGGCAGGAAATGTTGAAGTCCTGTGGCAACTGAAGTAAGTTCAGGTATTTCCTAATCCCTTATTCCAGAATGCACCCTCCTCCTGCCACTGCAAAGGGAGCCTGTCAGCCTTCCAAACATGGAACTCCTTTCAGCCCTGGGGAGCTGCAGCACTGTAGAACTTTTAGACCCTTATGTGGTTCAAGTCCTTCTACACCACCAGCTCCTCATAAAGTAGTTCTCTGTGCTGGAGTTTTTTATGTATTTTATGATTTTCTCCCAGATTTACATAATGAACTGACAGCAAATACTAAGGATTATCATCCTTAGATGCAAAGTGATTAAAGTGGTAATTTCTGTACCATGTAAGAGGCACCTACAAACTCAGGCAGTTGCACAGAGTAGCTGTAAGAGGAATTTTTGTTTTGTTGGTGTTTTTTTCCTTCAAATTAATTTGCAGGCATTTTACTTTGGGCCTCTCCACCCCAAAACAAGCAGCCCTGGCACAAGAAGGGCTCTGGGTGAGGAGGGCCAGGTGAGTCAGAGCCAGGTCTTCCCAGCAGGCTCTCGTTGCGAAACAGCTGTGCTGTAAATGGACTTAATGTGCTTGAAATGTCATTTATTAGACACCTCTGAGACAGGAAGTAAACATTCTCTTTATCGTAGAGATGGTAAAATTAAGACACAGTTTTGGTTCCACAATCGTAGCTAAAATTCAGGTTTTAAATTAGTTTGCATTAAGTTCAGATCAATTCTTTGAATTAGAAATCATCCAGAACAGCATTGCACCTGCAAACTTGAAAAATAATTTATTTGTTTTATTTACATATTTGTCTTTAGGGTAAAATTTGAACTTTTTTGAATGTTTTCATGTAATCTGTTCTTGGTTTAACCCTTCACACCTTTTGCTATTTAACAAGTATTTTAATGAAAGGGATTTCTTCCCTTAGCCCAGTACGTTTATCAGTGTTAAAAGTTCAGCTGTACACAGTGCCTAGGAAAGTATTCAGCTCAGTAATCCATCACTTTCTATTTCTTTTAAATCTTTCTTAATCAAGTCTTGTAATAAATAAAGACTAATACCACCATGACAACACTGTTTTTTTCAAATTATTCATTTGCCAGTTTTAACAAGATAAAGAAATGAATACTTAATGTGGACATTGTTTTACCAAAAAAAAAAAAAGAACCCAACCCCTGAAACAAACAGACAAAAAGGAGGACACAAAGGAACACACATGGAATGATGAAAAGGAACAATGATATTGCACAACTTCAGGTCTCTCTTCCCAGACTTTGATCCATATAAATAGGCATGTATGAATTCAGCAAAACATTGTGTCCAGAGAGGTGTGGCCATTTGAGTGACTCTAGAACTGCAGAGTGTTTTCAGTTCCTTTTGCCCGCTCCTTGGAGTTCTTCTCTAAGTGGGCAGGTGCTGTCAGATGCAGGAATAACAAACAAACATGCTGACTCTCTATTTTGCTGACCAGTTATCCATAACCTGCACAATTCTCCTATACTGTAAATGCACTAAGTCCTCAAAGGGCTGGGGTCATTAAATGCAATTTGTATCAAGTACTCACATTGTAGCTGAAACACAATCAAGAACATCCCCCAGTTTGCTGTGATTAACTTGAGATTGTGTTGCACTTCACAAGACCAGGACTCCTCACTGTATCAGGGTGGCACTGAATGTACAGAGGTCACAGCAGGTACATTAAGGGCAAGGGAGGGGGGGAGAAAAGATGTGAATCATGCTAAGTGGAAAAAGGTCTTTACAGCTACAAACTTTGCTAGAGCCTCTCTTAACAAGCACATACTGTTTCCTAACAGGAACCGGCTAATTGTGTCATTCTGGCTATAGCAGGACTGTTTGCTCCCTCCACTGCTGCTCTTGACAGTCTGTGTTCATACAAACTTTGCATTTCTGTGCAGAACAGCCTGTTTTTCTCTCTGAGTTCATTCCTGTTTGGTGGACTGATGTGTCAGCCAGCAGGGCTCAACAGATAAATTTAATACAGGAGACTGAGATACAGTATGTTTATTCTTAACTTCTGATAACCTAAAGACTACAAGAACAAGAGATGCAGTATCCATTTGCCAACACAAGACAACCATTCTTAGGGAGAAAAAAGTAGAATAAGTGATCAATAGTAACACTACATTAGTTCCAAATATATATATATATCTCTTTTTTCAGCTATGGCAGCTTAACTATTTACTGTCCATCTGGCCCACTTTTAATCTGATCAAGTTAAAGGTCACATACTAAAGTTTAAGGACTGTTATTTCATCCAAACCAAAGGAAGTTGTAAAAACCCATGAAACCATAGTTTCACTGTAGGTCTTGTTTCAGATCTTCATATTCTGCATCACTTGTAGAAAAGGGATAATGCATCTCAGTTTGCTTACAAGCTAGGAGATCACTTTGAAGTCTGCATATTCCTAACTGCAAACAAAATATAGCACTTTTAACAGGTTATAAATAAACTGGTTTTCAAGCATAGAGCCAGCCCAACAATAACAATACACTATTAAAAAGACCTAAGGCAATGAATTCCATCTCCAATGAAGAAAAAAAAAGAAAAAGAACTGTGCAAACAAGCTTAAAACTATTTCTTTGTGCCAGTGTTATAAAATGTAGATTTCAATAAAGCCTTGACCCAAATGCCAGGACTTGTGAAAAGAATCAGAACAAAATTGGTTACTTTATTTAGGAAAAAAATACTCTTACCTTGCTGCTAATAAAATTGGATACACGCAGTTTAAACATTTACAGTTGCTGTAACACTTTACACAATTCCTATATATGGGTGTAAGAACAAACATTAAAAGACAATGGTGGGTCAAGGCTTTACATTAAAAATAACAACCTATTTTTCTATAGTCTCTAAAATACTATGTTTTCCAATAGTTGCAGCCATTCAGGAATATTTTTTATTTATTTATTAGGAAGTGTATATTTTGTGCATGATCTTAATTCCTAATTCCTGGCTCTTTGGGCTGAATGACAAAAGGATCAAACCCATTGAAGTGGATGGTCTCCTTGAAGGTTCAGTCGAGAAACCCTGGCTCAGTTAGTCTCATATGATGAAAGCAGTGCTGCATCCACTGGCTCCATGCAGGATGGACAGGTAAAGGATCTCATCAACCAGTCATCTATACAGTCCAGGTGGTAAATGTGCATGCACGGCAGAAATCGGATAGGGTCCCCATAAACAAAGTCCATCATACAAATGACACATCTGGGGGAAAAAAAAAATTAAGTTGCTGTAATCAAGTTGGAAATGAAAAGTTATGTACTATCTACTCCTGGATGACTTTAGTATTTGTAGATACTGTGAGGAGCATCCTTGCATAGGAGAAAAGAAAGAGGCTTAGACTCACAGAATGGCTGGGGTTGGAAGGGACCTTACACCTCCTTCAATTCCACTCCCCTCCCATGGGCAGGGGGTGCCACTCTGAACATCAGCCTTCTGCATGGCAATTTTTGTTTTCAGAAAGCTGCCTGAATATAAGGCAGAACTACAGCGTGGCAAGATCAGGTGTCCCAGGGCAGGATCCCAAAGCAAGGCAACAGCCACGTGTGGTGGCTGTGACTTACTCTCTGATCTTCTTCTCGGAGCCGTCTCTCCCGGGGTCATAGACTCCTTTGGGCAGGTGCTGGATGAGGCCGATCCGCTGCGCGATCCGGATCTGCTCCTCCTCCGTCAGCTGCGTGGCCAGCCGGGTCTGGCTCGGCGTGGGGTGATATACAGGAACAGGCACCTGCTCCTAAAACAAAATATTGCTGTTAACAACTACCATAGCGGCTTTCCCACCATTTCCTAGCACAGTACAATGTATTTAATGTTTCCCCTCTCAGTCCTACAAATATTGGTTTGAACTCCCACTCCTACTTTGCAATTTCAGGGCTGTAATTATACTGAGAAGGGGATAAAGAATTGAGGCCAGGATTTGAGCAAGGAGCTGTTCGTGGTGGTTTTCTGCAAAAGCTTTTGATCTCCAGGAATTGTTCATACATGAGATACGCGGACAACAAACTCCACATGCAAATAAACCCTACAGGGACCTGAAAAACTGCTAAGGTACAGAACTGAACAGCATGAGGGCCGAGGGAGAGCCCCCAGCGTGTGCAACAAAAAGCAGATTCTGTGATTTTCTTTTTTCTTTTACATTTAGGAAGAATTGTTTGCTAAGATGAGAACATTGCCTACTTTTAAGTTTTAGAAAGAAAGGTTTTAATTTTTTTGTAATAACTACAATTTACATGAATTTTTCTGAGCCACACAAGGTCCAGTTCAGAACTGTAGATTTAATTCTTGTAGGGTAAAATAAAAGTAACTTCAGTAAGTAACCCAAGATTTACATTTCTCACATATTAATACAATTTTACAAGTTCTCCCAAGCCAGACTTCAACTGCTCAAATGCTTAAAGTATATATTTTCCAAACAAAATATAGGCACTATATAGCTACAATGCAGTCCTTCCTCTATTCCATTCTCAGAAACTTCTTTTGAATATTAACAAACCTTAGATCAGGTATTTTCACTAACATTTATATTAACATGGTACTTAATTTACTGGCTTTTAAAGCATTTTTTGATACATAAATACCAATGTTGAGCAGGATATATTATTAGGACAGTAGCCATAAATCTGATGTTAACAGGGAGACAATTTCTTGCAAAAGTCCTATTTTGATGGTGCTTCTTAAACTGGAGAAAAAAAATCAACTTATAGTAGTGCCTGAAAATAAACCTGCTGCATCAGAGGCACAACCCACTGATTAATCTGTTTGGAAAATGCAAAAGTTTATGTTTGAGAGGACACTGCTGCAGGCCAAGCAGAGGGCAGAGCACGTGCAGCTGCTCCAGTCACCTCCAACCACACTCCCAGTGCCCGCCTGGCACTGGTCCAGGGGAGACACACACAGGCTTTCACTGTCTTACAGAGCAACCACCTTCCAAAACAGGCATGTCCTTGAGAGCACAGGCTGCCATGGGCACCTGCAAATACTCCCAGCAGCAGGACCACAGCTGTGTTTCCCTCTCCTGTGCCCTCTGCCTCCTGGGCTGCCCTGGCACTGGTCTGGTGCAGCGCTCAGCCTTCCCTGCCACCAACACCCGGCACAGTCCAGCTGTGAGTTCAACACGTGTAACACTGTGCTTGTAAAACCCGATAAAACCACTCTTCTGTCACTGCCAGGGAGCACTGGAAGTGGACAGGCAGCCAGGACTCCTGGAAGGCCAGGACAAAGCTGCCCAAGAAGTTGCAGCCTCTCGCCGGTGCCACCCAGTACCAGAATTCCTTGCTCATGAGAAATGCTAATCATGGATACAAGTCTGCCTGGCAATTCAGCTGTGGGGTAAAATTCAGTCTTCTCTTAATTTAGCTACACTAGGATTTCCCCCTCTGATTTCCTGGCAGAACTCAGAGGAATTACAAGAAGGTTCAAAAGACAGAACATGCCAGGGGTTCTCCAAGTGATTAATTTCCTGACTACTCTAAATTGTATTTCACAGAACTCCTTTTAGATCAGCTGCCTTTTAGTGCTTTAAATTATCTAAAGTATTCCCTAATCATCATTTGGATAGAGAAAAGCACCAGCTGAACCTAGGGATGGCCTGTCAGACATAACAGTATTCAGAAAATGACTGCAACCTTTGGCGCCAGCAAAATAAAGCACTTTACCCCTCAAAAATGCTGTACTTAATACAGTTCCCCTTGCCTAAACCATGGCTGCAAGTCACGGGGCAGAAATACAAGGAAAGGCAAAAACAGGAGAAGGAAGAAAGATCAAAAAACCCCCCTCAAAATGTCTGAAAGTAGCAATGGGAACTGATAGTGAATGTCTGTAGCAGAACAACAGCAAAATTATCACTCAGCAACAATTATAGAGCAAAAGGAAACTACAATTAAAGAAGAATCCGTTGTGAGTTAGAACAATCACATCTGGAAAGCTCTGAAGTGAGCAATCAGTCACACTACCCAGCCACCCACCCACTGCTTCGGTTAAGTTTGGGAGAGTAAATGAACACAACTTTGAAACCTGTCACAGGCCAGACAAGAACACCAGCTCATTCTCTTGTTCTAGTCCTTTACAGGCACTTGCTGTGAGTGACCACCAAGGGCCCGTGTGCCTGAGGAACCCACTCCTGCATTACTGCAGAGCCCCTCTCCCCTGGGTATCGTGTTCCCTGCAAAGACCTGAAGAGGGGCCCGAAGGACCCCTTGGGCCCCCTTCCCGTGCCAAATACACAAATGCTTTCCTGACTGCCAGCGCTTTATGGACACACTCCTCCCTCTGGCATCCTGTCTCAGGTTCCCTCCCGGCAGAGCCGCCCTGTGCTGCCTGTCTGACATAGCCCATAAGGCAGGAATTTATAGTTGCCAGCTGTGGGCTTCTACAATTTCACATACGAGGCAAGAATCTCTTGTCAGATGAGTAACTGGGTGAAAATGGTGGTGTCTTTCACCACCCTTGTGAATGCAGAAAACTGGGGTTGGTGTGGCTGTTGTGAAAATGTGTAAGGTAGTCCTGTAAATAACTGGGAGTGACTGCTCCCTACCCAGGCACTGAACATGCTGTCTGGTGGCGCTTTCATCTCACTCCCAATTGCTATTAAAAGCCTGTCCAAACTGAGCCCTGCACACAAACATACCAGAAAAGCAGAAGAACACAGCCGTGCACGTTGCAGAGTATCAAATTATAGAGTCCACAGACACCCCTTCAAACCAGTCTTCTCCCCTCCAACAGGCAAAAGGTGTGTTTCATATATCTGTATGATTCTAAAAATATTTTTAACTACTTACTGGTGAGCATATGAGAGCCCAGATTTCTCTGAGAAGTGACATCTCCAGAGGAGTCAGTGTAAGAGATGGAGCATGAAGTGCTCCCTTAGCAAACCCTGAGCCCCCCCAGCAGTTGAGCTGGGCTCCTGCAGCCCCCCTGGCACAGCCCAGGCTGGCCCTGCTCACACCCCTGCCCCATCGCCCCATGCTGGCAGCTGCAGCATCCTTGGCTTTCTCCACTCCCAAATCTCTGGAGCAGTTTCTGGAAGTTAAGCTCATCTGACAATAATTTCAAGCTGCCCTAAGGACGGAGTGCAGCTCCTCGTGGGTTTATCACCCCCTTGCAAATCTTTCACAGGGTATATAAAGGCTGCTTTCACCAAGCCCATTAGGGAAGGGTCTTGCTCACTCTGCTGTGGGTGTTCAAGGGTAACAATGTGAGGATTTGACACTTCAGCCAGCTCACATTTGTGGCTAGAGGCCCCTTGACATGTGTATATATATAAAAAAGATTGTATTACCCAAGTAATTGCTATTTTGCTCCAAAGACGAGCATGAATTTATTGCTCTGGTGTCTCATGTTTCCCTTATCAACCATGGAAAATGTTTTTGCAGACAAAATGACGAAATACTGAACTTCTAGCCAAAGTCTGTGTTATTTATCATTTGATATAGATGTCAGGCACTTCAAACCAGGATGAAATTTCATGCTAACTCTATTACTATATGCCAAAAAAACCTCAAAAAGGCCAAAACAAATAAGCAAACCCACATATTACTGTAGGGCAGTGAAATAAAACTCACTTTCTGGCACTTAATTTGCTTTAATCATTATATTTTTCCCATATGAATTTAGTAGTGATGAAACACCTCAGATGGCCGTAGTCCTGGAGATACACAATTTTCCCCTTATTCACAAAGTCAGTGGTGTCAGCACAAGTTTCCCTGGCTTTCTGTGCACAGAAATCATCCACTCCCAATGTTTATTCAGCCCTTAAAAACAGCAGCATTAATTCAGACTCAAGGACTACAGCAGGATTTGTGTCTCCATCTCACCCCAGGCTCCTCCTCCTTTAGGGGGCGAAAAAAAATCACAGAGGGCATCTGGAGGTCTGTATTTCTCACTTCTAATGAAAATAAACCTTTTCACATATGATTTAAAAGGCCTAGACACCTTCTACCTGCAGATTCCCAAGGATGCTTTGGGTTCTTGACTAGAAAAAGGTTTCATCAAGCATGATCTTCACTTTGAAGTTTCCTTATCAATGCAACTTACCTTGGTTACTTATGCTGCTGTAAATCTGTTTTTCTCTTGTTTTACAGCCTTTTTGTCTTGTTTTTGCAAGAGCCACGAATTTGTAATACTCTGAAAACAGGTCAGTGGTAGATCAGAAATGCTTAATCCCTGGATAAAGATTATTTTAAGATCCCTCTACGACACATATCAGCTGTATGTTATCAGGGCTTTTGTCTGGCTGTTGTTTTTAGAATTGCACCAACATGCACAAATTATCCTTTCAGGACGGTCAAAGGTGAGATGAATAATTTGTAACAGCTAATAGTTCCAGAGATTACAGATTCCCTGCTGTTCCCAACATCCTGTCTGTAGCCACCTGCTTTCCACCACTGAATGCTTTGCTAAGTTTCCATTTCTAAATTTTCTTCACCTAATCCAGTGCTCTCCGTGTGTCTCATTGATACTGATTTGCATTTTATCACCACATCAACAGCCCACCTGTTAATGCAGTCCCACAAAGGAGACAAATATCTTCCTAGCTACATTTACCCTAAATCTTTTTACACTTTTAAAAATACCAGTAGTTGCAGCACTTATGCTCAAGATTGCTGCCTAATTAATTAATGCAAATATAACAGTCCCATTTGCATTTCCCCAGTCGTTCCCACAGCTCTTTTCCTGCAATCCCTTCGATATGCAAACGTCTTGCATGGCACACGTTGTGTGAAGGCAGCTGCCCTGGTTCTCACACAGCTGAGCAGGGCTCACAGCCCTCAAACCTCACCTGACACACAGCCAGGTCCCTCTCCAGACCCAGCACCTGAGGGCCTTACGAGGGAGCCTAAATAACTTCCCTAAATAAGAACAACCTCAATTTATAGATGGAAAGTCAGGAGGCGAGAAAAAAAAAGTGCTTTTGGGTGTTTTTTTTAAATCCCTGCTGAATTTGATGAAATTTTCTGTTCTCACCACTTTATTACTCATAAGGAACTTGCTGGGATGATGGTCCAGGGGCCTTTTCTGTGAATGCCATTCTGATCAGGGTGAAAAGACTCAAACTCCATCCATATTCGGGAATACACATTCCGAAATAATATCCTCCCCCAAGACCCATTAATGTAAAACCAAGTACCATTATATTGTGCATTATACGACAGCTACAGCTTCCTTCAGTAATCCTGAGAACATTACAAGCAGCCTGCCAACTATAAAAGCCTTTTTCTGTCATACAGTTCATTTATAAAGGTGAAGAGCAGTTGCTATAAAACATCAGGTAATGAAATTGTTACCCAATCTTTTATATTCCTGCTTCCAGGTAGCCACTCTGTATGAGTAACTGTGACAGCTGAATGCTTAACTAGAAAGTTCTCAAAGAAAAATCCCCTCCTCTCCCATTTGGAGGGGACACCTGGGACAGCCAGCCAGATCAGATACACAAACACACACACACCCCTCTCACTATAGCTCTCTTAAGGGAAGATTAGTAAGAATTCTGGTATTGTAGGAATCTGGCACTGGCAAATATGGTCAGTAATTAATGTAACAACTGACTGAGAAACCTGCAGAATCTGCACAGCATTTCTTCAGCTGCTGACTCCAATTAAAAATCAGTGCCTGGTTTGAGTCACGGATCACTTCAGAGGGAGGTGTTCTTTAGGAGAAAGCCACAGCTCTTCTGCAGTGATGGCACAGCCTCATTTAAACTATAACCAAAACTGTAAAATTGCCCTGTACACTTTTCACAATTATCCCATTGAGGGTACTAGGAAACAAATGTATCTATCTGAAGAGTTGGAAAAGATAAGCAAGCATGAAACAGACTCCCAGCTGACAACTCTTAAAGTATCACCTGTCCCCTGAGCTCAACTTTGCTACCAAAAATAGGGCTAAGGGAGAGAGAGAAGAGGTACAAAGTAGATGCATCCTGCCTGCTGCTTTCCTAGACAGTGACAAGGGTTGTTAGAGAAAAGGACTTTGTTTTCAAGCTTTGTCTCTCTGCTGTCACACAAACCCAAAAAGGCTACCTACTGCCAAGACAAATAGTTGGCAGTGTCTTTGCAGCTTGGCCAGAGCAAACCCAGCCTTCCCTGGCAGATGGAAATCACCTGCAGCCCTGAAGAGTCACCTGCTCTGAAATGTGATTAACCATTAAGGCAAGCAAACACAAAAGATTAGCAAGAAGGAGTTGTAGGGGGAAAATCAGTAATTAAAAAGCAGTAATTAATCCCTGGAAGCACAATCTCCTGACACAGTCAGACAGTTTTTGCATTTCCAGGCTGCACAGCAGGTTTCTCTGACTCAAGGACGTCAACCCTGGGTACTGTTCCACTGGCTGATTTCTTGTTCACCAGCTTTGTGTCAATTTTGAGTGTCCTTGTTCCTTTCTCCAGACATCCCATCAAACATTAGGGTGTGAATTTCTTCAGGGAAGTGGATAACTTATACATCAACACGTTCCAGACCACTAAATTACCAGAGAACTGACTCCATCCTCCAGACAGCCTCACTGACAGCTCAACTTACAGCATTAGGCCACAACTTCTGAGAGATAACAAAGCCCTCTTAATACAGCTCCTAGCATGTTTATTTTAATATGCTTTTTTTATACTGGGAAGGAAAATATTCATAAACAATTTATAAAAATTCATGCTTTTCTGTCAAGCTGCTGCTTGTTTAACAACAAATAAAAACCTGACATTTTGGGGAAAAGGCTGAAAACAAATCTTTTTAGAGTGTCTGCTCTGCTGAAAGGTACAGAGTGAACGGACTGTGTCCCACTCCCTTAGTGCTGTGGAACTGCTGGGTAGCAGGGAGCAAAAATAAAAAAGAACATCCCAAACAAACAAATGGAGTTAGAGTGTTTTTGGAGGCTGCACTCAAGCACAAGAGATGGGGGAATGGAAGAGCTGACAGAACAGTAAGTCCACACATAATTAGACGATCATTCATGCTTCCTTCAGACACATGTTTACTTTCTGGAAAGGGTAATTATCAGTCAATGCAACCTGTTTATAGAATAAATCAAAGAGATAACAGCTAAAAAATGGTAGTATTGATCATCCTGTGGCACACAAAGTCTGCAGGCAGCCACGACTCTTGCTAGTCTGCAGCAGCAAACAGGCTTTGTGACAACTTGCCCTGCTCCATGGTGTCAGACACACATGATTTGTCCTGTTCACACCCCCCAAACCACTGCAAGGCTTTGACTCACCTCTGAGAACAGCACACAAAAAGGTTTGAGCTCACACGTGCTTCTGCCTCCTGAGACATGAGCTTGGCCCAAATCTACCATCCCAAAACTCCCAGAGCAGTGCAGCGCTCAGACAAGTATGTGCAAGTCCTCTGGATGAAGGATCACTGGTCAGGCATCACCCGCTGAAGAGCACAAGGATATGATGGGTGACTTCAGGTGGGCAGTGCCAACACTGCCAGTAACAGTGCACGCCATGCCCTGAGCTGCTGTGGAGCACACAGATCAGCATAGCTGAGTAAACACACAGCCCCTGCTTTTGGTGCCATTTCAGGGAATTTGGGGACTAGGGCGCAGCTGACTCCAGATGGTCTAAAACCACACAGCCTCTGGACCGTGGGTCCTGCCACTCCCCTGGCAGTGGCTCCAAGGACGCTGCTCCCACCGACCCTTCCCTCCAGGAAAAGCAAACAAAAGTAATTGCTGTCAACTGTGTGATCGCTACAGCTGCTGAAAAGGTTGGGAACAGGCAGCCAAGAGGAAAATGGGAGGAGTGCCCCTGCCGGGATTTAAGCCAAACGTGAAAACCTGACAGCAAACACTTAAAAAATAGCAAGAGTGCTAAAATGTATCTTTTGGCAAGAATTAGGTCAGCTTGCTGTCAATTCTAAGAACCAAACGGCCCTTCCGAGTACTTCAGGAACAAGGCAGCAAGTTTACAGTTATCGACCCTAATTAGCCAAAAGGACAGGTTGGGGACAACAGACCAAGCCAGGGAGTAAACATGAAAATGCACATAAGCTGCAGGTACAAGCAATCAATCCATCAGGGGACGACTGCAGAGGTATAAATATGAGTTCTACTTCAGTGTGTAAACAGACATGTATATGCATATTTAAATGCACTGGTTTGAACTAATAAGAACATAATAACATACAGCAGAGAAATAGGCAGAACTAGGAATGTATTTTAGAAAAAGCGTGAGTAGGATATCAAAAGATCAGTGAAATCAAGTGATGAATGATCTCATCTCGAGGCTGAGCATTACCATTCAACACATGGCAAGCACCCTCCTTGGGCAGAAAGGGCTCTGCAGAGCACAATTTACACAGCCTTGCCTAAACCTGGTTTCCACACACATCCAGAAGCATCCTATCAAGGAATGCAGGTCCTCCTACGTGAAGTTCCTAAGACAGGACTTAAACAGACACAACAGCCCCAGCTAGACTGAGAACATTACCCCTATGCAAGGTCTTCTGAGATGTGTCAATTCAGCTTCAGATGAGAGGTAACACAAGCAACAAAACCAACAGGCTCATCAACAGCAGCCACCTCAGATCATCTACCCTCACATACTATCCTACACAACGATGACACCAAATACTGCTCTGTAGCCACTTGGTTGCAATGTAAGCAAGCACCAAAATAGAGATTTGAAAGAGAACACTGTAGTTCTGTTTATAGCGATACAGTGTTACCCAACCAAAATACACAGCAGAGGCAACACAGGAAAGGGCTTCTGCAAACCTTGACAGGAACCTTGCCCTTAGCAGGGACCAGCTGAGGCAGGGCCAGCCTGGGAAGGTGGCCCAGCAATGGGCTCCCTGAGCAAGGTAAGCCAAGTAGAAACCTAATGAAGAATTTTCCATCAGGACTCACAGCAAACTCAGAAGAGCAGAACTCTCACACAGTGCAAACGTCTGCCACAGCATAACGAGAGAGAACTATTGCTCTGCTACAGATAAATGACTTGGGGGAGAAAAGTGTTTAACAGTCCATGTTCTATTGCAGACGAGCTTCAAAAAGTAGATAGGGCTGGTGATGAGCTGAGTCTGTGTAACCACAGAGCAGGAAAACCTGCAGCAGACACTGCTGGTGTGGGACACCTGCTGTGAGACTGTCAGTGAAGCCGCCCATGACAGCAGGCTTTGTTCCAAAACTCAGGAATCTGTGCTATACTTCACAAGATCCTAACTTTGTACTCAATTTGAAATATTTTAATTCCCTTTTTAACAAAGCCATCGTCAATTACAAATGCTTGCTCAAGCAGAAAGCTGCCACACCTTGGCAGTTTGATGGTACACTCAGCTCCACAGGCCTTTTCATTTTCTTAATGGCCTCTGAATTTCTAACACCTGAGATACAGGTGTGTGCCAGAGCCTCAGTCCAGGCAGCGCAGCAGGGACTGTGCAGAGGCAGCCAGGGGTCTTCCTGAGGCCAGTTAAGGGATATATATCAACGCTGAGTTTTGCAACAGCTCAACCACAGCTGGTTTTAAGCCTGTTTCTGCCTTAGCCTGCTAGAAAGCCACAGACAGATGAAGCCTCACATGCACCTGCTGTACACCAGGGCACCTCAAACACAGTCTGAGTCTCTGTGTGCCACTGTCTGGTTGTCACTGGCACATCAGCTTGGTGAGGATGTCCCTACCATCCACCCAGCCAACGGCTCCTCCCTTCCACCACATCCTGGGAAATCAGCTGGGGATGTCTGTGATTTTTTCCACACTGGGAAGGTGAACTGGGGTTTGAATCAGGGGTACCAGCAGCACCCTGAACTGCTGGGCTGTGCACAAGAGATTCTGGCCCAGCCCAGGGTGCTGAATCGTGCAGACATTGACACCTCTCCAGGCACACTCTGTCTGCCATCTCCCACTTCATGGAGAATGAACACACACAAAAAATGCAATTTGACTATTTGTTTAGCATCATTTGATAACATTAATTATTACTACTCAGAGTTAATAAGCAGCAGCTGTAAATAGCCAGGGGCACTGATTCAGGATATCGGCTCATCTCAGCCAGTCGTTTATTAATCTTACAGGAACGTCTCAGGCATTAAACAATTATTTCCAAATCTGTGTTTTTTTAAAGCTGTTCTCTAAAAGCAAGCAATGACTGCATGAATATTAAGGCACACTAGAGCCTGACGGAGCTCCACTCTCGATGCAGTATTAGCAGTGAACACAAGGGCAATGTTTCTATTTTTTCCAGTTAAGTCTTGTCCTCACAAGCAGTGACTCTGCGTTTTTAGCTCACAGGGCACAAATCCAAGTGTGATCTCATGCAACTGTCAAACGTCTTCTAACAGAAAAAAAGGCCTGTGCCAAGAACAGGTAGAAGAATCATAAATAGCTCTCTCAGGAGTTGGTTATACAAGTGAAATATTTCCAGAACACGTTTTTCCTACTATTTTAAAGTTTTAAACGCACAGAGACAGCCCAATGAGCATCTGGCCATCTCTTTAATGTGTCACCAGACAACACAGATTAATTTCACTGCTGTGTATGAAACATGCAGCCAATGGCTGGTGCAAGCAGGACAAGTCACAAACATTTGGCTTCACAGACAAGTGAGGTACAATGTCCACCACTAACTGTACATTCAAGCACCTGGCTAATCAGCCTTTTCAATCTATGGTGTGGTTTTTTTAAACTCATCTTTGGATCCTGCCTATGCTGGTTTCACACCAAAAATACTTGTGTTTGTTTCAGCACAGGTGCTTTCATTGGAGTGGGTGGTTTGAAGGGGGAACTGAAGCAGGTCCAAGGCTCTGCAGGAGTGAGGAGGGAGATGGGGAGCACAGAGCCCCCTCAGCCTCTGCACCCACCACAGCCCCCTTTCACCTTGTTAAGCCCCAAAAGGGTGAAGAAAAACGTCTGTTTTGTCAGGCCATTCCCCTGCTTACACCCACTCTCATGGGAGATGGCAAGTGCTTTGTTTACACTGAAACTGGCTCTCTGAAGGAAAACTTGGAATTTCCACAATGAATTCATCCCACTGACTGCAGGGATCAGTAAGAGCTACAATGTCCCCACTACCACCCCAGCAGCACACTTAGTAAGGATTTCAAACACTACCAGGGACACGGCACTTGAGCACCTACTTAAGTATTTGCCTGAATTTAGGCTCAGGCTGCCACAAAATCTCAGAATAACAGAAAACTGTTTGAGAGGAGGGACGTGAAAACAAAGGGGTCATTTTTCTAAATATGGACTGACTGGTTGGAAGACAAAGCCCCATTTCACCCCAACACACCCGCACGAGAGCAGCTGCAAAGCCCAGAGATCTCCAGTCCTGCTCACCCACACGCAACGACACATCTCCCATGTTGTGTGAAGAACACCAGAAACCCTGAACACTAAATGCAGTGATACTCGGGATGCAGTTTTAAGGCTGGAGTTGAGAAAATCATATGTGAATACAGAGTTTATCTGTGCAAATTTAAAAGCACTAATTTCACAGAATGTCACCTCTGACTTTCAAATACTCTCACATACAAGGACAGGGCTCAAGTCCTGCACTGAAGCGTAACTCCACTGTAGGTGAGGTACATGCTGCTTTCAACACCCCTCTGAGTCAGAAAGAAAAGCCTAATGTCATTGACATTATGCTACCAACATTCTCAAGCTTTCTGAAGATGTAAAGAAATGCTTGTACTTCACGTATTCTCCTGCATGAATATTTAGGGTGGAATAACCATGTCCTGCCACAACCCACATCATCACTAAAATAAGTTTTGTCAGTTTACACACACACAGACAAACTGCAGTCACGACAAAACACCAGAATGGAGTAACACCGAGCTGTGAGTCAGTAAATCTGGAGGTATTCAGTATCTTATCATGTAAAAAAAAAAATACACACAGTCTCAGCAAAACAACTATCAAGAAAACCTGGCAGTTCTTTAGGTTTATGACATTTAGTCTAGAATACACCTTATTACCTTGGGAGTCATAAAGGTGTAACTGCAGAGGCAACTGGAATAGCTAGATAAGCTCCAAGAGAAAAAGCAGCTTCTTGCTCAGATTGCAATTTCATAAGCAGAAGCATCATCATTCTATTACTACAGAAATATTTTAGTTATCTTTCGAGACTTTTTAGCTCACTGTAGGGCTCCTGAACAGACACTCCTTGCAGAGGCAGTGGATGCAGCAGAATAATCTGGGAAGCAGATGGGACTTAGCACTGCCCCTGCAGGACTCAACTCACTTTGTCTCCTTATACACAGCTGCAATTGAGTAAAGTCAGGGATGTGCTTCCCTGTGGACACCCAAAGATTTGCTGAGTTATCCCTGAACCAAATAGGCAGGTAACAAGGTGAATCTGAGTTCCTGTCTTCATTTGGGATACCTCCTTTCCTGTGGGTGAATCTCCAGTGCAGTAAAAACACGAGTAGAAATTACTGCAGCAAACAATATTTTGTTCTTTCATTTGCCGCTTTGAGTCACACAGCAGAAGAAGAAAAACTGATCCTTCTGGGAGATGGGCAGCTCTTTATGCTTCCTTGGGGGCAGAAAAGGGCTGGGCATGGCTTTCTCCATGAATTTTGACAAAAATGAGTCCAATGTTCATCAAATGAAATCTGCTGAATGCCCGTACAGGGCAATTTCAGACTAGCAGACTAGGTTAAAGAAAACTTCTTTGCTCTGCTGAAGCTTTGTACAGAGATTAGCCTTGAAATAACTTACAAGCCTGGTCCTACATTTTTTCTGTCATTCCATGTAGCATTCCTGGTGATGTCTTCAGCATATCATGGAATGGTTTACCCCAGTGAGAGAGGAGAACAGCCAGCAGCACATGAGAAGGTGCTTGCCCCTTGGAGCTGCGTGTTCTGCAGAGTCAGAGTAAACACTGCCTATGACTTTATTATCAGTCCACATGACAAAATTCAATGCAAGACACTGAGCAGTCAGTCAAAGATCCCTCCATCACTTAAAATATGCCCTATTTTAATATTTCCTCTTTTTTGTTGCTTTTGTTTGGTTTCACTGACTAAAGCTGAGACAGGTTTTTGTATTTCAGGAAAGCCACGTTGTTAGAACATCATACCCACTAATAAACGCAATAAAAATAGAAGCGTTAGCCCAGAAAAACAAAGGCTGACAGGGATACAGGATCTTTAAATAAATCAGGAGAGTAAACACCAGAGAAACAACTAAAGATCTGTTTGGTACAGGAATAACAGGTGTAAGTTTGCCATAAAGGATCTAGAATTTTGAGTGAGCTTCTTGAGCCTCCCTGCAGGGGTAGCAGGGCAAAGCTTGACCAGTGTCTTTCAAAAGTCATACATGATCTGCAGGAAACAAGTGCCCTGAGCATATGCAGAACTATCCATACACCCCCTTGTTCAGACACCAGAAAACAGTCCAATTCATACACTTATTAATATGCAATTTCCAACACTGCACTCAATACGGTTGTTATCCAAATTAATATGTATAACAACTAGCATTAATGCTTGTCATATTTAACTCAAAGCTGATTTAAATAAAATATGGAAGATAATGCTCATTAAATCTGAGCCTTGTTTTGTTGAAGCTGTTATAAATGTCTGCAAACACTGTCATGTCCACCTGGCAGTTTAAGACACCAATAAACCAAAAGCTTTAAATGTCAGAAATTTTTGGACAAAATCCTTTTCCATTAGCAATTCTGGTATGATCTTAGCAGGGTTTTTCACAGCCCACTAGTGGAAAACACCTACAGTGGAAGCACAAATGTTCTTGGCCAAACCCTGTTTCCTGTAGTACAAACTACAGGCAGAAACAGGAATGAAGACAGGGCTGAAAAAAAAGACCTTTATAAAGGTTATTCTGCTGACCATTTGCTAGCTGAAGTTCTAGCACATTCTGAACTCTCCAGCTTTACAAACCCCCTTGTGTTGCTTGAGTAGCACCAGGCAGCTGCACCAACTGGTGAGGATGTGGCCCATGGCAGGCAAAGGTAGGGCTGTCAGTGAACAAGTGTGCATGGGATTATTGCACAGGCACTTAGTGCTGGAGCACAGAGACCACTCTGCAATTATGATTTCAAATAGTACTTATGTTACTTCAGTTTTCTGTGTTACCTAAGTCTATTTAAGGGAGAAAGGGCAGTAGCTACTGGTCTAATTTAAATACTTATATTTCGTCCAGCTGAAATGTGTTACTTGTAGTCAAACTGAAATCAGGCCACTGTATTTAATGAAATAACCCACGGAAACCTTAGTGGCACCAAGCAATCTCATTCAGAAAACCATTTCTGCTGCCTTGCAGTGCCCCACAGCCCTGGCAACATGGAATATGACCAACAAGGAAGGGTGTCTGTCCCTTGCTGTGCTGGCAGCCCCATCTCCTGTGGCTTTGGAGCTTTTTTGGTAGGTCTTCAAGCCAAATATGAAGCCTCGCCAGACATAGTTCATGAGCTCCCAAAACGCTGTTAAGATGGTATTTCCTGCTTGTGTTCAACGTTACTGGTTCTGAATTCAAAACTCTGAACAGAAAAAGGTACTGAGCAAGGGGGTTTGAGGAACGTAAGAGCACAGCATGACCCCAGCACGGACAAGAGTTGGTGATGCAGTCTAAGTGGATGTATGAGGAAGTAGCAAGATTTTCTTCTCAAATTTATTTCCTGAAACAAGGCTTTGTCCCCCAATTTGCTTTAAGTAAGGTTGGCTCCAATGGGAAATTAGTGGCCACCTCTGAGAGATGCCAAACTAGAATAAGGAGTTACAACATATAAATCAGGACAGTCAGTTTGAGGCAGCCAGCTTAGCTCCTGCTCTTGCATACTTACAAGATTTCTTAATTCGAAACATTTTAGACAACAGGGAGGTTGTTGTACTAAAAGCCACAGACACTGGCAGTCCCCACATGCATATGCACAAAGGTAATCAAACTCCTAACAGCAGTGACAAAGCTTGCCAAGTTATGTTCAGACTTTGGAAACCGTCCACGAAGTCATAACTGGGAGGTTTGTGTGAGAAAAGAGGCAGAGTGGCACCCACAAAGCAGATCAATGATGTTACTGTGGTCAGCTGTGTCCCAAGGGACATAACAGTCTGCTGTGCAATATGAACAGGCTGTCAAAGTCTCCACCCATTCCTGCACTTACCAAGTCTATTAATGAACTGTTAGGTAACATTAATGAAGCTTCTTTAAAAAAGAAAATGGTGAGCATCTTTAAGGGGGTTGTGGTAGACAGATCTATATTCCTTCATTATGTTTAGTTTTCTATGTTACCTTTTTTTTTTTTTAGTCAGAAAGACCACATTTAAGAAACAGAGAATTAAGGTTTTGTCTACAAAAGAGATTTGTCCTGAAGCAGCAAAGTCCCTCCAACCAAAATTAACCACTCCAACAAAGTTAGAAATTTCATGCATAAGACTATTCCCAAATGCACCCAAGCCAATATCTGATATTCATTCTGAGCATGCTCTGATATGCAGTTAAGTAGCCTTAATTTCAACATGGAAAAGCCAAAACTTCTCTAAAACTTGGTGGCAATAGCACATACCTCTAGACCTTTCCAGAGATGTCACTAAGTAACATGCACTCTATAGACAGCAAAAAGTGCAGAATAAATCCAAGCTCCGCCAGGAAGTCAGTTGGGTTCACTAAGGTGATGGGAGGAAAAATAATAAAAGAACCCATTTCAGACACTTGAATGGCATGAGCTGACTCACCAAGGGGTGAGATAAGCACCAAAGCCACCATGAAGTGACTGGGGAACAAACACACGGCTGCAAGTGGAAAACAGGTGGGAAAAGCAAAGCGATCCCTTTTGGCTGCAGGGGATGGTTAGATCAGACCTTCTTGCCCCAGAAACATGGACACAGAGTGCTGATCATGAGGCACACCACATTTCTGCCTGGTTTCAGGCAGTGGTCTGCTCAAGAGACACAGCCCCCAGTGTCTCCTTTGGCCTCGGCTCTGTTCATTCCTGAGCAGTGCCTGCTGAAGCCACTATTCTGAGGTGCAGGAGCACGATCAAACAAATGCAGATGCTGCTTTCCCCAAGTGCCAGAGGTGTACACAGTCCACCACAGGAGCACTGATGGCTTCCAATGGCACCATCCCTGCAGTGGTGAAGGCCCCCAGGAGAGGAGTATGTGGTGGTTCCAGGCAGTGGCACTTTCTTTAGGGACCTGGAAAGTACCTTTCACTCCCAAGAAAGGCCACAGACACCCAAAAAGCTCAAGTTGCTGATGGACTCAGATAAATTCTCCTGTGTCCTGTCATTTCCCTCAGCCTACAGTACACTTCACTGTTTGACTCATTACCCTGAGGTGGAAACATTTGCCTGATCCCTCAACACCAACACACTGTTTGGTAGCATCTGTTACGTAGTTGTCACTACCATTTTTCCAGTTTTTCGTTTCCCATAAACACCACTGTGCCAGCAGCGCTGCTTGGACGTATCTCCATCTGCATGATCTGATCACACCAAAGAACACATTGACCCCAGGGTATCACATTCTGCAGAAACTCCTGCTGGCACAAAGGCAAGATCCAATTCACTCATTAACCCAGAGGTAACTGGTTATTATTCAGCTGCAACACACTGAGGAGACACTGAGACATTGAGTTCTGTATGTTACAGGTGGGAGCTGAGAAGTCAGGCCTTCACTAGCCTGGAATCCAGCTAGTGGCATGAGCATAAGACACATAAGAAGTGCATAAAGACCCCCAAAAAAGAAGAAGGATAGAACACCCTCCCTTCCTACCTCAGCCTAAAACTACATCCCTTTTCTCCTCAATTCATCAGCTCAGAGTAGGTGACAGCTAGATAAAGACACTCAGGAGAAGCTATATATAGGGAGAAGTGAACTTTTTCCCAGGAAGCTCCGGATCTAGGTCATCTTGCTTCTTCTGGGAGGTAGAAAAAAACCAGGTTACTCACTGAACAAAAGAATACAATTTCTAGAGGAGGAAAAAGATTACTTGGAGCATGTAATTTTGTGTAGATGGTACTTTTTCTTTCCTAAAGGATTTTTAAAAACAAAACTAGTCATTAAATGCTGTCTCTGAAAACCTGACTCTGTTTACTGTAAACTGAGAAACCCGTTATATTTACAGAAGGAATGGGCATTCTTTGGAAAGTTTCCTTTCAGTAGCTTAGCTGTAAAATTTTAGTTGTAAAATAAATACAACTTCAGGTCTTAGAAATTTCAGAGAGCTTGTCTAAATTCAGGCATAATGTAAAATCCCTCCTTGTATCTCATTTGTGATTCTTACAGATGACTGACTGGAAGGATTACAAACAACCCAGCACAGCTCCAGCCGAGTTATCGTATGAATCCACTGTGATGGATTAAGCACCACATTACCACTTCCAGTCAAGGACAGTGTGGGAGAGCAGCAGAGTATCTTACTCAGGTTTGGGCCAAAGGCCATTATCCAACTCAGTCCAGCCACTGCAGCATCACAGAGGCCCTTTGCTGAAGAGATGTGCCTTGGAGAGCAGGGCAGAAGCTTTCTCAGCTCAGGGCAAACCTTAGAGTGACACCACCCAGTGCTCCTTACTAGTTTCTGACCAGCAGATCCTTAAAAATTGTCAAGGAGAGGTGTGGGCCTGTATTTCATTTTAGTGACTACACATGGAATTTCATAGCTCTTGTGAGCACTGTCAGAACAGCTCACAGAGCCTCAGAGAGCCAGTAACTAGGAGGCGAAAAAGCACTAACCTAGAAAAGATTTAACAGTTAATTTAAAGTAAGTATTTTTGCTTGAAGTTCCCTTTCAAGAAGGGTAATACACGTTCAAGGACACCATTCTCCACGGGACAACCCACAACTGCCTCAAGGTCTCCAATATATAGTTATAACATTACAGAACTCAGTGAAACAAACACTAAAGCAATGACATAGTCATATTTCATAAGCTAAACTGAAGACGTGTGGATGCAACTGAAATACAAATCATAACACTTAACCAAGAAAAATGCCAAAACATCAGGATGGCAATGACAATTAAGCAAGTACTCTTACAGAACATAAAACCTACAACTGTTAAAATACTAGTTTCAGTGTTCTAACTTAATCTGAATTTGAAGCATTAGTTTGCTGCACCTTTTATGTATTTTCCCACTGAGTGCAGTTCACTGCTTTCTGTTAAGCAACAGTACAGACCAAACCAGTTTAGCAGTTTGGTATGTCTGTAATCAAGCAATGTTTGCACTTGTTTCTTCAAAACCTGAGAGCAATCACTTCTCTTTCTGAACTTTAAATAAAATTTATGTATTCAGGCAAAATAAATACTGGTCTTAATCTATATTGCAAAATTTTAGTGTCTGAATTAAAGATTTTGAGAACCGTGTTAATAAAACACTGTGATTAATGTTCAGTGCACAGAACAAGCTCTGTATCTGGGTTTAATTACAGTGATGAATAAAAGTCAGACACAGGCATCGTCCCAGAGCATTCATGCATTATACTGTCCCATAGATACTGAAATAATGGAATCTGATGCACTTTGATCTCTTAGATAAGCCTCCCACAGCTCTGAAACAGAAAGGGCAAGAGCACCCAACCTCATCCTATTCTGCAATGTTCGCACACTGAGTCATAAGAGATTTGTATCCTCACTACCAAGATGCATCTTATGGGAATAAATACAGACAAACATTGCTCCATTTCCTCCTGGCTAGAGCTCTTGTATACAAATCATCTGGAGAGCCACACAGAGTGATAGTGGTGAGGACTACAGGGAAACCTTACAGTCTCTACAGAGCTATATATTCTTGGACAGTAGTTATAGATGTATCTCTGGGGTATATTCTAGTCTGACTTTTTTTTAAAAGCAGTTTTGCCACGACAAAGGTTAGAAGCTGGCAGCATCTGTTAAATGTAATGGTTTTGATCATGGCTCTAGGATAGCCAATTCCTTGCTTTTGTCCAAACCAGCACTGACTGATTTTTTACTCACAACTGGATAGTCACACAGCTTTATTAAATTTTGTTAGTCATAAACCAGGAGTTTCCTTGATGTCTCTGGTGCCCCTGTTAGCAGTCCAAACTCTACTGGCACATGGGCAAGCTACAATCCCAAGCTCTGGAAAACTCAGCATTGTCAGCCAGCTGACACTTGTCTTTGACTGAGGACAAGGATGCCCCTGCATGGGCATTTGGCCTTGTAGCACAGGGCACTACACACAAGGACTGGTCCTGAGCCAAGCCTCCAGAAATACAAACTGCTCCATCTGAGCAAAGAGCAGATGAGAGGACACAGAAGCCACTCCAGTGTCCAAAAAATACAATCGAGGGAAACAGGTTTGAGCATTGCAAGGATAGTAGCCTGCACATTCATCACTGCATGCTGGGGCGAAGGGAGGAACTGAATTTCCTGAGTCACAGTTTCTCTCTTTCTTCCAGCAGTTTCAGTCCTCCCTCGGGCACCTCAGGTATACATCATCCCTCAACTAAACCAGTGGCTAAAAACAGAGGCAGGATGAGAAGGCTCAGAACTGAGCCCGGCCTTTGACAGAGGGTATGTGTGGAGGGAGAGTGTGTGAGCATTCTGGTGGATCAGCAGAAATGCCCAGTGCAATAAACCAGCTGGTTGTGATTTGGCTGACGCAACTGCGGTTGAAAGGATGGTTCTTTTATCTCCCCCTCCAGTTGCTCCACGCATCTGCTGTTTGTCCGTGTCACCGTGTGTGGATCATGCCCCAGCAGCTTTTATGCCACCAGAATTCTGACTTTCTTCTTCACTGATGAGAAACAGAGCAGTTGGCAGATTCCTATGGAGGGGCTGGTAAATAAAATAATCGGTCTTTGTAACGGGTCTCTTGGAAATTGTTTCATTAGTTCATAGGAAAGTCACGGCTGATTTGCTTTAGTCCATTCCACAGATCCTTATCTCTTCAAAACATCAAATGAGTTTATTTTCCATGGTTCAGAAACTGACTCCAGATGTAGAGCCAGCAACAGCTGATCCCAGAAATGTACCAGTGGTACATACGGGAAACAGAACAGCTTCCTAAATGCATGGTGGTCCCAGATTTTGGGGAGGGCAGTACTGCATGTTTGGGTTGGCCTACCCAAAAGAATGCACAGTCTCCCAGCAGAGCAAAGATTCATCATCCTGATTAGGCAACATTTCTTATTATCATCTCCACGGCCTCTTCATTCCTACTAATCGAGCATCTGGAACGCAGGATGCCAAATAAACGCTGAACTATCAGATTCCAAAACAGATTTTAGGAGACTTATCTACTGCCTTAAACAGATCTTCTGATAAAGCTCCCTCTCTACAGCAGCAGGTTTGTCATAAATTTCTGCAGAGGTTCATTTCATAATGGAGGAATATTATTTTATTAAAATCAAATTACCAAGGAACACTTTACAAACATGAATCAAATTACTAAGCATGCCTGCACTAAAGATAAAACTTTATTACTCCTTTACTTCTCATTTTACAGTGAAGAAACTAAAGCACAGACCAGTTAAGTGATCTGCTAAGGTTACAAACAGAGCAGAAGACATTAAATAAGGCTCATTATGGCTTATGCTAGGGCTGCTAGAGTGGGTTTTTTTGGTGGATTTTCTTTTGTTTGGTTTTGGAGCTGGCGTTTTTTTTTTGTTGAAGTGCAGTTTTACTCAGCAAGAAGTTACAGAACTGTAGCTCTGCTGGGACAGGTCGCTGCTATGGCTGCCTCCCAAGGGGCTGGCAGAACAAGACAGCATCTTCTACAAATACACATTCTACCTTCAGGAAACAAGACACGTTTTTGCTTCTGAGACCTTCACAATGCCAGGGCAATTTTTTCTTGTGGTCTAAATCAAGATCGAAGCTTGCTTTGCCTTTTAGAGTCAGAGAATGGTGACATTTCAGCTTTTTCCCCTGAAAAGGTTTTATTCCAACTCAGCCATGACAACCCTAAAAACCTGCTCATTTTGTAATTGTTTGGTCTCTTAGGGAACTGTTTCATTAGATCACAGAACAGTCATGGCTGATTTGCTTCAGTCTATTCCACAGACCATTACTTCTTCAAAATACAAATACGTTTCTCTTTGTGCTTATATGGGGAGGCAAAAACAAGGATGAGCACAAAGACTGGAAGACGCAAGTCTGTCACAAGTAAGTGGTGTTATTTTTAGTTTCTTGACTGCGACCAGTTTGACTACAATCACTACCAGGGTCTGCAGAAGGGCTTGTTAAGTCGAGCTTCCTTCCTTTGTTGAAGTGATGAACAGGACCATGGGAAGACAGACCTGTATAGCATCTTAATCCAACTTAAGACACTTCTTGAGAAATCCATGTAAAGCAGAAAGCAATGCTTTGTCAAAGTGATTGTATTCTCTCCTTTTCAAAACTCCTCTTGCAAAACCTTCTGGCCAGACTAGTTAGGAACAGATTTTCTGACAGCCAACTCAACTGTGAGTCTAGAAACTGGATCTAATTTTACAAGAAATATGATAACACAGAGAACTCAAACTTCAGCATACTCTTTCCATTTTATCTAGCCACATCTAACATGTATTTTTAATCAAATGTAGTTTAAATTCTATTTTAAGCAGGTAAACAATTACAATATTCAACCAATATTCATTAAAACAGCTTATGAATGGGTATTTTCAAGATGAAAGTTATCTAACTCTGGGATACCCTCTGGTATCTTTTATTTTCAGGTTGCCTTCCTTCCTCTCTTCTCTCTGTGCCCCATCAGCTTTTTTCACTTGCAAAATGGCAGACAGCACCAACCACCAAGCCTGGCAGGCTACACTGAAACCAGTCTGCACTGAGACAGGAAGGAAATAGAGGTGCACAGTTTTGGGGGTTTCTGTTGTCTAAAAAGGAAGTTTAAACTTAGCACCCTCAAGAAACTTTCCATCTAGCACTGACTACCAGTAATACAGTTCTCTAGACAGCTTGCTGAGTTCTTCAGCCCTTGAAGGAGTAGGAGGAGTCCTGGCATACTGTTCACTAACCAAATAATCCTCAATGTTATTACAATGACATCTCATAATACATATATTTCATTACTATATGGAAAATGAACAGTATAACCCTATAACTGACATTTAAAAAATGGATTATTATTGCTTTGCACCTACACATAATTTACCAGAGCTGCAGCATAAGACACAGAGCACTTACAGATCTTCTGAATGCAGGTGTCTAAATTGTACCATAACTATTTATCAGGAGTAACTGTATCACTTAGTGCTTGGTCGTCCACAGGTAGAAATATTATTCCAGAATACTACTACAGCACTTGTACATTTACAAGAATGAGTTATATAAGGTCACTTAAGCAATCATATCCTTGAAGGGACACAAAAAACATCACTGGCTTACTCCACCATTTCTTATCCATGCATGAAACTCATCTTAAGCTCCTCCACCACTTTCTCTCCTCACTGAAGCTGATCTCCACCAGGCACTGCTGCAAGAAGGCACCAGACAGCAGCACACCAGCAAAGACACACTCTGGTTTGAAGCCCTTTGAAGTTTCCACCAGACTAAGGAATTGCAGACTGGAGTGGTGTTTCAGTTCACAACAAATGCAACTGGTAATTCATACATGACATCACCAAGATGTGGAGGACAAGAAGAGGAGAAAGGGCAAGAGCTGCACAGACAGTTTTAAAATACACTCCTTTCCCTTACATGAAAGCAAACTGACTAGTGGGTTTCCTTTTTCCATGGATATCTTCCTGTGTGCAATGTTTTCCCAGCTCATCTTTCCCCCTTTTTATGCTGTTCCCACATATACCAAGTTCCAGCTTCACAGAAACACTCCAGGTTAAGACTGTAACCTGTTACACCACCATAGTCTTGCTTCTTGTACAATATACACAATCACAGATGATAAATCATCTCAACTGGGGCCCAAGAGAACTTTTGCACAGATGTTTCTATAAATGGGTGCAACTGCTACATCAGAATTAATCTGGCTTGCAATTTTTAATTATATTAATTAGCATGCCTTTGAAAAGACAACATCAGAACACCAATGTAACATATACTTAAGTCATGATGAGAAAATAACAAAAGCTGTGTTGCTTCTCTGTTGAGCAAAGGACACCCAACACATCCATGCACAGAGCAAGTTTCACACAGAAGTGCAGTGGACTATTTCAAGAAAATTCTCTGACTGTTCAAACTGAGGCTGCTGTGCCACCTCCCTGAACTGGGGACAGCTGGAATGAAGCACAACAAGACAGGTGAATGGGGAGACGTGTACAACGTGTGCAGGTGACGCTCAGTTAACAGAGGAGGCCCAGGGAGGTTATTGCAACAACCTCAGCTGCAGAGAAGCCATGAGACATCTCTAAACTGCGCTTTCCAAACCTGCTGGCCCCAACAGCTTTTGGAAGATTATGGGAGCACAGCACTGAGTTAAGCTCATGTTTGCGATCTCTCGTCTCATTTTGTGTCTACAGCCTAATCAAATGAGTATCCAGGCCAAAAGGTTTTAAATTAATCCCTCCAAATAAAAAAACAAATCCACTAGATCCACTGAAATATTTTATCTGGGCCTGTAAAACACAGGGTAGTACCGAGTATGGAGGGTGCTCTGGATCTCTTTAGGTAAGGGGGTAAAAGATTTTATTAGTCTATCTGCCACATCAACATATCAAATGTGCTCTTACGAGTTCAGCATCAACACTAAGAACTTTGGCTTATTTATCATGTTTTCAACCTATCAATTTAGCATGTGCTATACATCTTTTTTAGAAGACTGCAGTGTATTTTTGTCCACAGTAAAACTTTTTAGAAACTCAGAGAGAAAAGATGTAAAGCATTTACTTTACTGTGTAAAAATTCCAAAATTGAATAAACTGAAACATTATTTCTTGTTGCTATTAGTGAACTATTTAAGAACAGAAACAGGAGACAAGGATTAAGAAAGAGGACGCATCTGTTCTGCAAAATCAAGTCTTTGAGAAAACTACTAGAAGAGAAACTGGAAAAAACAGTAAACTTGCATGGAAAAACAGCAGAAGGCATATTGCCAACAGATGGTGAAGAACTCACACACCAAAAAGGAAAACAAACTTGAAAGCATACTCAATTTTGAGGACTTGAGAAAAAACAAACCCAAAGCTAACTCTTTCCTAATCACAGATTCACTGGTTAAAAATGGAGCTGCATGTTCTTAGCACTTAGAAAAACAGTTGTAATTTCTGAGTTCTAAAATGGAGGCATTCAAAATTAGCAACTGTCTATGAAGATGTTGGTCTGCTCCTGAAATCACTTCCTTTTCCCTCTGCCATAGAAACACAGTCTTTTTTTGCTGTGTTTTAACTATTTCCCATGTTAGCCCTTAAGCTCAATGCACTGGAAAATATCTGATGCTTTAATGGGCCACTTTCTCATTAACTGAGATACCTCTTTAAAAGGATACTTTGCCTCTGAGGTCTTTCTGCTGTAGCTTGTAACACAAACTGCCACAGCAACCAAAAGACAGGTATTTGCAGAGCCTCTGATGGAAGTTATTCCCCATCATTTCAGGTGTCCATACTGTCAAGCCCATTTTCAATCACTTTTGGAAGCAGAAATTTTACACAGCCAGTTCAACAGCACTCAATGATAAAAGAAATCTGACATGCTATACTGAAATTATAATTGGGGTCGCATTTTGCAATTAGAAATCAATAGTTAAATAAAAACTATGGCATAATAAGTTTCCCACATGGATGCCCATGGCACAATCCTCTCAGAACACCAAAAAGTATTTGAAATGTCAAATACAGAAGTTAGTTACAAGAGACACAAAAGTCATGTACAATCATGCATCTTCACCCAACAAGCCTCCTTTAGTTTGCACACCCTGCAAGAGCTGCTCAGGAAGTTGACACATCGTTGCTGCAAACTCAAAGAGAAGCAAACATACCAGATTTTAGGCTCTTCTAAACTGTGTCAATTTTACAGCTGACACTTCAGCAGTTAGCTTAAAACTGTTCACCTGTTTTTAAATTTGTTTTATCCTCTTCCTTGCTTTCATTCCTAACGTGTATGTATTATACAGATATTCTGGTTAAGACACTGTGAAAGAATTATCACAAACAAAGACAAAACTCCAGAATTCCCATTTGTAACACTGAATCTAAGCTGCCACTTGAAAGTAAAAATGAGTGACCTATTGCTAGCACGACAGCAATAATGGAGCATCGAGAATTGTTCCTATTTGGAGGTTTTGTGCATCTTGTAAACACTGAAAAATTTAAAATTATAACTCCCCTAAACTCCCGAAATGCTGCGTAACATTGTAGGTAAGGCCCTTTTTTTTTTGAAATCACAAACCATTGTGGTTCAAAGATCTGTGGCAAGGGTAGTTTTGACGCTGACTGTGAGACACAAAATGCTACCTTAAGGTAAAGCTTTGGGAACTGCCAGGATGAGTGGAGGAGCTCTCAGGACAGCCAACAATGTCTGAGACAGCCAAGTGCCTGTGGGCACGTCACCTGATGCTACACGGTCGTGTTCAAGAGAGGGAAGTTTTGCTATGAATACACTTACTTGATAATAGACACCTGTATGTCAATTTATTTTACTGTCTATTGTAGTCTCAGTGAACCATCCACACTTATGAACAAGTTCTTCATCGAGCAAAAATGTTAAAAACCTCTGTGACAATGGAAAAGAGTCATTACCTGCACTGACATCCACACAACAAGGCCTGCATAAAGCATATACTTGATTTGTGACTCTTACAAGAGCTAACAGGTTATTTTCAAAGGGAAGAATGGAAAAAAACCAACTCCACAAGTCTTCCTAGGATCACACATACAAATGTAATAGATTGCACAGTCAAACTTTTCTGCTGATTTGCAAAAAATACAATGCATTCCTAAACCTCATGGACAATTCAGGCTTAATTTAGAACACAACCTTTAAAAAAAGCTTAAATCTGCCAGCAAGCGCTTTGTATTTACTGGACTTCAGCATAAGTAGTTCAGAAGTCAGAAAAAAAATTCCCCACATCACGGAATTTATTCCAATATTCAGTACAAAACAAATAGGCACACACTGCTAAGAAACACCAGTGCAGCTTCAGGGCACCAGCAAGGGCTGCTCTTCAGCACTTCCAGGGCTCCTATCAGGGTGTAATTCTTGAACTTGTTAAGGCATCTGTAGATTACACGTCTGTCCAGCTAAATGCTTCCTGCAATTTTGTTAATTACACATCAGGGTCTGCACCTACAGAGTGACTCCCATCCTGGAAAACGTACAGATCCCAAGTCACTCCCCAGGATTTGTGACTCGACTGTCGTTTCTATAGATTTCTCTGGAATGTGTGCTGTTATCCCAGACAGGAAAATACTTTCAGAACTCGAAGAGAATGTTCAGTTATACCCCTGGATGGTTCTTCCTTTCGCTTTTCGGTGCTGTAGACAGCTTGTTTAGGTCGATACACGTTTCTGTGGGTGGAGATGGCAGGGACAGACAAGTGCAGCCCCAAGTTCAGGTTCCCTCTCCATGTCCATCCCTTCCAGAGGCTCCCAGGCGTTTTCCCACCAACGTCATCCCCCTCCTCACCAGCGCTACCCTCCGCTGTCAGCAAAGCCATCAAAGCACACACCTGGCCTTTTTCTTCTATCTCCCTGATTCGTCATCAAGATGTAAATTAACAGATTCTCTCAGAGACAAAAAAAAAAAACCCAAACCACAAAAACCCGAACAATGGGAAACACTTCCCTGCCGGTGCTCCACAGGATGGAAAGAAACAGGGTCCCCAGCGCTGGGCGAGTTACTTACTGGGGATCAGATGCAGCTAAAAATACGGGCGCGGGGCCGGGCAGCGCCGGGGCCGGGCCGAGCCGGGGCAGAGCCCGCGGTCCCGTCTCAGAGCGGCCCCCGCGCCAGACGGTGATGTCACCGCCGGCGGCAACAAAGGACGCGGCCCCGGCCGGCGGCCCCTGCCCTGCGCCTCCCGCCCGCCCGGAGCGGCCACCGCGGCCGAGACAAAGCGGCTTCCCCTGCGCTACGTGCGGGCGGAAAGGGAGAGGCTCGGGCCGCCCAGCGCTGGAGGGGAGGCGGCGGCTCCGCTGCGGCCCGGCCGGGCCCCACCGGGGGAGAGCGGCCCCGCTCCGTGCCCCAGCCCGCGCCCGCCCCTACCTGATATGGCGGCGGCGGCTCCTGATCCGGCTCAGCCCCGTCCCCGTAGCTGGCTCGGTCCGACTGGGACTCGTGGAGCAGCGAGATGTCATCCGAGGTGGGGGACTTGAGGCAGTTCCCCATCTTCCCGCGGGGCGCGCGGCGCCCCCTCCGCCTCCTCCCGCGCCCTCCTCAGCCTCGCCGCCGCAGCGCGCAGCCCGCAGCCGCCCCGCCGGGGACGCTCATGCCAGCCCCGGCCCTAAGCGGCTTAGCAGCAGCAGCAGCAACCCGGCCGCCTCCCGCTCCGCAGCCGCCCCGACCCCCGCGCCGGGGGGGCGGCAGGACGGGCCTCCCACCCCCCGTGGGGCAGCGGGCTCCGGAGGGTCCGCCCGCCCCGCGACAGCTCGGCGCGGTTCTGCTTCCCGGTCACCAGCTCCCTGCGCACTGGGCTTTGTCGCACGGGCCGCCCTGGCTCCTCCTCTCACCCCTCCCCGCCGGGCCCGGGCAGCAGCCGCGGGGCCCCCACTCCGCTCCGCGCCCCCCTCCCGGCCCCGCCGCGGGGACAGCCCTGCCCGCCCCCGGCGGGACGAGGCGGGACGGGACGGGCTGGATGGACCGGGCAGCCCCCTGGGCTCCCTCGGCCCCAAAATGGTGGGAGCCGCTTCGCTCCGCCTCCCAGCGCGGTGTTTGTTTGTGTTCCGGGCATGGCGGAGCGAGCGGCGCTCGGGCCCGGCCCGACGGGGCGGGGCGGAACAGGACAGGGAGGCTCCTCCGCGGGGGCTCCGCCGTGGGGGCTGCGGGGACCCCCGGTCCTGGCGGGGATGGTCTGTCTGTGCATGGCCCAGGGACCTTCCCAAGGGTTCCCCCGCGGGTGTTTCCCCGGGCAGGGAGGGGGGTCCCTGAGCTGATCGCTGGAGTGACCCGAATGGGCGCGGGCCAGGGAAGGGACAGGACACTGAACCCCAGCGTGGAGCAAAACCAGTAACTAGCACTTGTCTGGCTTTTAAAGGCTTTTTACATGATCAGCAGATTCTAATACAAAACATTTCTTTCTTTTTAAAAAACGTATTCACACATGGATATAAATATAGGTGAGTACAGATAAATGCACATTTCAGGAGAGTGAATGCCCCTATCTCAGTGTCAGTGTGCTAGCACTGACCCACACGAGGGGAATGGGACTGCCCTACAGGATGGTCCTCTGTGTGTTCTTTCCAGCTTTGTTGTCTGTGATGGTTCCTCAAAATCCCTCTTTGACTTTCAGATCCACACCGTGGAAAATATTTTAATATCCATTTTTTAAAGCGAAGTATTTTTAAAGGGAAGCAAATTTGGTGCAGATGAGAATAGCTGGAAAGTTCTGTCTGTAGAGCTGTACAGCGTGGCTGCTTCTTATCAGCAATTCTCTGCTGATACAGGTCGGCCCTGCTTTGCACCAGGGCTCTGTCTGGGTCAGGGTATCTGCAAACCTTTTGCTCGCAGAGACGTGTTTGGCTCCCCAACATTTGCTGGTGGACATCAGCCTGGGAACAGACTTTTTTCTGATTATCCATGGGAGTTCTATGTTGGAGCTTTCATTTTATTACTGTTTAGGGAGTTGTGTTTTGCTGCTTATCAATGGATAAGCTAAACAGCCCCAGTGTAAAATGTGTCATTGCTGCCATTTATGGTGTTCAAATACAGTTTCAGCCTTTTCTAGGAAACTGAAACTGAAAACAGTGCAGGAATTGTGAGTATTGCTCAAGATAGAGAGGCTTTGCAATGGTGCATTATAAATAATGACTGTTTTACGTGACTTGCTCATTTGGGTGTTTATGCTATGAGTCTGTTGGCTTGGTTTAATAGAATTAGGCAAGCAATTGTTGGAGAGGGTTCAGCCTCACCCAGTCATGTTTTCAAGGTTAAGGCAATGTCAGAGCTGTCTGCTGTGAGAACCTGGTGGTGAAACTCCAGTGCTGTTACTGGTGTTTTCAGTTGTGCAGTGGCAACATTGGGAATGAGACTATGGGCAACTAGAATGATTTCTTTATTCAGCTCTCATCCCATTCTCTCTGGGAGGCCTGTGTTGTTGGTGTAGCTCAGTGTAGACCACAGGTATGTGCCATGCTGTGCCTTGCAGTCCTGCTCCTGTGCAGTCAGGAGGTCCATGTGGTCCCTCCCTGCTGGGTGGCAGGCTGAGATTTCCTTTCTTTGGAAACCAGAGTGCAAACATGGGTGCCTGGCCTCATCCTGGTACACAGGCAGGACGTAATTGGGGTATGCTCTGGGTCCCACAGTATAGATGTTGCATTTGTTTACCCTGAGGCAGATCTCCAAAAGTAGGAACAGGGTGCTTGCTCCAAATCTGGGCACATTTAAAAAATGCGGACTTGTCAAGTGCCAGAAGAGATCTGCTGTTCATGGTGGACTCACGGGGACCAAGAGAAAGCAGCAGTTCACATTTGGCTTTGCAACACCATAGACTGCACCTGTGAGAGCTCTGAACTAAGAAGAGCTACTACCAGTCATGGATTCTTTGAAATAGTGATGGTTGAAGCCACTGGTTTTCTAGGCCATTCATTTCTGTTATGTCAGGCAGGTTGTGAAAAATGGCTTTGCACCACAAGCTCAAAAGTTGTACAACAGTCCATGAGATGGAAAATGGAAGAATTCTTGTGTGCACAAGGGCACAAATGTTTTTTAACATCCTTGCATGTGCTATGATGTGGATATGAGCCTACTTCTTTTGCTACCACATTTTTTGCAGATTGGGGACAAGAAAGCAGCTGAAGAGCTTTCCAAGGCTGGTTGTCCATATTGCTCCATAACCAGCTGATGGAAGTCTTTTGTCCAGAGAACACATGAGATGTTTTCACCATTTCTTAGTTGCAGGAAGTTGAACAGGCCTGGCAGACTTCACTGTACCTGCTCTCTGTAGATAATATTGGTAAACACAGAAGCTGTTTAGAAGGATCTGCTTTTGTGAAAACAGACTCAGATCCTTGCATGTGCAGAATAGTTTGTGTGGCTGTGGACCAGACAGAGTATGGACTGAACGAAAGCAGACCTCAGTTTATGAGCTGTCTGTGCTGCAAGAGATTCTTGTTCCATACAGGTTTGGAGGCTCACTAGTAGTCTGTAATGGTCTCCTTTTTTTTTTGCTAGAGGATGAGATTTATGAGCACAGTTTCTTTGTTCTGGCAGAACCATGGGGCAGTTTAACTGATTAACTTTAGTTCTCTCTGGGTTTTACTTCCTCTGCTTAGTTTGGGGAACAAGTAGTTATCAGACTGGGTGTTCTAGAGCCTTAATATGATCCTATAGAGGAAGAAAAGATGAAAGCAAATACAAAAATTTGTGTCAAACTAATATGGATACAGAATTGCCAGCCTAAGTCAATCAAAATTTTTCTAACCTGTAAACACTTAAACAGTAGGCTGTAATCTGGTGTCAGAATGGAAATGGGGATAGTCTGAAATTTGCCAGTGTACAGGATTCATGTTCTGATACATCTCGATACGACAAATGTCATGCACAGGTCTGTTCCAACCACTTTTTGGCAGCTAGTATCTTCTAAGTGAATCTATTTTTCTAAACAAAATGGAAATTCAAGAGAAAAGGTTTTTAAAGTATGCAGACAAAGTTTGCTTTGTTTTACAGGTTTTTGATATAAGGGGAGACAAGTTATATAATGGTGTATTCCTAATGTTTATATGAGCTAGCCAGAGATGATGAACTCTCTTACAAAAAAATCGGTTTCCTGTTGAGTTAAAAATCTAAAATCCACTGAGGACATAAAAAGTCTTTCTTGTTAATAGTTTCTCTTTAAAATCAACATGATAAATTGCCTAATTTATAGATAAAAGACCTTTTGATGATATAATTTTACATGTTTCATGGTCATGTTATTGTTGGACTGCATTTTGGATATATTTAATGTGTCATGCTCAACACAAGTTTTTGAAAGACCTTTTTTGTCCTCAACATGGAAAAGTTTTTTCACTTCCTTTTCTTCCATCAAGCTTGTTTTCCTGGCACTTATCATCTCCTATTATGTCTTATCTCTCTTCTGGATAAGATTGTTTTCCCAATTCATCTACAGAAGCCCAGTTAAATTCTGAGTGATCTTTCCATGCCACGGTACCCAGTGTTCAGAGATAGTGCTGTTTGCTCGGGTAATATTGGCCAATAGGACACATTACAATTTTAAAACCTTTTTCTGGGGGAAAAAAAAGACTTTGTATAGCTCTGAAGAATGGAATTAAATTACATTCTTCTATTATACATGTGAATCTGATTATGGGAATGACAGAATTAATCTATCTGGCTATAAAGAACACAGCATCCTGTAAAATGCACATGATTATTTTAGTTTTGTTGATTTTAGCTGAACCATAGACATTTCTCAATATGTATTACAGCTGTGTATTGTTTTCTGAGGGAGAGTGAATGCAGCACTAGAAAGCAATTATGGAACTAATATATTTCCCTGAAATGCACTTTATGATGCAGGATTTTGCTCATGTTTCTAAAAATTACTTAAACTTCTGCTTAAATTATCATGTATCACAAATATCACTTATATTAATTTATCCTGAAGATACCATCTTGGCAAGGATGAGTTTTCCATTATTGGGAAAAATAACTTGCCTTCCCTAATAACTATTTTCCCCAAATCCAGAATGGTTTTTTTTAAGCAAGGAGTGTAATGCCTACCTATTTTGTGCACTGGGGCACCTACACTGTATGTCACAAAGAAGAAAAAGGACATGTATTTTGGCACTAAAAACTCTCAAACAACAAAGCAAACAGTCATCATAAAAAGTAACCTCTTCAAACAAACCTCTGTCATCCAGCTTCCTGGTGAATTTTGTGTAGGAGTTCATTTTCCTTTTGCTCTGTGTACCATGTGTTACCACAGTCTCAACTTCAAGAATGATCAGAGACCTATAAAACATGATCTAAGAGCAAAAACTGAAAGAATTGGGGTTGTTTAGTCTAAAAAAAAAAGGGAAGTGTTGGGTAAAACAGTAATAATTTTCCAAAATGTAAAATGTTTTTTTTGCCAAGGGAAGGAATAAATTTTAATTTATGTTCAGTGGGTCTAGGCCAAGAGGTGATGGACTTGGAGTACGAGATTTAAGGTAACCATTAGGAAATTGTTCCAAAGTGCAAAAGTAGTTTAGCACTGAAAATGATTATCTGAGAATCTCCTTTACTGAAAGTTTGAAAGGCAGATTAGGTCACGTGTCCCAGGAATGGTTTTAGTTGCAGTAGATTATATGGAGATAACCCCAAAAGGTTCCTGGCTGGTTTACAGTGTTTCGTTTCTCCCAGGTGATTTACAACAGATGCTTTACTGCTGTGGTATTTTGATTCTCTCTCTTTCTTACACCCTTCCAAAATGTCAGTAAGAAAATATGGCAGTAGGTAGACAATTGGGAGAGTAGAATGGGTGGTGAAGTTCCCAACAGCAGAATATTTAAAAAGTCCCAGGCTCTGCAGGATGACTGTTGTGTTTGAGCCAGAGTGTGACTTGTGTCCTCCTGACAAGCTTTGGGACACGAGTACTGGGTGGGTATTCAACAAGTACGGGATAGTCAATACACAGAAATCTATGTTTTAAATAATCTTTTAAATTTCACTTTAATTTTAAATTTTAATTGAAGTGTTGGTCACTCTTCAGTTTTTGCTGTGTGTAAGTACCTCCTGAGCCTGCAAGGAGCAAGCTCTATCCAGAGTTCACCAGTGGCCAGTTTCTTAGTCATCAGGTACTGTCCCTCCAGGTTCAGGGATATTCAGGTGTGAGGAAAAGATAGATATTTGAAATAGCAGGTCTAGAAGCCAAAATTACCTCAGCTACTGAGGGGTATGAAGTTGAAAATGATATTGTTTTATCTGAATTTGACATTTATCTTGGAGGCTTTTTATTCCTCACAAGGCCCTCTGCAACAGTGAGGTAGTACCCAAACCACTTGTATGTCTTTGAAACAGAACTGGAGAATTTACCCTTAGTCCAAGTTGAATATACATTCTGTTGCACAGCTTAAAAGACCTCTTGTTCACCTTCTCACAAGTCTTCCCATTTTTCTGATTTTCACCATTTTTCCTGTAGCCTAAAATCTTTGTTTTCTACCCACAGGTATCTCTAAGTCTTCTACAATAACAGAGTGATCAAACGATGCATGAGAACCCCTGGAGTGTGAGCCTCTGGCAGACAACTCTGTGTAGTCCAAGATCATCTGTGTCTTTGTCATTCTTTGACAGAAAACTGTTGAAACTGTTTGGATACTGAATGATGGCTGTAGGTACTGTGTTCTAATCCCTTCCAGTTTCAATTCTTTTCCTAATATGTAAGCTTGCTACAAGTCAAACTCTTCATTACCTGTCCTGTCAGTACTGTTACAGTGATTTTAGATACCTGAAGACTGTTACAGTGTTTGGTTTCAGTCTTGCCTTATGGATCATGATATGCAAATCTCCCATAAGTTGCACTGGCCTGCAGACCCTTTCTTTGGTCCACTTTTCCACTAAGTGTGGCATCCCAAGCTGGACAGAATATTCCAATTAAAACCTCAGCACTGAGTAAAGAGAGTATTATTTAATGTGTGCAAAAATGCCATTTATCAAACTCCGTGTCCTTCCTTTTTCATAATACAGCATTTGTAACACCTGTCACTCCATATCCTTCTCTGTGTAATTCCTGCCTACTCAGATTTTCTTATTTTATGCTTCTCCAGATGATTATTCTGAAGGGTTCTGTTTTGCACTTCCTGTGGTAACTCTGGTGTGTGACAGCTTAGCCTGCTGAGTGGCAGCAAACAAGTTACTGGAGACTGAACAGAAGGAATGTGAGAAGGAACCACTGAAGACTTTGTACTAAAGGTATTAGGTGATTGTGACTGACTACCTCTGGGAAATCAACCTTACCCTCTGGCCAGAAATGTTTCTTCTTCTTAACATTTTGTGTGTGTACAGTCTCCTCCTGGAGGGACAGGCTGGAAATTTGTACCAGGGTTTGCTTTTGGCTGCCCAAACACTTCTGTGGTTTGATGGACTATTGTATTTCCTGCAAAAAATTCTAGAAAACAACTACATCATGCACAGGAATGATCATAAATTAAGTCTTCCTGATGTCTCTAGTACTATGAGAAGGAATACAAGAAGGTAATTGTACAACCCCTTAGTGTGTCCTGGTTTTGATTGGGACATTCCTACAAGACATGAGAATTTTGATTGTTTACTTATATGACAAAAGAGAAAAAAGGCCCTTTTTTTAGCAGAATAAATAACATACTGTTGAAACAAACACTTCCCACACAGTGAAACAAGACAGCTGACGGTACTGTAAGTCTATTCCCATTTTTTTAACATTTCAAAATTTTTGTATCTGAGAATAAATTACCTTGCTTTGAATTTATTTTGAAGTGCATGCTTACAGTTAGTTTGGAACAGCAAACTGTTCCCTCTTTCAGTCAAGTTTATAGAAATTATACACTCCGTGGAGCAACTTTCTCTTTTATTTGGAGGTGTTAACATCTTAACAGTGGACTTGCACACAGTTTTAGAAATTCAACCGTAAGGCTGTATATAGACTTAAAAAATGTCTCAAACCCACATTCACTTCATTTGGTGTTTTGGTCTGTGTACAGTCCCACAAAACCTCATGCAGACAGAGGTGACAACACAGAATCTCTGCCAGACACACAGGGTGATTGTAATGTGCATGTTGCCTCTGACTTACAAGCTGTACAGCAGCACAGTGCAAGGGTAAAGGACAAGATAAAATCATTTGCTGCTCTTTTGATTTCCTGAGGGATTATTGGTTTTACACAAGAAGTCAGGAATGCAGTTCCTTTTGTGAGGACCATTCCTGTGCCAAAATTTGAAAGTATGTTCCTGTCAACTCTGATGCCATTCCTAGATTTTACATCAGTCTTAAATCTGGATGCAAAGATCTCTGTTGTAGAAGCCCCATCTTGTGGACAACCAATCAATGACTACTTCAGCACAACGAAGATTTGAAATACTTGGAAAATCTGAAGGTATTTTGGTGATCTTTGCAATAAACTGGAGAGTCTTCATATTTCTGGACAATATAGAAACTTTATTCATTTGTAGAAATCAGCATATGCTTTTTGAAGGCTATTTCCACAGGAACAAACAGTGAATTACAGAAAGGTGATAAATAGAGGTGGAAACAAGAATGTTGTCCCCAGAACTCAGTTTTAGATATGAATCAGCTAAAACACTAAGAATCCTGAATCCTTGAATTCACAGAATTGTGTCCTACACTATTTGTGTAGCATAAATGAGTCTTTGGGTGGCAAAATCATATAAGGGCACAAAGACATTCTTTGAAAAAAATGTGGAAATCTTGGAAATATCCTTGAGGAGATTGTTTCAGCATAAAGTAATAGAAAAGGTGAAGCAATAACAGACTCAATGAGTCACTGGTAGGGAGAGTGTTAGGGAGGCAAAAGGAGTGTGAAAACAAGCCTGTGATAAAAGCTATTTTCAAGTTTCAGTATGACATTAATAGGATATATTATATATATTCTATTATATAGAAAAATGTATACATAGAATATCTTTTTGTCCCTCTGAAGATACAATAGTTTTCTGTTCCTTCTGTATGGAGAAAGAAGAAACCTCTGTGATAGTTTTCTATTTAGTAATTAGGGCTATAAGGAAGTAGCCACAAAGAGTGGCGACATCTAGGGAAGGGTTGGGGGAAGTGCCTCCCTGCTGAACATCTGCAGCTGAAAATGCAGCCACTTCTTTTTCGGTGGAGGAAACGTGCCCAGGGGAGGTTTGGTTGGAGTGGCTCCCTTGGAAGGGATGACAAGAGTAAAAAGGATTCAGGCATGGTGCCACGCCAGCCCCTTTGGTGGGAGGGGAACAGAGGCTGCTGTCCCTACAAGTGGATGTCTGACTAAGGATGGGGATTAAAAGAGAGACAAAAGTTTGGTAACTGGACATCACAAAGCCAGGAAATAATTTCCTAGTTCTTGCCAACAATAGTCTGAATTTTACTACTTAAAATAACCTGTAAAAGTGAACACACATTTGCCACTTTACAGTTTAAAATAACTGTTTACTTCATATTGAATCAAAATACTTAGATTGTCATCCTTCAGTAGACTGAGAATTTCAGAAACATGACTAATTTGTAGCTTATATAGGTCTAAAAAAGTCACAGTTCTTAATAAATTAACAGGTAAAATTATAAATGCACATTACCAGCATATTATTAAAAATTACAGAAACGTCTGTGGATGCTGAGAAGTTTCTGTCTGACTCCTTTTGTTTCTCATAGCAATCCAAAGCCTCTTTTGGAATATAATTCTACATTTTTGAAGGGCATCCTTGAGGAATTGTGTGAGCCAGAGCAAAACGTTTGAGGAACATACATATTCCCAATTTTTACCTCAGTCTACTCCTTAGGGAAGACAATATTAGAACTTCAGCAATATACAGGACTAAAATTTTTACCCGAGAGCAAATTTTTCTGGGACAAGCATGTGCAGTCAAAATCGATATCTTTCTTGGTGTGAAATGAAGCCATGAAAGGAACTTTGTGGCTCCTTTCAGTGGAAGTTGTTTCTTCCTCAGACAGGGAACAGCAGCGGGTAGTTCACCCCTCAAGGGAAGAGCATATGAAGTGGGAACAGCTACTTAGAATTCCCTGCACTTAAATAATGAAGCATGAAAAATTCAGCAAGAGAAGTACAGATAGATATTAGTGTGATGTGAAATCTAGAGGAGAAGCTGTAGCTTAGGAAAAGAAAATGAATATGTAAAGCTTGTAATAAGATGGTGTTGGAAAGCAAGGATTTATTCCAGGGAGGAAATAATGCTTGCTCAGAGTCCCTGCTCCACCAAGTGAGTTCACTGTAGTACAGAGAAAGGACAAACCTTGGTATAAAGGCCAAACTATTGCCTTATTCTGAGCCAAAGGCTCTAGAAGGAGCCAGTGTTGGGAAAAGCAGAGGTCTCTGGAGAGTATAAGACAAGGGCAAACTTTCAGTGACACTTTTTATAGGGGATTGTATTAGAGATTATAGCTGTTTGTAGATGCCCATATGAGAAGGGAATTGATTACATCATGAAGAGTAACCTTCCCCTGCTAATATGTACAATAAGAGGTTCAATTGCTGGATATCATAAACAAGGGGTTAATTACTAAAATGTTGCAGACTAATATGGATCTCTTGGACTAATAGATTTTATCAAGAAAATACAGCAGGACTGGAAACTCTAAGTGTAAACCTGCAGTAATCCACTGTCAGAAGAATTGTGTAGGTGTATCAAATTGATTTGAAAGGGAATGAAGAGGTGTGACTTGTGAATTGCTACTTTTTAAAGATAAAAAATTAGTGCACATGTAGGCCATGTTAAAAAAAGAAAGTAACTTTTCATCCTTATCTCTTTATTATGCACATTTTTATCAGTGTTTTCTTTGGTTGCCTCTAGCCTTTCTGCTATTTTAAGTATTCTCACATTAAATTTTTATTGATATAAAAATGTTAAAAGATGTAATAATAATACTGATATATCAAGTGATTTGGCATTGTAAAAGATGAATTTTCAGTGGAGTTTTGAAAACAAGGCTTGATGTGTTATGTTATTATGCATTATTATGTTAAATGCATGTGGTTGAACCTTGAGCACCTGTGTAAAGTATGAAAGTGTTCTTTTAAAGCTGTATCTGCCTTGGGTCCCTTCCTCTTCCAGCCCAGTCCCTTCCTCTGGAGCTGTGGTGGTGCCACATTGCTGGAACCCCACTGGTCACCAGCACAGGATCCACTTCCCCAGGGATGGATCCTGGTCCTTGAGCCTACACAGATCAGTGAGGTCAGGAGAAGGAAAGGCTCTGCCACCACCAAAGACAATCCCAAACTCCTCCAAGCCTTGTCAAAAAGCTTCAGTAATTTACAGTTCCTTATGGTAAGACACTTTTTCTGGTACTAATATCGCAAACATTTAAAATGTAATCAGACAATAATTGCTATCACAGCTTTTAATTCTTTGTTTCTGCTTCAAGTTTTCCTCAGAACCAAAAGTTAATGCCCATTGGCTAATTTCCAGTGCATGCCTCCACAGAACAACTGCTGCCTTTAACTGGTGGAGAGATCAAGGCTTGAACTGACAAAAGACATCTGTATTTTGGAAAACAAATTAATGTTTATGTTTTAATTTATAAGTTCCTGGCTCTTTTATGGTTCCTGTTTTTCAAGTAATGTCTCTTTGGATCCCTAGCTGATGGAGAGTCAAAATGGAAAAGGCCCATGAGAGAATTATCACAATAGAACATCTGGTCTGCATTGGAAAAATCTGAGAAAGATATTCAACTTCTCTGAGACTGAGAGGCAGTTTTGAGGCAGTTTGAAAGTCAGTCTATGAAAAATCGTGCAGGTTGTGGCCACCTGGGCCAATCTAGTGTTTTGGTCAGAGCTACTCTGCTTCCTAGAACCTGAATTTTAATCTTTCTTCAGCATGGATATGTGAGAGCTGGGAGTGGTATGAAAGGTGTTTGCTTTTCATAATGTTAATCTGAGTGCCTGCATTGTCCTAATTATATTGTGGGGTTTTGCTGGTCTCTCAGTTTTCTTTTGAGCATGTAGGGTGGAATCAAAAGGATTTCCCAGGGCTTTTGGCATAGCTTTATAGGAAAATGGATGGAAATGACTTTGTATATTTTTGGAAGAATATTTTGCATCCTACTTTAAACTGTTCCAGAAGGCAGAAGGACATTGGCTAGACTGTGTATTGGCTCAGGTACTAGTATGTCACTAATGGCAAGGAGTTCTGCTTTACCTAAATTGTTCCTCTTTTCTGCAGTCACAGACAATGAGAAATGCAAATAAACCATGGACCAACCAGAGCAGTAAGGGTACCACTGGATTCTGGAGGAACAAACTCCTTCCACCTCATGAAACTTTGGTCTTTTATGTCATCATAGCTCATGCAGAACAGAAACAATTTGACATGTATAACAAGAAACACTGCAAATTGTTTGCCAAACAAAGACTTATACTGCAGATGGAAGAACTGATGAAAATTGTTTATAGATGAGGAACTAAATGTAGATTTTTCAAGAACAAGGTTGCTCTCTTCCTTGCCAAGACAAACAACACATCTAATAGACATCTCATTGCTTTAGGCTGCCTGAGGACCCACTGGAAGGTCTATGGACCTTTCTTCACAGCAAATTTGTTTATTGTCAATACATAAGTATATTGTCCACAGTTACACTGTGGCAGCTGCAGAGGAAGTGGAAGGTTCTCAGGAATACATTAGGGAGAACTGGATTTTTGGCTTCTGATATAGTGTGGAGTGCTTTTGGAAACTGTGGAAGTTTATGAGCTGGATGTTACTGCTACAAGAGGTTATCTATCAGTTAAACATAATAGTAATTAATCTGCTATCTTTAGATCCTAACACTAACAACGTGATGAAATTGAGAATTCCTCTGCTTTAGAATTGCAGTTTTCCAAGATGCCTTCTCTCCTACAAAGATGCCCTGATTGGCACTTAAGTTTTCAGTATTACCTTTAGAAATCTGTGCACAGATGTTTTTACAAGGCACTGTGTAGTCATCCTAAACAACTGGTTTTAGTGGGCCAGTTATTTAGGAAAAGCATGCAATGAGAACATAAATACAATCCCTGATACTGACATAAAACAGGTATTAGCAGAATAATATAGTTTGTATTGCCCTGATAGATAGCAGACCATGGAAATACAAAACTCATCATGTCCTTAAAATTCTGTTATATCTGTGAACATGTATGTATTGGAAAAGAGGGCCTACAGCAGCCTGGGCTGCATTGGGAAACGTATTGCCAGGAGGTCAAAGAAGGTGATTATTCTCCTTTTCTCAGCACTGGTGAGACTGCAGTGGAAGTGCTGTGCCCAGTTCTGGGCTCCCCACAGCAGGAAGGACATGGACACACTGGAGAGAGGGCAGGAAAAGGCCATGAAGATGATTAAGGGCACCAAAGAGGTTTTGAAGTTGATGTCCGTGAAGATACACAAACCCCAACTGGGTGAGCTCCTGAGCAGCCTGCTCTGAGTGATTCTGCTTTATGCTGGGGCTTGGACTGCATGATCTCCAGAGGTGCTTCCACACTGTGAGTATTTGAAGCAGTTTGCTTATGTCTTGTCAGCCTTTTAGCTGGAACTCAACTATTTAGGAATCCTGAAGAGTGCAAAGGCTGTGACCCCAGAAATCCATCCAGATGGCTGAGGCCCAGAAAAGGCTAATGGGAGCTGCTTAGTATTTTGAATATCTCATCAGAGTGATATTTCACTTTAAAATACAAATATAGACATAACTTGGGTCTTAATGACACTGAATACCCATAATGTCTCACTTCAGCTGGACTGCAGATGGTAAAAACTGCTCTCTATCGAAGCACACATATTTTAGTTTAATCTTGCTTTTTAAAATCTTACCATGTACTTTAATGTAGAAATTAATATTTGGTGCTTTATGGTGCAGAATTTATTTGTTGATTTGTTCCACAATTTCTTTCCTTACTAGCACTGATATTAACAAATCAAAATGTATTTTGATGTATTACTTGAGTAATAAGCACATACTGTCTCAAGGAGTTGAGAATATCATAATTTGAGCAAGGTAAAATCAAAATATGTAATTACATTGCATACTCTATGGCACTTAGTTTGTAACTATTCTTACAGCACCTTCAGAATAAGAACAAAGATGAAATTCAAAAAGGGCATTCATAGTTCAAAAGACACAAGATTTATGTGGGAAGGCAAAGATAATGTATTTTTTTTTAGGTAGACTGAAACAGAGGTAGGGAGATTCACCTGTGGTTTTTCATCGTGTAAATGCCAAGGAACAAACTTGCTGTATTGAGAATTCTCAGGTCCTCCTTCTTTTGAAAACTCTTTGTCTTTCATATTGCCCTGAGGAAAAAAGGAAAGCACGCTGGAAAACAAGAAAATGAGGAATGCTGCACAAGAAAGTAGAAGATAAATAGCTTACAAGCATTTGATTGGATTTTGGTTTTGCACTCAGCAAGTGAAACTGTAAGTAAATAACCTGTTTCCTTATCAATACATGGAGTCACATTGGGTCTGACAGACCAAGGCATAAATGTATAAATAACACCTCTGATAATTATTAGAAGACATCAAGTTTTGCTATGGATGAGCCCATCCTGAAACTACAAAATTAAGACGTCAGACAAAAATAGTACATGAAGGTCAAATACACTTAGTCATAAAGTTGCTGTTGTCTGCTACCACTTTTCCCTGATTTAATACTATTCAATCTCCTCTAGTCTGCGTGGAACAGGGGCTTTGTGGGGAGACTATTACTTTGAATTGACACCTCTAGCAGCAGTTCCTGCTTGTACTGGTTTCCTTTTATAAATGTATAACCTGTAATATCTGTCAAAGCCTGGCTTAGCTCCAAGTCACCCATTTCTCAGTAATACAGGAAATTAAATCTAATGTCTAATAAGCATAGAAGCTTATGCAACTTTCATTCTCTGAAAAAAAATAATAAATAACATAATAATATTACCTTGTCTTTTGATAACTAGTGAATTGTGCACTTTGTTTTTCTGCAGACTAGTTCTGCATCTGGGCTCGAGGAGGCCAGATTTATCCACTCCTTTTTTCAGACTTTCTGAATGTCACCTCAAAATTCTCCTCTTGTTAAAGGTTCCCCTGAAGCTTCCATGTGTAGGGTTTGGTTCCTTTCTCCGATTCACCCTATGGAGGAACACCCTTTGTTCCCCCACACAAGGGCTCTGCACCCCATGGTGTTACCCTTTGGTTCTGGCTGCTTTCTCATTCCTTCTCTCCCTCACAGGATTTTCTCCAGCCTGACCAGATTTCTGCCTGTTCCAACCCATTTTCCATTAATACCCTCCACGCTTCTGTGTCAGTGAGTGCAACATTTAAAAATGGAGAAATCTGCCTTTAAACCACACAGATTAGCAACATAATTTCAGGGGTTTGCCTCCTGCATGTCTCGGTTCAGTAAGTGGGTTTATACTGAATAATTTTAAACTGTTGCAGCCCTCTGAAACCATTTCTCTCGGTTCTGTAATATAGAAAGTGACAGAAGGTCGCTGATGCTGTGGAAATTGGTTTCCCAGTTGATATGCTAATTCAGCAAGAAATCAGTTCTTGCAGAAATGCAAAGAAAATTATTTTAATTTAGTGCCATGCTACTTCGTTGACTTTTAGGAAAGAGATAATTAAAACATTCAAGGGAGTTCCAAGTCTCTGGAGAAAGTACTGTTATGGAGATATAAGGTTATTTTTGCCTCACAGCTTATTAGCTTCTTTTCTAAAAGCAAATCAGCTGAATGTGATGGGCACAAAAATAACATTTTCATGTGCTCAAAGAAATAAGATATTTTTATAAACTGAGTTCAATATAAAAATAGACTTGGTTCAGTCTCTTCTGTGTCACTCACCCCATGTTTACAGTAACTGCTCCTGCAATTTTCTGGATGAAAACTGCCATCCAGATACATCCAAGGCCATTAATAAGTCTGCACTTTGCAACTAATTGCAACAGGGAATAGAACTACATTGATGGTGCCTAAGGAGAAAGAGAATTTCTGCACTCAGTGTGAATAAGAAGCAGCCAATGCCTTGGTTTTTTCTGAAATAAATAATTAAAAGATCGGCCAGTTTATCTTTGTCAGAGAATATTTTTCTTCTGGCTTAGCTTGGACACCAATCTCACTGTTGAGTTTGCATTTATGGAGTAGGACCCAAGGTTTTCTCCATGTGGTTAGTGTTATGGTTCTGACTTTACAAGTCTTGCTGCTTGGCATAGTTGCAGAAATCATGTCTGCTTGCACAGCAACAACAAAACTGGGGTTCAGATGCTGCTGGTTAGTCAATTGAGAAGGAACAAAATTAGTTTTGAAGGCTGCCACCCTTCTTGGCTCAGGTGCAGAAAAGTTGGTAAAAGCTGCAAAGACAACTGAGTACCCTGATGACAGTATTTATCCTACATTTCATTTCGTAAGTGGATTTTTAGGAATAGTTTTTTTCATTTAGTTTTTTTACTCTGCTTTAGCAAATCATGTGTGACTGTAGCTGTTTTTCCAAAACGTCTGTTTTAGTTGCTTTTGTTGCCATTAGTCAACTCCTCACTCCGTGTAGTAACGTCCACAAGGTGGTGCCACAGCTAAGAAGTTTGTAATAAATAAGAAAATTATTTGCTACTTCTATCTGCTTTTTGAAACTGACCAAAGTATCTGCACCATTAAAGAATTAATAATTGTTTTATAAGTGTAATATCACAGGTTTACAAGCTTTTGTTTTAAACCACTTGTGTGAGCAGAGATGGATCGGTCTGCTGAGTGGGAGCAGCACCCACACACCTGTGACCATCCTAAATAATAACCTAAATGAAAACCTAAGAGTCAGCTCAGGGTCAAGCAGAGAGGCTGACAAATTGCTGTGTGTGTGCTAGCAGGGTTATCCGTGCAAACACTGCCCGTGGATGGCTCCTATGTATGTCCCTTCAGCAATCCCCCAGGAGTCGGCCAAATCCTGACAAACAGAAGTTCATCTACAACTTCAGCTAAGTCAGTTTGCATTACCCTAGTGGGGCATATCAGACCCTAATCTTCTGAGTTTCTTCTACAGCCAGAGATAGCCAAGCTCCCTGGGTTATGATAATGCACAGCTGACTTAATTCCGAAGGGGTGTGAAGTGCATCCAGAGGGAGCTGCAGTGAGAGGGTTAGTATATACAGGAAAATTCAGTAGTAGTCGTTTTTCTTCAATCATAGTTAAAAATGCAGCCATGCCAAGCTGTGTTCAGCACAGGTGATCAATTTGACGAGCATCTTTCTATACAAGATCAGACTAGAGAAAGTAACAGGGAATGTAAGATGTCAAATGTACCACCCAGTACAGAAAAGACTGTAACAGTTGCAGGAAAAAGTTGTTTGAATGGATCTGAATGACTGCACTGTTTTATAGCAGACTTGTGTGTCCCAGGAGAGCTGAACTGCAGAAGACTTGGTAATGTCTCTCAAAACATGTTAGTTCTTCAGCTACCCTTAGCCACATGGCCATGGTTGCTTCTTGCACCCCTGCCCTGCTCCCCTCAGAGACCTCTGCCACACAGGTATGCATGCTAACACAAGGAATACTTTCCATGAGCTTCTGCAATGGATAAATTAAGTTTACATTGTTTATTCATCACATTATTTTGTACCAAAAGCAGCAAGAAAAAGGAATAATTTAAAATACCTTTCAGACAAACATTGCATTTGATGGTTTCTTCCTGCTAGAATAATAACTCTTTAGTATGGTAGACCTGTATCAGAAAGAGAAAAATAACAATTTTTGCATAATATGTTTCTGTATATTGCTACATTATTTTTTAAAAGCATACTAAAATTCTGGTGGCTTGTAAGAGACTCAGTGGAAATTATAAATACCCAGGAAAGATGACCTGTTCCCCAGTTATAAAACAGGAGTTGGAGGCTTATTGAGCCCAGTTCTAAAAGTTGTCAAATTACATAGCTGCCACCTCTTTCTTTTTTTTTTCTTTTTTTTTTAGGATCAGTTCTATATATTTTAAAGTGCTTTACAGTAATTTAAAACTTTGTTTTGGTTTTAACATCTGTTTGGAAAAGTCTGAATTGGAGAACTAACTAAAAATACAAAGTCACTGAACGGGTCAACTAGATCTAATTTCTGAGTCAGTCTGTCCAGTTAGTTTGGACTAACTGAATCATGACAGCAATTTTCAGAGTATTCCTGCAAGAGTCTTCTGAATGTATGGCTGTAATGTGTCTTGCAATGAAAATTACGTATTTCTGGTTTAGTTTGGACTTCATTTTTTCTTTTGCTTTCAAAAATGTTTATCTTTCAGATATTTTACACAGAGAAGAAATGCTCTGTTCTAAAGAGAATGAGAGAGCATCGAGATCATGCATTTAAGTCTCCACTGTATATTAACTCCAGCTATGCATTATTTTAGTAATTTAACAACCAGATTGAAATCTAAAACACTTTCCCTCGCAGTATTTGTAAGGATTTTTGCACCCTTTTTGGAAATCCCATAAGTATTTTTAAACTATCAAAACTTTTGTTTGTCTGAGTCTGGTTTTCTGGTTTCTCATTTAGGCAATCATGACCAAAACATGCTTCAGCTCTATGTGTATACCTAGATGTTACTAGAAGGAGGTACCTTGCAGTGCTGTGAGTCAGGAGTCAGTGTGAGCAGGGCCCAGCAATCATCCTGCAGATGCACAGCGCTAACCGGAAACAATCGAGCGTGGCAGTGGTATCCTGCAGGATGTGTGCAGTGCCTTCGCTGGGGGGGATTTACACAGGGCTGCAGTATAGATTATACATGCTGGTAATTGTGGTATTGTTATTGCTGGGCTATATCTCAGCACAGGAAACACATATAAGCACATTTGAAGTGATAACATCCATTCCTGTTTAAAAAGCAATATTTTATTCTTGTACATAATACAGCATTTGCAAGACAATATAGACAATTCCCTAACTAGTACTTAGCAAGACTTTTAGGAGAAAAACCTGATTCATTGTGGGAGGGCCATTTACAAATAAATCGACATAAACTTTTATTCTTATTCACTTTATTTTTTTCAGTATGGACTCTAATCCAAGATCAAGAAAGAGACAATACAGTGCCGTATGAAAATACAAGAAAGATCAAAATAAGTTTTCAGTGTATCAGCAAAACCACAGTGCTGGGTTTCTGTTAAGGAGAATGAGTAATACCATTCTAGGTGTGCAGAATTCTGTGAGTGGGTAATAATTCCATCTAACTGATAGGGCAGATTTTCTGCAAGGAAATAAATTATCCCAACTGAAATCCTGCCCTATCTCTTCAGGTCAGTAAGAAAGCACACCCACCCTACCCATTTAGCTGAAGTCCCTCTATGCTTGCTTGTCTAACATTAGGATTCAGGAACAAGTTTGTTCTCCATCCAACATTCCCAACCCAGTCTTGCAATTCAGGAAGAGATTGGCTCCAACCTTGGCCTGGAAAGAGGTATCTCTTCCTGCTGCTGTTCCCAGGATGTGGGATCTAGGTTCATCCTCAGCTCTGCAGCTGGAGGGAGCGTGTGTTCAGACCCCTCTCAGAGCCTCTCACCATTTCTCTTTCAGACCTATAATAGTGCGCTCAGGGAAATTACTGATCAGCTCAGGGCTCTCCCAAGTTCCCTCCTGGAGAGGGACATGGATCTGTCCAGAAGAGTAATGGAATAGCCATTTCAGATTTTGTGTGCCAACCTCTTCTCCACAGACAACACGCTGACAAAAGGTAACATATTGTGCATGCAGTGCCTCTTTCTTGCCTTGTTTAGCCAGGAAAAATAGATTAAAATTGGTATCAAGTTTCTCTGTTGTTCCTTCAACAACAGACAATTACCAGGGAAGACAAAATAAGACAAATATTTAAGTTTATAGAATAATTAATTAGAGGAGAGCATATGATTTTTCTCAAAAGGCCTTCCAGCTAAATAGGGTGGGGGTTTTTAATGCTCTGAAACATTCTTGCCTGCTTTAATATATGAGAAAAGTAACAGCAGAACTGTGAAACAAATTAATACCTCAAAAAATACCAACCCTGAATCACAGCTAAATCTATGTCCATATTTGTAATACTGTTGCAGATCAATTATATGCTGTTGTGCTTGTATAAATTGATTTTTTGAAATGGTAGTTATGAGTGAGGTTCTAAATAGACACTGCACAATATAATAAAGGACTGACCTACTAACAGATCTAATGGTGGTGTGATAAACACATACACAAAATAGCCCAAAGCCTAATGAGTTCCTTCATGATTTCATGAAAAACTTTTGTTTTCTATCTATATTATTTAACATTAAGAACACATTTGCCTTTATAAATTTATAAATGCTATGGATCTGAAATTTTTGTGCTGACAGTTTAGCATGAATAAAGGTATAGCTTTGTCTGATCTCATATTAAAAAAATTTCAAAATAATGATGTTGCTGATGCCTCTTAATATGCCCTTGCATTGTGGCAGCCTCATTACAATATTCTTTTGGATATGTCACCTGATTAGGTATGCTTTGATTTCAAGATAATATTAAGATATGTTTAATTATGATTTTCACTATTTTCCTGAATAGGAATCTCTTTCCCTGTTTTAAACTTGTTTAACAAAGGAGCAGCTTCAGTCATAATAAGAGCACTTAATATTATGCAGGTTTTCACAGTTGGTTGCTGGGATCAGGGCTTTAAAAACAAAGGTCAGGTGAAGATCCCTTCTTGAAATACACCAGGATATGAACCTCTATTTTTATTTGTTGTTCCTAAGTCCACATGTTAAACAGACAGATAATAACTTTAATGTAATCAAATATATTTGTATTTGTGTGAATGACTGAACATCACACCTCTATGGCTGCTGCATGTGTGAATCTTCCTGAAGTACATCCTTGTGTTGGCTTTCATTTGGCTGTAAGAGATGGTGCCTGCAAAAATACCCCACAGCTTGAAAAGGAGACCAATGTCTGTCTGTGTCACACGGGAAATGTATTTCATCACTCCCTCACATGACATCAAAATCATTGTGCCCTTGATCATGGAAATGAAAATACCAGTCTCTACATGCCATAGGATTTGTAATGAGCTGGAGATACCCAGAGAAAACTCTGTAAGTTACTTTAGTCTCTTTATTTTGCCTTGTCTCAAAAATGCCTGATTTTGTTTGAGTTTGTAAGAGAAATGTCTGTGTTGGGATGGAAATGCTCCAACAAGTCCTCATCATTAAAATGCACTGAGTTCTGTCCCCTGCAAGGAGCCGTGTGGAGCCTGGGAGTCTTTGTGCCTTTGGGGATCTCAGACGCTTCCTGGTCCCACTTCAGCCACTTGACAGAACTCCAGAAACACCTGGGATGTCTTTAGGTGTTAAATATTTGGTTTAAATATCTAAAAGGTAAGAGTTTCCTAATCATCAGAAGACCCAAGAGTTTAAAGATCAGACTGAAGCATGCCCCTTGCATTTGCTGCCTCAGTAAAGCTGTCAGGATGCTGCCCAGCTGTGCTGCCACATGTGCTGCTCCCCGTTTTGGGTAAGTAAGCACTTGGGCCTGGGATCTTCTGTACAAGCTATGACTGAACCCATTCGCAGTATTTTAGGTGACACACTAAAATGGTCAGCATAAACTGAGAAGACTTTGTCCAGCACTTTGTCAGCATGCCAGAAGAAATTCCTGGGGATTCAGAGTCTAAGATTTCATTTCAATTAATTGTCAGGATGATGAATATTATTTATTCCACACTAAGGCTCATTTTAATCCAAAACACAGACAGATAGCGTCAATGCAGGCAAGACGATACTTCTTCCTGCATAGAAGCCCATCTAGATATAATCCAGTTTTACTCTCCTGTCTCTAAATTTGAAGGACGACAGGAGTGGAAACTGCAGCTGGCCTGGGATTCCCTTGCACTTAAACCTGATCTAATTAGGCAAGTCTATTTTTTCACAAAATAAAATTATTATAGACAACAGTATGATGAACTGAAAACTCGAAGTTGTTAAATTCTGTCTAGTTTGAAAAAGGAGGGGTATCAGACAGATTCTCAGTGAGGCAGTGGAGCCCAGTGGGCAGAGTGCTGGACAGGGATTGAGAAATCTGGGTTCTTTTCCAAACTCTCCTGACTTTTAAACAACCTTGAGCTGTCACTTCTCTGTGCTTTGGATTCACTGTCTGTAAGAGGAGGATAATAATCTTCATAGTGGTTTGAGAGTTGCTGAAGGAAGGATCTGCATGAACACAGCACTTCTTGCACTAGCCTGAGCTTGATGCGGCTGTGGTTAAAGGTGGCCACGATTTGGTCAATTCCTCAAGTATTCCAGAAAATCTGGGAAACTTTGGTTGTTAGACAGCTTGCTTTCAGTTGTCTGTCAAAACACATTTTCATGTTAAAGGTCTTTCTTATCTTTCAGACCATTACAAAATATCTCCAGAAAATTTCATATTCTTTAGTTGCACATTAATACTCACAGTTAATACTCCTGTTGCTCAAAGTGCCTCTCAGGATCATAGAAATGATAATTTAACATAGATAGTGTATTTTTGACCTAAAAAAAAAAAGAGAAGAGTTTTGCAGTATTCAACATATCTGGAGGAAAAAAGTACCAGTGAGTTTATATTATAAGATAATTCAAATGGACTTTTAGTTTGAAACATTTTTTTGACACAAAAAAAATTGAGTTTTTTTAATTGTCATTTTAAATCAAGGTCTTAATTTCACACGTTTTGTATTAATGTACAACTACACGCTCTGTGAACAAAAAAAGAACAGTCTACTTTCAAAACTGCTGAATGCTTTGACCTCAAGGGCATAGAAACTGTTGACTCATTGTTTTTACTGCATATAATATTAGTCCTTTGTCACATCCAGGGAATGACATCATCTTCTTCATTGTTAGCAGCAGGTTTGAATAACAGAAAAAGTGCAGCATTAGTTGTCTGCTGTGTTTGTTCTTAATAAATGAATGGATATCTGGTACCAAGACTCAGATTAGGATTTTTGAGTAACATTTAGAACAAGCTTGTGCCCAGAGCCTGCAAAGAGCTTTGCTCCTGGCCACCATCTGCAGGGCAGCCGAGCTGGCAGGAGCACGAAGCCCGCAGAGGGAATGTCGCTGATGGTTCTGGCTTCTTGCAAGTGATAAGAGGAGTCAGGAAAGGAAGAGATTAAGCACAGACTGAAACAGATCTGTTCTTCAAGGTCAGTTTAGTAAAAAGAGTCCCTGCACTTCTGTGAATCATACTTCTCTGGAATCTAACATTATGAAATTATCTGAAAAGAAGTCATCTCTAGGACATGCAAACAAAATGGGAACTAATTATCTTGAAAATGCACCAGAATAAGTATTTCATCTTGGTCTTCTCCCTATAACTAAAATATCTGTGTCCTGGTCTCAGAGAGTAATTCCCTGTCAGAAGTGTTTGGTTACTCCTTCCTGCTCATGGAAGGATATATGCTTACATATAGTAACTAGGCTGGTGGAAATCTTCTCTGAAGTGATACACCACCTTCTATAAAGTTCTTCATAATTCTTTCTTGTCATAGAAAAATTTAAGTGTTGCTTCCTGAACAATAAATATTCCTAGTGAAACACAATTTACTCAGGCAGAGATGCCTTGAGAGTCTGATCAAGTGCCAAATTCTAATCTGTCTCCATTACCAACAGCCTTTAAGTTTTCCCAGAAAAATAGGATGTCTTTAACTATAAAATTATGCCTTTGTGATTCCAAAATTATTTATACTGCTGATAAATTCCTGTGTTGAGAGAATGAATCAAACTGGAGTTTGAAAAGCTGAAATCCATACAGCTGTGAGAGAAGCACCCAGGCAGCAGGCTGGGAAAGCTGGAGGCAATAGGTTAAGGATCCAGGATTGCTTCATCACAGAGGTCCACATACCAAGAGTGGACTCAGGCAAGGGCTACACACATGGAAATACTTTCTAGAATGCCAGAGCTAAAAAAGAATAAACAAGCCATGCTGTAAAAGATCAAATTCAGACCTGTTGACTTGGAAGCAGCAGAGATCTGATGTATTGGCCTCTTCACAAGAGCCACACCTGTACTCATGCAGGTGCAGAGAGCTGCCTTGCATGGAGATGGCTCAGGTTTGAGCAGGTGCATCCATCTCAATTCCTATCCAACTGATATCCCAAATTTCAGACTTAGCTGTTATGTGAAGTAAGAAATGTTACACTTTTTTCTTTATCTTTTCTATGCTTTTGCCATATGAAGTCTTTTCTTGGTCTTCTGTTCCAGTCCATAGTTTGCCTTCAATCAACACTTCCAAAAAGTCTCAAGTAGCATGAGTTTTGGTGAGGCCAAATCACTTGATTTTCCCTTACCCTGTTTAGAAGAGGCTTTACTTGGACAAAAGCAATAATGCCAGCCATTTCCCTTCATCCTTTAAAATTACTGGCCACCTCTAAAGAACTTGGCCTCTCTTTTATGTCACTTTCTGACAACTCATTTGAGTTCAACAGGTTGCTGTGGCCAAATTAAATGCTTGGGAAATGGACCATACAATTAATTTGCAATAGTAAGTTGTCTCAGCATCATTTCTCTTCCTCTCAAGGGGAATGCTGGCTCAAGCAAAAGAAAAGATTAACGTAATAAAAATATTCTAAAGACATCCTGTTAATTGTCCCAAGCTCAGATGGTATTGTCTATTCTTCTGTTGTGCATAGCCAGCAAACAGTGTAAAATCCAGAATTCCTTCCCACCATGAAAGCAGAGCCTTCAGTGCTACAGGATAATCCCTGCCTTTCTGGAAAGCAGATGGAAATGTGGTGTGGCAGAGCTTTGCTTTGGGTTTCAGAGGTGAGCTCAAATTTGCTCCTTTTATGAATATAATGATAGGACTTGTTAATTTAGATACATCAGCAACTTCAACTGACAGAATAAAGATTTGTGAACAAAAGGAAAATTGCAAGAAAGTAAGAGCAAATTTGGGGAAAAGAGGCAAATATTTTCTCCCTGAATATGCAAATGAGGTTTCCCATATTTGTTTGGGAACAGAAAACACTTGAGGTTTTAAATTCAGCCAAAATAGATGCTTTCATTTACTACATTTGCAGTGTTGACCTTAAACATCACATTCAATAACAGCAAATCTCATTGGAAAAATAAGTTAATGTATCAAATAAAACTCAGAAATATTCACAAGTGACTGGTTGAAGCAAAGTTGGCAGAAGAGTTAAAAGAAACAGGAGTCTGTAATTCTCTCTTTGCTCTAAAATGTCCTTTCCTCAAAAGGGACAAAGTCTGACTCTTGCTTATATAAAAATAGTCATAAAATATGTAAGAAAACACAGAATGTTGTTTGCTTCAGTTCCTGTAAACTAATCAGGGTGAATGATGAGTCTTCCTGTAACTCGGAGCACTATTGAATACTATGCATGAAGCTGTTCCTCCCCTCACAAACAGCCCGAGCTTTGCCTATGTATCAGTGTAGAAAAATAAGTATTGACTTATTCACAAATTACTTTTTAGGCACTGGATTCCCAGAAATGTATTTGTGTAACAGCATCTAGAAGCAAATGAATGTGTTAATAACCAGTTTTTCTTTCATTTTATGGCCTTAAAGACACTTTGATCTTATAAAATTATGTTTGCCATTTTGCAAAGCAGAATTCTTATCTCAGCTCTGGTGCTCATTTCTTTACCTCCTCTTCTAAAATAAATTTTTAACATGAGTTCAGTATGCCCCAATTCATTTTGTTTCAGGCTGCCACTTAAGATCTTTCTGAGTGTTTTATCAAACAAACAGATTCCCTTCAAGATGCTAACTTGTTCTCATTTTTTATGCATCTTTCTAAAATGAAGTATTTTGAATTTGGTACAGTTTGTTCACACGTCAAATATGGATTTTTAAATTCTGTCTTTCTGCAGAACAGAAAATAAATCAGATGTGTTATCTGATTGTACTTTGATCAGGTTTTTCTGTGTTCTCAAAAAGAACAGCGTGGAGCTTCACTTGCTGCACAAAAACCATTTTTAGCTTTGAAAATATTTTCAAACATCTCGGGAAAGCCAGACCCAACACTTAGGTTAGAGTTCTACTCACCTTAAAAAAACTCTCATTGCTTTACCATGGTCATATCTTGACCATTTAGGATTTTTTGGCATTTAATCTCCACTACATGAATTGAGAAAAACTTCTTAGTAGGAGCCAAAATGCAGCCAGAATTTCACCCACCCTAATACTTGCCATCACTCTCCATCAGTGACATGAGTGGGTGATAAAAAATGTCTGTATCTGCTTCTGGTGCATCTTGATACATGGCAACCTAGGAAATCCTGCCACTGTGTGTGACACAGGTGGGGAGGTGTGTGAGCCTGCACATCGGGGTGTTCTGCTGTCTTTGAAGTAAAAATTGCAATTAAAACTGTTAGTGATCAAGTTCATGGTGGCCGTGGGACTCTAAAGGTTGTGGGAGGGCTTGTGGGTTTTAATAGACAAGGCTGAAAATGTTCTGGGCAAACAACAAAGGAATCTGCCCTCCTTGTGTGCTGCACTTGCTGTAGGCAGAGGATGTTGCAGATGTGTTCTAAAGATTAAGTAATCCAAGAAAACAGCAGGACTGTGAAAATCCAAAGATAGAGTGCAATTATATTCGAACTCCTTTATGGCCTTCTCAAATTGTAAAGATCAGAGCCTAGACCTCTGGGAAACCTCTGAGGAAAAGTCTGAGGAAGACATTCTTCAAAATAATTTACCATTTAGTTTCCTCAGTATGATGGAAACAAGATATAGCTGTCCTGGCTGCCCTCAGTCCTTCCGTTTCTAAAAGATACCCCAGTACATATAAACCTTTTTGATCCAAGGGAGATGCTGTTCTCAATATTTATGGTGTGTTCCCAAACTGATTTCTCTCTTTTAGTGTCTCCAGTGCAAAATCATTACAAAGTCAGAAGTAAACCAAGTCCAACTTGTGGGCAAAAAAATTGGATTCCATCGTATGTTTCATATTGTACCATTATGAAAATGGTATATTAAATTCAAATACTTCAATTGTACCATTAGATGTTGTCATTATGTGGCTTGCTAATTGATAGGTTATTCAAATGAACATTATAATTTTAGACTTCTTAGAAGCATCCATGTGAGGAATTTCCAAACTTCAGAAAAGTAAACTGGGTGTTAGGAAGGAAAAACATGTACTGAGAATATTTCCTAATGCATGTCACTGAAAAATCATTACATAACTGCCATGTGCATTCCAGGACTTGGTGCAGTCTATTTTTAATACCCGGTATGAAAGAACTTCCTGCTACTTTTTCTCTTTGAAAGCTGCTTTGTGGTTCATTAGATCATGTTGTCAGGACAATTTTTCTGCTATCCTTAAACTTAATTTTTTCCTGTTTAAAAGAAAAAAAAAAAGGTGAAACTGTATCAGGTGGAAGAAGGTGCTGAGCATAAAATACCTGTAAGAGTAAGGTACATTGTGTAAGTGTTGCAGTGGTCCCAGAACTAAGCACTGCCAGCTTAGGCTTAATATCAAATCCCAAAAGAAATCTGAACATATTAAACACATACACATTTAAGAAAAACAGAAGAACTTGTATGCCAAGCAACAGCACCTAGCAAGAATTTTCAACTGTTTATGAAAACAGACTTTTTTTTTAATTACAGCAGTTTTAATTTCATACTGTTCTCCAGTGTTATCACAGGTCAGCATTTTGGCCATAATTCATATAATCATTAACATGAAGCATTTTGCTTAAATGCCACCAAAGTTCTTCAAACATGGGCTGTGCAAGATAATTCAGAATATTTTAACTGCAGAGAAAGTTTACAGCAATAGTGTAGGTTTGCTGTTAAAATCCTGGACAGACTGATAGAGATGAGATGGTCAGAGGGACCACCATTTTCACCTCCTCTGACTTCCTGCTTAACAAAGGCCACGGGACTTCCTGAAATAATCTCTTCAGTCTAGAACATATCTCTTAAGCAAACATACAGTGAAGTGACAGACAGTGCATTAAATCTGCTGAAAGTATTTTAAAGTAGTAATCTTATAGACAAAAGAAAATGTTTGTACTTGCAAATTAACAGACAGTTCATTGTATGTTATAAAAGGCTTCTGTGACTCTCTTACTTCCACCCAGAGCAGAGAAATGGGATGGCAATTTTCATTGCCAAGTAGCACTGGGTGGTAATTGCTGTAACTCTTGCTGTGAACCTGCTCTGGAAGGCTCTGGCAGGGAGGCAGCAGAGCGTGGCAGTCAGATGACTGACACAGGTAATGCCCTCAGCTGCCCTGTCTGCCGCGCCAACATCCAGCACCAGTGCCATGAAACAGCTTTCAAGACAGGGAGCAGCTCCCGAGCTGCCTTGGTTCTCAGTTTGGTGTTAAGAAGGCAAACAGTCAACTGTGAGAGACATGGAGCACTTTTGGGGGCTGTTTGGTTGTGCTTTCCCTGGGGCTTGTGATAGGGAACTGCACTAATGAGGGTGTTGGAACGAGGACACCTGCTCAACTCCACGGGTTTAATCCATCGGCACATGCAGAGCAGAGTCAGGGCGTTTAAGAACCCCAAAGCTAACGAAATGTTTGCACCTCCCTTTCTCTAGCTTTGATGTTCTCCCACCAGAAGCACTTCCTTTCCCTCCTTCCCTCTGCTGACTCTGAAAAATTTCATCTTCACAGAATACTTTTGGATAATTTATTTCTGCACTTCTGCAGATCTTTCAGGTTTTTATTGCCAAAGAAACTGGTCTTGCCCCCAGTCCCAGTGCTCCCAGGCTCAATCAAGCACACTCCTCCTTTTCCCTCTTCACATCAGAACACTCTGGATTTATTTTTCTTTATTTTAACTTACTTCAGAGGAAATAATCACTCAAAAATGTGAAATCTGACTAAATTCCACCTATTTCAACAAAGTTTTCAGTAAGAAAGTCACTACACTTCATTTAAAAGTCTTCCACATTTAGGCCAAAGTCATGGAACTGCTTTGCTTCACGTTGTCCAGTGCTTCATAATAACATCTTGTTTTCAGTTGCTTGTCACTGTTTGGGCTGGTATTCTCCAAGCCAAGCATCTGCCTCAGGTTTAATTTTTGGCAGTTGCTAGCTAAACCACTGTAGTAATTCTCAAGAACAAGGTTAAAAAAATATTTTGCCCATATTAAAAAATAATAATCTGGTTGCTTCATTCAGAAGTGTCGGTATCCCCATTACAGAAGGAATTTGAAATGGAACACCATCACTGTCTGGTTTCACCCATGTACCTTTCAAGCAGCAACTTGGAACTTGGCAGCACCACTGCTGTGGTTTCACAGATGTGCATCCAAATGCAAAAATGTTGTAAAACTCCATAAGTTATAAGACTCCACAGAATTTCAGTTTATGTGTGATCAGTTAAGAATTGTACGCTTTTGGCAGTTACATTTCCCGAAGACCATCCTATGCTGATGGATCCTGCAGTGTCTTTGGTGGCTGCATGGCCTGCAAGCACCATGAGCTGCTTTCTCAGGGGGACAGCCAGGTATGTGCCTGAGGCAGTGGGGACCACACACAAGATCCCTCAGCAGCTTCTCCTTCTCCATTCCCAAGAGATCACTGCCTGTGAGATCTGAGCACCCCTTCTGGGTGCATCATCTCCCTTTCTCCTGCTGCTGAGTCAGTGAGAAAAAGAGGATGGGTCACAAAGATGGAAGAGTTTGGGAGAAGGCCTGCAACCAGCAGAGCATGGGAGAGAAAGTGAGAAGGAGGAGATGAAGGCAGTAGATTCCAGGGAGACAAATATTAACTGACCAGTGCTAGAAATTCTCCCAGGACATCATGAACCAAAATCAGTTGTGGAAGCAGTGGGGGGAAAAAGGGATTATCCATATTTACACAAAGAGATTCTGCTAGGCAATGGGAAAGGGTATGGCCTATTGGGTAAGGAGGTTAATTAGCATAATGACGGTAGAGATAAGATGCCAGAGGAAATAATTAATTAAAAATAAGAAGGTGGGTGTGCAGATGAAGGAAAGGAAAGTAGGAGATGAAAATAGAATGTGAAGTGTGTAAGAAGGCAAGATCCAGGGAATGGAGAGATGTATAAACAAAGTGTGGCAGAGAAAGAGCTGGGAGTTACTTGAAAATAGCACAAAGGACGAGGAGAAGGCAGGAGCCAGGCAGGAGGGAGGTTACTTAAGATTATCAAGGGAGAGAAGGAGTGTGAGTGCAGATTGAACTTTAAAATAGGCTGATTTTTTGAGTCAGACATCAATGCAAATTGTGATTTATCTGTAATGTATAAAAATAGGAATCAGGTATGACTAACAACAGTAGACTCAGGATTTTTTTCTTCTTAGAGATCTTCTTTATCAAATATTCTGGATCTCTTGAGCCAGTGCCCCAGAGTTAAGGTGACCGCATGTCATTATCTGTTTATTTTTCGGGCTTCCTCTCTCTGATTTTATTAACAAACATTCAAGTGCCTAAAATACAATATGCTGCTTTTTTAACCACAGTAAAAAGTATCTCTGCAAAATACACTTGAAAATACTATGAGCAATTTTGAAATTATAGGTAGGGCTGCCAGCAATGTCTCTTCACTGGCAGAGCAAAGCACGGCCCTGCATTCAGCTCAGTGGCCTTTTCACTGTGGGTGTTTGTCCTCTAAGAGTGCTTGTGCCATCCCCACATCCATTAGGCACACTTCATCACAGGGCTGAGCAGCACTGCCTTTGCAAGTTCATCTCCCACCAGCTAGGAACACCACCTGGAGCTACGGGAAGACACAGTGGGAGATGGTGGGTGCACTGGGTGGCCTCTGCTGCCCACGGGCAGGGCAGAGGTGGAGGTCACTAAGCAGGAGCCAGGGAGGGGGGGTGGAAGGTGTCCTGCCCCCGGTACTGCTGGAGCTGCAGAGACACCAGTTACACTCCTCCAGTGGCAAAACAGGGGGAAACACTGAAATTTGCCTCTAACATGCTGGTTCAGCTTGCAAGCATCTGCCATTTATATAAGAAATGCCAATTTTTAAAATATATATGGCAAATGCTTCCCCATGACCAGCATGTGTGGTCTGTCACATTCTCTCCCAGTTGAAAGCAAGCTTTGCAGAGCTGAGCTGCTTTACTTTCCTTTTGAGACTGAAAGTAGCACTGCTGTCAGAAGATTGAGTTGTTGGTGTGTATCAGGTGATAGGAAAAATTACTCTGAAACTGCACATGGTCTGACATACTCTTTTTTTTTAATATATATACATATACTTGGGAGCTGCAAATATTGATATTCTGTCTATGTATCTGTTTGTCATACTGAGAGCTTAAAGCCACAAATGACATCCCTAGTAACAGCTCCTAAGGGTAAGGCTGCTCTTACTACTTGGTACCTCCTAATGATTAAACAGAGCTAAAAGTTGATACATCGAGCTATTGCTTCTCAAGGCAGATCTCTCTTCAAATTCTGACCTACGTCCCAGCTAGAAATGTGTTCAATCTTTTCTTAATTTGTAATAGATACTTGTATACATTACAAAACCGTCTTGCAATTTGGCAAATTAAGTTGTCTGTGGTTAGCTCTGGAATTGCAGAGATATTGCAGTGCACTGCAGCATTGCATAATGAGGTTCCCCAGACTTTCCTTACTCGGGTGAGTAACAGTAATCCTTATCTCTGCTGAGCATCAGATTCATCCTGTTTTTGAGAAAAGAATTAGTATCAAATATATGATGGGCATGTTATGCCTTGTGGCTGCAATGTTGTTTCAATTAACTTCTCTGAATATACCACAATGAAAAGTGTCAGCTCTTTGCCTCAGAGGCCTATAATTAGATTAAATGAATACTGTTAATTATCTACTACCTTCTTTACACAAAACAGTATGTTTCCATAAATTAAATTGCTCGTACAGGAAGGAAATTGTTGTTCACTCCAATACATGCATACAGTGCTGGATTGTGAATACTGTGACTGTATCACACTGCAGCACAGCTCTTTGTCTTCAACCCTTATTTTACAGGAGCTAAAACAAATTACAGCTGAAAAATCCACAGACATCACACTACTTAAATCATACATGTTGGTGGAAGGAAGGGATAATACTATAAGTTACAGTGCTCATGAAACAAATATACTTTTCTCTTTAACAGATGTTCTCTATAAAATTCCCTCAGAGAGATTAAATACAGCTTTGTTTGTGTACCTACAGTCACACCCTCAAGGACTATGGCATGTACAAAGAGAAAACTGCTTTTTCTACCAGGGTGTACTTCTCTTTTCAGAAAATTTTTAAAAAATCTGTTCTGTAGGAGGTATTTACAACTAACAGCTCCATTTCCAGGCCTGTGCATATTCCAGGTAGTGTGGACTGAAAATCTTCTCTGCCTGTTTTCCAGCATTACTAGATACAAGCAAAAGTTCCTGACTGATCAATACACTCCCACCCTGGCATGCCTGATTTGCAAGGGCAGATTTTCAAACGGTGGTACATCACCTCTGGGTAACATATCTGAAGCAGAAAGCACTCTTTGATTTGACAAAGTGTATCCAAATGTCCCTATTTCCATCAGAATAGATGGATAGTTAATAACTTCAGGCCCGAACATGCATCCTCTCTCTCCAAAAAATTACAATAACTTTAGCAGAAGCCCTTCCTTCGGCCTGCAGTATACTCTGCATATAAATGGGATCTGTACCCAGGATTGCTCTTGTGTTCCATTAAGGTCAGATCCTGAAAAGCTTTTGAATACTCAGTGTTTCTACAGGGCATTGCATTTGATTGTGGTTTGTGCTGTGTATCTTTTCCTTTAAATGTTCATTAGCTCCATGTATAAAAGTGTTCATGAAAATATCATTGTGCTGGTAATAATATTGAGGAGTGAAGAGGGCTGTGTTGCAATATAAATGCTGCCCCGTTTCCTGCTCTCAGGGTGTAACAGGAGAAAGAAAGACCATCTTGATAGGCACTATCTGCTGAAGGAAAACTGTCACCAGGAGCTGTGAATTGACTTTAACCTTTTAGTGGCTGCACTGTGAAGAAAATGTTTCAAGCTTCCTACCCAGGATTAGGCTTCTGTAATTTCAAATAGTCAGAAATGCCAGCGGCCCTCATAATTCCTGCTACAAATATCAGAAAACAGTTACAGAGGAACAAAGAAATGCAACTGGAAACATGGTTCAGTGGTCTTGTACTTCCCTGAAAAGCTGATTATACTTTTGGCTGATTCAGTTTCTTTCAGAGGGAATTGACCCTTTTTGGCAGTTTGAGTCTCAGCAGCACTGGCTGCACTGACGGCACAAAATGCATCTGGAGATGAGGAAATCAGCTTGGGGGTCCTGTCTGTGTCAAACTGAATTTTGCCACCGAGCTCTAGATTTTGTCTTTCAGCCCCTCATTGCCCCTTGTTTAGTCAGATTCAGAAGCCATTTTAACACTAGTTTAAAAACAGAGACATTTCATTTGTGCTTTTGCAGGTGCCTTGCCCAATTCCCTGCTTTCCCTGCATGACTTATCTTTTAGGATAAGCACTAATGAAAGGTCAAGGTTATTCTGAAGTATCCAACACAGGAGAGTTTTCTTCCTCCTAAATCCTTAAGCTGAACTTTGCACAATTACAACCAATACTGCTCTGAAAGGTAATTCAAACGAGGGAAAAGTACAAAATGACAAGCAGGAACCTTTGGCACTGTAAAATGTCCCTGGTGATTTGTACTTAGTGCTTCTTCAAAACGCAGAAGCCATTTTACCACTCAGAGCCATGGCAGAAGTGAATTATTTTTTTTTCTAGTGAGGCTCTGTAAATTAGGGCTGCAGAGCCAGGCTTGACACATCTGGCTCTCAGAAATGTGCCGTGTACTTTACATCCGAACATAATTTCCTCGCCTCTGTGGCACAGAAACCAAGCAGTGGATTTTTCCTCCCCCCTCTCTCGCCTGTCTGATTTTCAAATGTAACACAAGGTCATGAAAAGCTCCGGCTTGGGGATACACCTTGCTACCTATTTTTTTAAGGAAACATGGAGACAAACCTGCTTGGTTTTGCCTTCTACGTGGGCTGGGCTGGGAGAAGATGCTTCTGCATCCCTGAACGCGGGGCTTGGAGAAGGAGAGCCCGGCGCTGCAGCGGGAGCCCTGGAGCCGCCGCCGCCGCCCGGCAGCGGCCGCAAAGATGTGTCAGAAACATCCCCCCGGCAAGATGTGGGTCCCTTCTCTGTACTCACTGCGGCTGCGATGGCACCGGGGCTATGCTGAGGAGACTCCAGTCCCGCTGCGGGGAGAGGGAGGGAGGAAAGGGAGGGAAAAAAGAAAGAAAAAAAAAAAGAAGAAGAAGGGGGGGAAAAAAGGCGCAGTGCGAGTTGCGGCGGGAGGGAGGGAGGCCCGGGGGCGAGCGGGGTGTGCGGGAGCCCCGCAGCCCCGGGGCCGCGGAGCGCGGCGCGGCCGCCCCGGGCCTGGCGGCGGGGGCCGGGGCGAAGCGAAGCGGCGGCGGAGCCCGCGGAGGAAACTAAATAAATAAAATCAGACTGTTATTTAAGGCGCGTAAATTTAAAATTATTTGGACAGGAAGAGCAAGGGGAGCGGAGCCGCAGGAGCCAAACTAACGGTTTCGGAGCCCGGCGCGCCCCCCCCGCCCCGCGGCCCCGCGCCCGGGAGCGCCCCGGGGGCCGCCCGACCTGCCCCGCACCTCCGCCCGCACGACTCTCCCTCCTCCCCGGGGACCCCGGCAGAGCCCTCCGGGAGCACCGACATTTTGAATGCATGTGTGGTGGGGCAGGCTGTGCTGAGACCCGGTGAGAAATCTTTCTTTCTCTCGCTGTCCTTCTTTCTCCTTTTTTCCCACCACCCCCGCCATGCCCAGTATAACAGTCCCCACAAATAAATGCAGAAGCTTTCCTCCCCTCGCTTTTTTTCCGAGGGAATTTCAGCACTTTAGTCAGGAGATAATAATGTCTGACTGCTTCTGGCTGCTTCTGACTGCTTCTGGCTGCCCAGTGAATTCGCAGGTACATTTGTGGGAGAGATCCTTTTCTTTCTTTTAGAAATGAAAAAGTGGTAGTTTTCTACTGTGTTAACTCTTTCTTCATGTGAACAATGCAATGGCATTTCCTACGGAGCTAATATCTTACCACATCATAGAATAAAACAGTGATCCCCTTCTTTTCTCCACACAGAAAGCTGGAAAGAAAGTATTTTCCTGTACTTAAATGTGCAGTCGCTGATTGCACTGGAGCCTGAGCTGAATTCACCTTCAAATACCTTCTCATTTACTCTCCCCTGGGATAGGGCACGGCAGTGCCTGGGTTAGCCCATCACCTCTGCCCCTCTCTCCCCAGCACCAACAGACCGAGTATTTCACCCTCTGGCAGTGCTGCTGCCACAGATGAAACTCTCCTCGTTTCCTGTAGGATCCCTTTAGGATCTGCCCCTTTCAAAAGGAATTCAGCAGCCCCCGCCGTTGTTCCGAGCATAATTTAGAAACAAAGGTCAAGTGTAACAGCTTTGCTCATCCGTGTAACCAAAATAGGGGAGAGGGCTCTTGCCCCACAGTTGTGTCCTCACGCAGCCTAGTCACTGAATCCTGGTGCAGCTACATTTTATGCTCTATTTCTTCACATTTTTCTGTGATTGCTGTATTTACTTCTATTTATACCTCTCATCTCGATACTACACTATTGCCGATTCCTGGGCTGCTGCAGGGCGATCTCTGCTCCTGCCTGGAGACTAACTTTGAAGTTCGTTTATGTTTCAATAAAAGCTCCCAAAATTCCTTGATTCCATCTCTCACGCTGCAGTTTTGCATCTTCGGGTAAATATCATTGTCGACATTTCCACTAATATGCGAAATTAGTGAAACTGGACTTTTTGATGCTGCCAGACTACCAGGCAAAAAGCATAAAAGTAACTACTGAAACTATCTCCGATATTACAATCTTTTTTCGCTGTCGAGGTTCCCTATTAATGAGACTTGCTTTATATTATTTTCTCCTCGCTCAGTCAATATAAAGCCTGCTGGAGCAAAGCCATCCCCCAGCAGCCAGGCACCTTTTGTCACTTCCAAACCTGCAAAGTGAGTGTAACTCACCAGCGGATCCATTTCTTAGCTTTCCCAGAGGCTCTTTTTAGTAACTATTAACGTTCTGGGACAACAGAGAGCAATTTTTGCATTCAATGGATGTAACGAGGAATTTCCATGTATGATCTTGTTTCCGGTAAATTGAAGGGCTCGCGTAGAGAACGCAGCAGTAAAAGCAGATAAAACGCACCTTTAAACCAGCCTATCGGCCGTGACTCAGCCGCTGAGGCTCCGGGCATGGCCGGGGGGTGACTCGTCCTGGCTTCAACCCTGAACTCCTGGCATGCAATAAAAGCCGCTATTTCTGACTAGGCGGGGCATTTTTCTCGGTGAGGCAGTTCTTTTATTAAGCCACTGCTTAAACTTCGCCTTAGCGTAAATTAAATCTGATGAAGCTCAAAACGGGTCCCGGATGAGTATTTTGCAGTAGCACAGGTGAAAAAAAAGGTGAGAAAGTTGGATATTACCTTTGAGTGTTCAGCTCTGCGCGGTGAATGGGAGAAATCTGGTGGAAGCGCGGAATTTCACTTTGTGAGAGGAATGGAGAAGGAAAAGGCTTGGAGAGTCTTCCGGGACATGAGGAAAGGAAGACGGAGAGCAACACAGAGCGATTTGGGTCACTTCAACTCGGGGACCTGCAGATTACGTTGCTTGGTTTAATATTTCAATTGGTTTAGTGCTCTTTACACTGGGAACTTTGGGGGTTATTTCCCTAATCATGCTTCCTACATGCCGTGCTCCTCTGATTAATGATCTCTAGGTCTCTTGTGAACAAAAATGATAATAAAAGAGCACAAAAGTTCGTATTTCACAGAGGTTTTTAATCAGAAAACACAGCAGTGTGACAGAGCTTATAGTAAACACGACAGACAGTTTCAGCAACTTAGTTTTTACTTGAAAATGTAGTAACTGATTTGGTGGGGCTAATGTGTTTTGATTTTTTTTAAGTTAAAAACTAAACTAATATACTCCCTCTCCTCTTTTAAGTGCTAGTTAAAGTAGAATAAATTTTGCATTAATTTAAAATCTTCTATTTTGCACAGTTAAAATTTAGACTATTCAAAATAAAGTACTTTAAACCGCCCATCTGTTCAACAAGCAGATCCGGTATAAATGTTAAAAGTTTCATAATAGACTCTTCCTGATATGGTAACTCCCGTCGAGGTTGGAGAGGCAAATGAGTTTCAGTCTGCTGAATACTCTCAACTATATTGCAATGGAAAACCTTCAATGGTTAAATTGTGTTTTAGGTGCATGAAATAACTTAACTTCACAAATATCAAACGTGCTGCTCCCTAAATGTCACTATTCAAATGTTCTTGTTTTGTGAAATGCATCTGTCATTAAAATAGTTAATTTACAGACAAAACAGAATAGTTGGTGGAAAGCAAATATTACTGAGAGAACATCTAAACTGCACTCAGCACATGAAGCTACCAGAAATCTCGTATTGCAGCCTTTGTGACTTCTTGTCTCTGACAATGGTTCTCTGCTGCCGGTTTTGAAACTAGAAAAAACGTCTTGTGCAGCGCACAGTAAACACGAACTACTAAAGTGAGCTGTTAAAAACCTCTGGCAATCAAAGAAACACCACGTATACTGTTTCTGGTAACTAAATTCAAAACCAGATTGGTGAAAGTTTAAATACACAAAGAGGAAAAGTGTCATCTACATTTAGAAACTGACCTACTTCTAGAAGCTCTTGTTAGTGACAAAATACAGTTACTGCCTAAAGCATCTAAACGCCATTCACTGTCCTCAGGCCAAGCAGCCTTTGACTTCCAGCTCTGCCTGTGCAAGGGTTGCAGGTGACCCCTTAAAAGCCTGTTTTAATCCCAAACAGGGCTCCAGACTCTTGAGCCTGACCGAAGGGGGTGGGGGGGAGAAGGGAGGGGTGCGTTGAGAGGTGGGAAAAATCACAGTAAACTCTCTTCTTTAAAGTCCAAGAACATTAAGCATGTGAATAGTAGCTCTTGTATTAATGACTTCATACAAATGACCTAAAATAAACTGTAAAACCTGATACTGGAGAACTAGATATGAGCAACCAACATACACACGGATGAGCCTGTGAGTACAGTGTAAAGTGGAAGGTGTAAGAAACTGCTGGGAGCATGGATTAAAAATGTTTCTGTTATCTAAAACCCCATTTCTGGAATTTCTTCAGACTTCACTACCAGCTGTTCAGAAAAAAAAAAAAAGAAGTAATGTGGCAATAAATGTTATTAAAAAGGAGGGAAACACTCCAAGAAGTCTGCATGTCCTCACGTCCGAAGGAGACCCCCACGCTAGCGAGGTTCAGTCCATGCTGACAGGGAAGGAGCTGCTGGCCTCCAGGAGTTCCACCACGGCGGCTCTCCTGTACAGCTTGGCCAGGTCGTAGGCGGTGGCCCCCCGCTTGTTCTGGTGGCCCACTTTGCACTCGGAGTGTGCCAGCAGCAGCTCCACCACCCGCACGTGACCCTCCTGGGCCGCCAAGTGCAAGGGCAGGTTGCCCTCGTTATCCTCAATGTTAACATCGGCTTTGAACTCCAGCAGAGTCTGCAAAGTGTCCAGAAACCCCTCCCTGGCTACGTCGTGGATGACAGCGAAGCCAGTACTGTCTTTCAGGTTGGGGTTCGCCCCCTTACTGAGCAGCCGCCGGGCGATTTCAGGGTTCCCGAGTTTCATCACCTATGAAAGAAAGAGGAGAGTTGGATACCACGGGGTGGGGGGTTTGCTCCAGCACTGCCTCACGTCCTCACTCCTTACCCCTGCCTTTTGTCAGAGCTCAATTCTCATTTAAAGCAGACAGAAGAGCCCCGCTATAAAACTAACGACACACCAGAACATCTGATTTTTAATGTATTTGTTACTGAACTCGCTGAAATTGTGAAAGATGTTATCACTTCAGTGGTCACAGCTTTCTGTCTCAGAGAGATATAAATGTCTGAAATAGCATAGAATGGGGATACAACAACTTTTTTTTTTCCTAACGAGGGTTAACTCAGCTTCTTAACTTACAAAAATTAAGTATAGTTTGGTTTTATTTGCCCAAGTATTGAGACATCTCTGCTTTACTGTTTAATCTTGTTAAACAGCAAATACAGGGTCTCTGAGGAACAGATATTTTACCTCAGCAACAGCAAATGTAGAATGTATTTTTATAAGCTTTCAGGTGTTTACATTGTCTGTGCATTATCATAAAACAAATATTTGGACTGTACCATAGCTCTGTCTGTTAAGAAACATAAATGCTAGAAGAAATTTTTCTCCCCGATATTTGTGTTCCATTATGTCACCCAAAAAGGAAAAGTCAAAAGGAATGTTTCTAAGTTCCATAAGTTTTCCTTCTAAAATCAGTATATTACACTACACTTTCATAACATCTCTGTAAGTAAACTGTGGTTATGTTCTGTAGTTAAAAACATCCCTTAAAAAAATCCAGCAGCAAAAATAATTGGATTTTCTGACTGTTTCTCTCAGGAAAACAAAAAAGCTTCTTTCAATTTCCTCAATTGCACCACAAAACTATCATAATTAGAACGCAATCTCTCTTATTTGGAACTAATCAGCTTGCACCGATTTCCCCTTAATTCCTCAATTTTTATTTGCACAAAGACTTTTCAAAAATGAACACCATAATGTATAATCTCCAGCCTACAGGCAATATTTTCTTGTTCTGGTAACTACTCTCATTGTAAGTGTCAAATTCGGAAAAAAAAAAAAAGCCCAAACCAAACCTTTTTTATTTCCTTAGTGAGGTTCACACATGGATTAGAAAATCTTGATTTTAAAAAAAATCAGCATAAACGAGCATTACAGTGCATTAGATTTAACATAAGGCACAATTTCTACAAGGGATTTGCTGAAAAACTCTCCTGGTGAAAAATATATATTAAGTTTTTTAAGGAAAGCAAGCTATAATAAATATAATTATATACACCGTTTGGACTGTAAAGGAGGCCAGTATATAATAACCACAGACAGGAGCAAAAGTGCAGATAAGACAGTCTGGGATTCAGGGAAAGAGATCTCTCTGTGCCCCAGGGCTCCCAGCTCCCCACTGCCACTTCTTTCACTTCTGACCAGAGATGGAAGCGATGTAAAAAAGAAAACAAGAGCATTGTGATCTCTCTTTGTTTAGTAAAATTCGGACATTTTGATCTCTTTTTGAGAGCCCACGCTGTGAATTTGTGAATTGAAAACATATATACAGTTTAAATGGGAGTTTTCTGTGTTCAGGCTAGGGGACTGAAGGCTTCAGTTAAAGATGCGAGGGAGAGAAAATCATATAAAAGGTGATGCTTTTTGGACGTGGGCTACAACTGAAGAGCAAATGCCTTTTATTTTGCAAAGTTTCACTTGGGGGAGGGAGGCAAAGAAGGAGAAAGCATTGAATAAGTCTGACAAAAAGCATAAGGGCAGGAGATGTATTTGAGGCCTGCATAAGTACACTTCACCAGAAATAAAAAGGACAGAGCAAGACAAGCTGAGCAGTTGTTTAATTAAACATAAATGCAGAGGAAAAATATAAATTCATTGACACTAATAGAGGAGCATTCTCTCCGTTGTAACACAGAGAGAGATTACAGAGAGATTATCTCAGTTTTGCAGAGTGCACTGACAGAGAAGTCTTTCGAGCATGGCCACGCACCCACAGCACATTTCAGGATGATACATAGTGAAAATAAGTCGACAGATTCTCCTGTTTTGATTTTTGTTGTGGTTCATTAACTCAGTTATGATTAGGCACCCATAAGAAGTATCGCTGGGACACGGATGCATGTTTAATACAGCTGGATGCTGTGCCATTGTGGAAAATATGCCTTAATTCAGCATACGAATAGTTATCTGCTTTTAGAAAAGAATGCCCAACATTACTGTAGGACAAATTTGTTTTCAGCCCTCATCCCGAGCATAAATAAACTAACTAAATGTTTCCTGATTTCTTAAAGAAGTTAGTGTAAGTTTTTAATTTAAACCCTTTCACTCTCTTAAAAGTTGCTGCAAGTGCCTGCACTGCCATGCGATGCCCTATTTAGGTGCTAACAGGACAGCGAGGAGCTCACAGACCTCCAGCTTCAGCAAAATTGTCAAAAAAGGGTCATTCCTGCATTTTTAACAAGAGTTGCTTATTTTCCAGTTCTAACATTTTGATGTTAAGCCAAAAAGCTGTAAATATCTCAAGTATATTCACAGGTTCTATGCTGTTCGAAAATCTAATTTCAGAAATTATTCTTATGGTTTCAGGGGAAGAGGGGAGAGGGGTGAACAAACGATTTTACTAATGTGTGAAATTAAAAAGATGTATAGCTCCACTTCCACATTTCATTACTTACACCTTCAGTACAAATAACCACACTTTTTCCCCTCTGGATTTATAAATCACATCTTTCACTATTTGGTAGGTACTCTAGCCCTTTCGCCATCATTATCTGATAATATTAAGAGCAAAATCTTTCATCAACTCCAATAGTTTGCAGTTGGACGAGTTCCAACTCCTGCCTGCACAGTTACACAGTTAAAAATTAGGACATAGCACCCTATATGATCAGAAAGGAAATAACTGGAAGCAGTGCCCTGCTACCCGATCTAAAAAAGCCAATTTAAAAGTCTTAATTATGAATGAAAATAAAAAAGTGATTGAGCTGAAACCCTAACTCGTAGTGCTAACTCTTAATGCACATCGGAGGTCCCCGGTTCTGAGCAGCATGCTTCCCAATCAGAAAGGTCATTCCTCACAAACAGGGTATAAAGGAAAAACACCATCCACAGCACACCCCAGAACGCAGACAAGCTACACTTTAAAAGCACATTGCAGGGGAAAAAAAAGGGAGGAAAAAAAAGAGATAAATCCTAAGCTTCAGAGAACAGCACATTTGTGTTTACAGACCTGCTATGAAATCCTGCTCACCTAAGCTGATTTCTTTACATCTCAGCTCTCTCATTCCTTGCCTCCTCCCCACGAAGTTACAAAATATTAGCAAACTCGTAGCCCGTTTGACATTGAGGGTGATCCCCGATTGAAAGAATGGTTTTGACCAGTTTTTATTTCAAGTACGTCATTTTAGGGAGTTGGAGCCACTAAAGTTATAAAATATGGCATCCAACGAGTTTGAAAAAGCACTCGAATTTCATCCACCAGCCTGACTAAAACGTTGTCTTTTTTGGAAACCCGGGTCACGTAGGTACCAGTGATGAAATATTTTCTCCCTCTCTGGATACCAACCTGCAGCGCAGTCCTCCCAAATCCATTTTGTGCATTGACGTTTACATTCTTTTGCAACAAATTAGTAAGTTGCACTAGGTCCCCCTTGGCAGCCGCGGACGCCAGCTCGTTCCCAGAAGGCTCGGCCATTCTTTAGGGTGACTGACGATCGGAAAAAAGATGAGATTTTTTTTTTTTAACCAGGCATGGCATCGGAGACTGACAGAAGGATTGGGATGGTTAATCTTCTGGAGTAGACCTTGTAGTAAATACTCGTAAAAAACCTCCTTGCCAAGAGCCCGCCCCTAACTCACACGTGATTATTCAGCAAAACTGCAGCTCCACTTGAAGGAAGATTTCTTTGCTTCCACATATAGAGTAACTCTTAATAAAGACTTTGGTCACTTTCGTGGGGGGAAATAGAATAACAGCTATGTAATATATTGTATATGTTATAGGTAACATATATACACGTACACCGGAGACTCACTCAGACCTGAGATCTTGGAAGAAGACAACCCACCCTGTTCACAGTCGGGATCTGAGACAGCAGCAGCAGCAGCAGCAGCTCCGAGGAAAGGTCTCCTGTAGCAGTGTGCATCCAACTCCTGCTCGGGATCCCCCCTTCATCCCACTCCGCCGCCTCAGTCCGAGCCCAACAGGGAAGGGAATGACGAGCCGCGCCCGCGGAGGGACGGGCGCGGCGGCAGCGGCTGTCCCGCCGCCCAGCTCTCTCTCTCGTTGCTCTCGTTCCCCGGAGCAGCAGCTTCACTCCCGCGGCGCCGCGCAGTCTCCGCGCAGCGGGAGGGCACGATCCCGGCCGGCGGCCGCCCCCGGCGGCGGCGGCTCCGGAGCATCCAGGAGGGCGGCGGGCGGCGCGGGGGGGGCTGCCGCGAACCGCCGCCCGCGCTCAGGGCGTGGAGGAGCCGCGGCTCGGGGCCGTGTGTCCGCCGGGCTCCGCAGGGGTCCCGCCGCCGCTGTCCGCGCTCCGCCGGGCGCTCCGCGCTCCTCCCGCGGCCGCGGAGCGCGGGGTGAGCTCCGGGCGGGGGCAGGGACTGCGCTGATGCCGCCGCTGCCCCGGCCCGGCCGCGCTCGCAGCCGCAGTGACAGCCCCGCTCGCCTCCTCTTCCAACTTCGCGAAATAAAGCTGCACTTGCCGGTCCCGCGGCCGCCGCCTCCGCCCGCGGCTTTTTGCTCCCCCTTTTTTAAGCACAAACAATCGCTACTTCTGTTTCCTAAAGACACGAAGCCGGTTTCTCTCTCCTTCTTTTTTTTTCCCTCTTCCCCCCCCCCTTCTTTTTTTTTTTTAACCTCATCAGCTTTTTTTGAAAAGAAAAAAAATTTGAGCGCTTTTTGAGTTGAAACACCCGCCCACATTTTAACGGCAGAGATTTAAGGAGGCGCGGCGGAGTTCGGGCAGGAAGGCCTGCAGCGGCTGCCGCCCGCCCCTCGCCCGGCCCCGCCGCAGCTCCGCGGCGCCCGGTGCCGTCCCCTCTCCGCGCAGCCCCGCCACGGCACTGCCCCGCCGCAGCCATCGCAGCCCGGCTGCTTTTTTGGAGGAGCGCTGCCGAGGCCTAGGGTGGGGGGGAATGAAAGGAAAAGGAGGTTTTAGCGCCGGGAGCCGCTGCGCCCCGGCGGGAGGAGCGGGATCGAGGGAGCTCGGCGGGCGGGAGGGAGAGCGGCCTCCGCCGCGGCGCTGCTCGAAGCTGCTCCCCGGTGGTCTCCACCTGCCCGCGGGGGGAGCGGACCCGGCTCCGGTCCCGGCCCTGGACCCGCAGCCCTCGCTCGGCGCCCCGCGGGCAGCGGCTCCGCGCTCGGGGCCGTCCCGGCAGCGACGCGGGCTCCGCTCCCCGAGGACAAGGTCAAGGATGAAGGGTCAATGTCAAGTTGTCTTAACGGTGGAAGGCGACCGTCCACGGCGGCACTCCCTGCGTCCTGAGCTTCTGGTGTCCTTGATTGATTTGAAAGTGCCATTTTGAGGGGAAAGCGCACCCAGGCGCCGAGAAGACGCGAGGGCTTCGCTTTTCCTTCCCAGGGCGAAGAAGTGCGGATGCTACAGGACGCGGATGTCACCGCCACTCTGCCTAACAGTATTTAGTGCCTTAAAGTGCTTTAATGGCCGGATTGCTTTAGCTTTGAGGGACCCTTGGAGGACTGAATTCTGCAAAGCAAACCCTCCGAGAGGTAAGCTGCAATGTCATGGCTCCCTGATAAGCACACGTAACCCATGGGTCGCAGTCTGCACGTCTGTTTTGTGCCTGAACGCCACGGGAAAAGGATTTTGAATGTCAACAGGCGTGAGGCAGTTCGGGGAGGTGCGTTAGGGAGGGAACCTGTGGCAGGCACATCTCCTCCAGCACTGTCCTGCGAGGGGAACCTGCCGCTGGCAGCCGGGCAGGGGCCGCAGCCCGAGTCGGGGCCGCCGCCGTCAGACAGAGCCGGTTCTGAGTGATGAACGAAGCCCGTGTGACTTCTGCGTCTGCCTCCCCTCTCACCTTCGGCTACTTTTTGCTCCGCAGTTAAATTTTTCTGTACTGATTCCCCCACCCACGCTTGTTTGTGAATATGCAAGGGAGACAAGTGTGTGAGCTGCCTTTACAGGGAAAGCAACTCTGTTCAATTTATCAACTAACCCCCACTCCCGCTCCCATAAAGGGGGAAGAAAACACGTGTATTTATAAGGGCCTCATTGTGGCAATTCTCATCCAGAACTAATAGTGCTTTTCTTTCTTTCTTTTTGTTTTTTTTTTTTTACATTTGGTAAGCAAAAATACGAATTATAATTTACCTCCAAGTTAGCTCTAGAAATATATGTATATATAGAGCATCTGTCTATTCAAATATAGTTGCTTTTCTCCATAAGCAAGGAATCTATTTGCAAAACTTGGATTATTCAGTCAGATGGCTTATAAATTATTTCGTGACTAATCACTGCCTAAAATCCAGAGGCTTTGGTGGTGTTACCTGTTGCTAACTTACTCCAAAACAAGACCTGCAAGTCTTAGAACAATCTGACACTATTTTTGCTGGCTTATGGTTCAGAATAAAGCTCCCCTCTTTTGTTAATCACACCACATAGCAAAAATAATTAAGTAAAGTGTAGCTGGAGTGCTGCAGGCCTCCTGCAGGTAAAGCTGCCCAGACAGAAAATGCCATCAAGCCTCTGCTACTGTGCGGGTCTGTCAAAAGTCTTTGCAGTTTCTTAATCCCGATCATTTCCTCTAATGAGCGATAAAGATACTCCCTCTAAAACAGAAAGTGTTGTCCCAATCGGCACACGAATCAGCAGAAAAAAACACCTTCTGGAGGGAGATATTATCTCCGGGCATTACAAGGAGTAAGATAAGTACCTCCCTAATTTGTCTCACACTTGAAGAACAAAACGCACCTCGAGTGGCTCGGAGCGAGGGGTTGTGAGAAGGTGAATAGAAACTTTCACTGTGACTCCAGCGTGAACTTCCTGCGATGTGGGGCACGTGCAGCTTTTCACCTTTTCTTCACGTTCTGGATCAAATCCTTCCTGTGTTGATCTAATATAGATATCATTATTTAAAATATGACTGTAATAGACGTGAACGCTGTGTAACTAATCTAGACAACATACCTATAGCTCCAATTCGTGCCAGGAATTAATTGGCCTTACTCCAATTGCTAAAACTCGCTTTTCAGCCTTTATTATAGTTACTCTCTAGTAATGTGTGGGTGGATTTGTTTGTAATTTAGCATAGGCTGTCCCTGGCATTGCACCATACCTTGTACTTAGTACAGAACTGTCTGTAACATCGAACTGGGGAAAAAAGTAGTGCAGGTGTGAGGGCAATTAATTTATCATCCTTCCCGTCGGTGGTGGGGAGCTCGAATTATTGTTAAGCTAACGTCAGCAGGCAATAAAACCCTCTTGACAAGCCCTGCCAACATAAACAAGAGCAGCAACACGATAAAATAAATAAAAAAAAATCCAGCTGCTCTGACACTGTGGCTTCACATAGTTAAGTGGCGTTTCAGTTTGTCAGTCTGTCCGGAGAGCCGGGACGCCGCCGCCAGACGCGCAGCCCGGGCACCCCGGAGCCCGCGCTCCCCACCAGCGTCCGCAAACAGGCTCTAGACAATTCCCAGGGTTTTTCTTGGGAACACGGACTCTCCTGAAGGTACGGCTTATTTTTTCGTCCCCCTCTGTCCGCGCTCAGCGTGTGTTCCTCCTCGACGGGCTCCGCCACCGTGGGCGGTCGCGCCGGGCGCTCCTCGCGGCTCTGCCCCGGGCCAGCCCGGCTGCGGCTCGCAGGGAGCGCGCAGGGTCCGAGAAACTCGCCTGTAATCCCCGCGATGGAAGAGAAAAAACAATAAAGAACCGCGTTTCCCGAACCCGGCAAAATGTCTTGATTTAAAGATATCATAATGTAGCTTTATTAGCTGATAGGAAACCTGCTTGATTCATCTGTGACCTCAGATAGCTGCGACACACATGACACTCACAGGACACTCCTACAAAGCACAGCAAAACATGTTGGACTAATTAGCAAATTGGCGTCCAAATGCGTGTTTAATGTCAGTGCTAAGGGGGTAGGCGAACTGCATCACGGTGCAGGAGGCAGACTTAGAAAGCATTAATTACAGTTAGATTTGCATTATTTAAAGCAGATTTATTTGCGGTATATAATAGAATTGCAGCTTACAGTCCTGGAGTGCTAAGCCTGAGCGAGTGCCACTGTGCAGATCAGGGTCCGTTGGCTCAGAAACCTGTGAAAAACGCATTTCCTTTGGAGACAAGCCGGGGCACGACGGGCGGGGGGAGAACCAGCGCTGTACCGAGCCCCGGCCCGGTGCGGGCCCCCAGCTCGGGCTGGGGCGGGACCTCGGCGGGCACAACGTTAGGGCTGTTGGGGGAGACGGGCACCGTGGATGGATGGATGGATGGATGGGATGGGATGGGATGGGATGGGATGAGATGGGATGGGATGGGATGGGATGGGATGGGATGGGATGGGATAGATGGGGAGGCCAGGCCGCCCTCCGCCCGCACCAGCCCGTGTTTCCCCGCACCGCCCCGGGACGGCCGCGGCCACGTCCTCCCCGACCCGCTTAGGCCGCAGCCGGCGCCGAAGCCCATCCAGGACACCCCGCGGCACCGCCGGACCCGGGGAGCCGCCAAGCCCCGGCACGGGGGGCTGTGTCAGCTCGCTCGGCCCCGCGGCGGCCCTTCCGGACGGGCAGCGTTGCGGGCCGGGGCGCTGCGCGACGCTCCCCGGCGCGGTGCCCGCGGTACCCGCTGCCCCCACGGCGCGGTCCCGCCCCCGGTTCCCGGGAGCGCTTGACAGGCGGGCGATCACGTGTCGGCCGCAAAGCGCCTCTTTGCGACCTCAATGACAGGCAAAATGTGCGACACAGGCGCTGTGGAGGCAGGCGGGGAGCGGCGCTGCCTCCTCCTCCTCCTCCTCAGCCTCCTCCTCCTCCCCGGCCCCGCGGCTGAGGCAGCGCTGCCCGCTCCCGGCCCCGCGCCCGGCCCGCCGCTCTCCTGCCCTGCCCTGCCCTGCCCTGCCGGCCTCCTCCGCCCCGGCAGGGGCAGCCCGGGGGCGCCGCGGGAGCCCCAGCGCAGCGCGGCGCCTCCATGAGCTCCTGAGCGGCCGCCCTGCTCCGTCCTCCGCGCCCGCAGCGGCTCCAGGTGCGCCGTCCGAGCAGAGCCGGGACGCAGCTGGCTGCAATGGCGTCCAACATGGACCGAGAAATGATACTGGCTGATTTCCAGGTAAATTTCCGAGCCGCCGCCGCACAGCCGTGGCCTCTCGCTGCTTCTCTTTCTCCTCGCTGCTGCGCTCCTTGTTCTTTGTGGGGAGCGCCGGGGGTGGTGGGTGAGCAGCCCATCCTCCGGAGCTCCTGCTCTCGCCCGCCTTCTCTTTTTATTTATCAGCCTTTATTTGTCACCCTTTTCTCTCAAGGTGCGTGAACAAAACGTCTTCTTTAACTTAGAGAGTTTCAGTTTTTAATTAATAAAAAGAAAAGCTTTTTCATCCCCTATGTTTGTTCTACTCTGTGTAACCACCCAGGCCCTGGGACAGCTGCGAGGCAGCTCACTTGGAAGAGGTGAATGCCAGGGAGGACACAAAACTCATCACTCCTCATGATTTGTCAGAGTGTTTATAGTGAATCACTTGCTGGTGCCACAGATTAGCGCTGAGCAGAGGTGTTTCCATTCCAGCATCAACACTCACTTCATGGTTGCCTCAGCCTATGACTGTTGGGATGACAGGAAAACTCCTCACACCCCATTCCAAACAACAACGTGTTTGTGTAGAAAGGAGGAATATGCCCTTAGAAGTTGTTACTTTTCCTCCTCCTCCCTACAAAAAGGGGTTGTAATTTAACTTCAGACTCTTAAATTTTATTTCCAGAGTAAAGTTTTTTTGTAAGTAAACGTAATGTGTTCAGGAGCCTGGTTAATCTGTTCAGTATATTGCTGTTTAATATTGCTCGTTTTTATGTTGTTTTTTGAAGACCAGGTAAACAAAAAGGTAGAGAATACCTGCTTTTGGAAGAAACAAAGGCAACTTAGAAGGATATCAGACATTTGAATATATCTTTTTAATGTTTGCTTTTCGGTCCATGGGGTTTTTTATGCTTTATTCATTTGCAGTTGTTGCTCTTGCATGGATAAACTCTTGGGTCTTCTTGGATTGAGTTATAGAACTGCCATCTATATGTTCAGTGTCTTAAAAGAATGTTTCCCAGCTTTTAGCTGCAAAACTATTTAATTTAGTTGATTAGAAAAAAAGGAATCCCTTCATTTACTCTGTGTGTGTATTTCTTTTGAGCTACAGGTAGGGTGACTGGAGGGTGCATTATGTAATTCCTCTTTTGCAAAAGGTATCTGGTATCTCACTGATGTAACATGTGGAGTTCCCAGCTGATAACAGGGAGGTGTTGGCACTTTCTGCCCTGAATATCTTACACCCATGTTTATTAAAATGCTTAACAACTGTTACTATATTGATACTTCTGTGTACATAAGGAATGACATCTCCATTTTAAGGCTGCAGTTTCTTAAAGGAATTCTTTCAGTAAAAACACACCGTGTAGAAGGAAACTGGGACCCCAATTCTGCACTCACACCAGCGGGACAGACTTATGGAATCCCACATTATTACCCGAAATACTGGTATTATATTCAGGAATCCCAAGTGATGGAGTTACTGACTGGTGAATGTAAGATTATTTTTTTAATAGATTTTTCAATGCAGATTTACACTTTATACATTTTTTATGTCCATGCTTTTTGCAGTGTTTTTGTGCTTGGATTTTGAAATCAGTTAATAAAAGTATAAAAGCAACTGCAGTGTTTGTTACCATGAAGACAAGTAAGTATCATTGCAAACTTGCAGGTGGGCAGTGGAGTCACAGAAACCAGTTTTAGGTGAAGGGTGGGTGATATAATGTGTCTGAATTTAGGACACAGGAAATATTTTATCATACACCAATGCTTATTTAAAAAGAGCCCAAACCTTTTCCTCTTGTATGTCAGCAGACAGCTTTGGTTTTCTGTTTCATCGTATTTTTTAAAGAATAATATTGAGAGTCTACCTGATTTTGAAGCACTGAACTGTTAATTGTCATGCTGTTAAAGCTTCAGATTAGTAAAGGACAGTGTCAGTCATTATTAGGCCTTGTATCTTTAGACTGTTACAAAACAGTAGAGGATGTTGAGTTTTTAAATACATAATGGAATTTCTAACTCATTCACTAAGTATTTACAATGGAAAATAAAACATCATGTGCACAGTAATTCTGCTTGATTCTCCCTTCTATATTTTCTGTACCTTTTAATTAATAAATGTGTTTCTCAGAGTTCTGCTGTCATCTTCTATATTTGTGTGAGGTATCTTGTTGAAGAATGTTGCACACAGTGGAAATTTCAAAAGCAGTTCTTTGTAGTTTTGTTCAGCTAATCTTTGCTGAATTAAATTGGGAGGAAAACTTCCATCACCATTTCACCCTCACCCTTCCCAAGTTATGTTTAAGAGGGATAGAGCAGTGGTCTTTGAACTTCTAAAGCTTGAAAGAGTTTTCTCTCCCCATAGAACAAGTTCAGTGAAATCATAATTATGCTAATGTGTGATGCTTTTGTGAAGTTTTCAGGGATTTATTTGGTATCTTTCGAAGTCATTGTGGATTCTGCCACTGACTTCAGCTGGGGCAGGAACTTGCATTGCATTTGTTTTTCTTTCTAGCTCCGATTGTTGTGACAGGTTATTTCTGCATTCTGAGGTACTAAAGAGAAATACTTAAAAAAGTATTTTTATATATATATATACACATACATATGCATAAAAACTTTGAATCTTATGAAATACTTTAACTATTGAGTAAAACACAGTGATCTGCCAGAATATTTTTGCTTAATATCTCAAAACAATTAAAGCCTGTTCTGTGTGGTTTATAATTATTTTCTTTTCCTTTCCTTTTTAATGAGGCTACTGTATGCAACCCAGGGAGCACAAAGTTTGTATTCATGCATGTGGGCTGTATGAGCAACCTGTCTAACTTTGCCTTCTTAGGCCCTCACTTAGGAAAGATTATGCAGGAGCTTTGCTTTGTGCATGAGTAGTCTGATTGTTTTCAGTGGAAGTAGCTGAGGTGGAGCTGAGTGCACAAACAAGTTTTACTTTTTTACTAAATGCAATTCAGAATTTCTCCACAAAGTGTCATTGGCATAAAGGAAAAACTGCATAGGAAGAAACCAGCAGCTTGTGTTTGTGGCATAAATCCTTCAAAAAGGGTAGCTGGATGTGAATTGGGGTAAGAGTGATGCTGCAACATACCTCACATACGGGGGTGGAAAACAGAGCATATAATTCCACCAATTTTTTAACAGCACTGTTCTTTTTGGTTTCTTGTATTTAAGTGCACAGTGTGCTTCCATCTCCACTGGGATACCCAGGTACTCATGTAATACAAACATATCTCTGCAGTTTGGGGTCCACTTTTCATTATAAAGAAAATATTTTTTTTCTTTTTTTAAGTTGCAAACCTTATTTGCACCAAACTTCGTTAAATGGACATAGTTAAACTTCAGGAATGAAAACCAATTTTGAGTATTGGCAGAAGTGTCAGGTTGTTGATGTTTTTGCATGTTAGCACATTTACTTTTGTTTTTACAGCTTTTCTTAGGATGGAGACTTAAATTAACAAGAATGTTGCTTAGTCATTATAAATTATGTCTACCTATAGGACCACTTCATTCATGCTCTGTGGTTGTGCTGTCAACAATTCTAAATGTAGAGTGGGCCTAAGGGTTGTGGTATTATGGGAATTGCTGCCTCTTGTGTGTCCATATATTGTGAGGATGTCTGGCACATTGAGCTTCAGAAGGAAATTTTTCATATAATTCACATTTTTTCATTGACCAAATAAATAAGTGGCTCAGGATTTGTCAGTTGGGAGGACTTCGGACTGGAATGGCAAAACTCAAAAATCGTTGCTTTCATTGAGACAACAGATTTCTCATGGTTTTCTTCTTCCCTCTGTCTTTCATCCTTGTTCATTGTGAAACCAAGTTATGTCATTTTTTTCCCTCCAAATTTTTTTTATCTGGATAATAGACTACTTTGGCGTGATTCACAGAAGTGTGTTTAAAAATGCCTTTTCTAAAAAATTTTTTTTTGAAGTTCAACTCTGCCAATCTTTTCCATAAAAACAGAGATTTGTGGGAGGAGCAAGAGGGAATTGGGGAGGAAGACCCTCATTGCCATTGATACAATGAAGTGAGAGAACATACTAAATGATCACTTTTTAAATTGTAAAATTGACCATGACAATGATACATCAGCTTTTTTTTTGTTTGTTTATTTAAGATTTAACCATAATTCAAACTACTTTTTTCCTTCTGGAGTGGCTAAAACTAAAGGAACTGGAGAATCTGTTCACTTGGAGGTTAATACACTGCCATTGAATAAATTACAAGATATATTTTTAAAGTTTGGTATTTTTTAGGGGTTTTTTTTGGTGCTCCTGTGTGCTTCAGCCCTGTAGAAGATTATCTCTGTTGTGCACACGGTTTTTGCTGTCTAGCAGTCTGTGTGCAGAATTTACATGTGTATTCACCTTTCTGGAGGTGCTCAGGGGGCTTTGCTTTCTTCTGGCATGCTGGCTCAGGCTCTCTGTCATTTTAAATTAGTGCCAGTATGAAAATGTGATGACTGAGAAAGGGGGAGGCAGATACAGGAGTAGCTTTAAGCCACTACCCTTGCTTCTTGCCCTGGACTATGACTTATGGTGGAGGCTGGAAAGAGTGTTTTAACTATTTTCTTTAAGGTTAAACCACCCACTAAGGTGTTTGAACAAATAGGAAAGTTGATGTCCTTAATATTGATTTCTGAATGAAAAGGATATATTTTGTCATTAAGACACTGGAGCAGAAAGGACCGTTCTTGATTTCTTTGCAGACTTTCAGTGGAGTGTTTGGCAATTCACTTAGAGCAAGATCCTCAACAAAAGATAGGTGCTGAAGAGAGTTCCAGTCAAAGTTGAAACATAAGCTGGATGACACTTTCCAGAGATTTAAAATTCTTGGAAGCTTACATTTTCATCAGAAAGTCTCCCTAAATACATGGATTTATTTGTGTTCAGATCTGTCTGAGCTTAAAACCTGAGTCTTGCTCATACCAAACCATTCTTCTGTGTGGCCTCTCTGTAGAATAGAACACAGTGGGTGCTGAACTGAGCTCTGCAGCTCTCTCCCTGTTAGCTGGAAGGAAATCCAGTACTCTAGAGATCAGAAATCAGGGTTTGGGATAGACAGGTTTGTTTATTCATACCCCCAAACTGGAAATCTTCAGTTGACAGTGGGCTCTGCTGGGTTTCCAGCATTCAGGTGCCCAGGTGCTCAGCACTGCCTCACCTCACCTGTTCTGGTGGATAGAGCTTACTGTATCTTTAGCTAAATTTTAAAATAGTAAACAGGGCTGGTTTTCAATGTTAGAAAGAGGACTTCAGGACGCTGTAGGATATCCAAGTTCATACCTTTCAGGCCTGTTAATTTTTATTAGAATTCCTTTTGATCCTTGTTGCTTTTTATCACCTTGTAGTTTTGTGCATTGCCCAGCATTTGTTTGGAACACAATTGGTTTTGTTTGTTGTTAATGGCCTTAGGGCCAAGAGACAAGATAAAAGCTTACTGCATGTTTAGAGTGTTTTTTAGTTTGGTTACTGTCATTTTCACTGACTGCTACCAAGGCCATCACTTCTATTAATTTATTGTTTGTGGGTTTCTAATGTTTCATCTCATTGGGTACGTTCAGGCTCAGTTGTACTCCCGAAGATCACGTTCGTCAGAACGAGGCTGATTTGATTTACTAGTCACTGCTCTGGCCTTTAAACTGAAGGTGAAGTGGATTCCACACTCACAAATAAGAAGATGGAGTAAGAGTGGTGTCCTTTTAAAAATGTCACAACTTGACTATTTCCACTGATAGCTGTTAATGGAAAAGCCAGCTAATTTCTCCTGTATAAGGAGAGACAGTTAATTAGAAATACTGACATTTATAGAGAAGAAAGAGGATACTCTGATTTGAGTGCATTACAGCCCAGCTGTAGAAACCTAAATAATTCACCAGTGGAGCACCAGTTTGTCTTTAGAAAGAAAGACTGTTCTTTTCATTCAATTACCTTGAAAAGACTCTTCACATCATAGTAATCATGTCACCATTTCCATCAGCCCATTCATATAGGTATTTGGGTTAGTAGGTCACTGAAACAGATTGAGAGGTGGGAGCTATAGGATCCTTTTCAAATGCCATGACAACCAATGCTAATGATAATACAGAAATTATTAATTATAGGTACTCTCAAAGGCTAGGAATGGGCTTTCATTGAAAGGTAATGTGAAAATTCCAAGTACTTGGCCATACATACATACAATGTGAAAATTACTTGTCCCATTGAAAATACCCTGTGGCCAATATTTCTTGGTAAACAAGGATCTTTTACAGTAAACACACAGAGTTCATATTTTTGTATGGAAGGAGCTGTGGGAGAAGATAAGAATTTGAGTCATTTGCTATGTCTTAAGGAACTTGCCATCTTGAGAATGTTGCATTGGAGCTGGAAAGCCTGAAAGGGTAGAGTTTTCCTCTTTATTTGGTTGGGCTGTTCTTATGGCTCAGTTACCATTGCAAGCCTTGTTTTCATACACTTCCATACTAGAAGTAAGAGGTAGTAGCTTATTAAGGAGCTACATAGCATATTTTTATAGGATTTCATACTTTTCTATTCAGTGAATAAGGTTGTGCCTATGTGGGGCAGCCATTAGATGAGTCCTTGCTTTTAACTACTGTAGGAACTAGAATAAAAAGCTTGGGGAAGTACCTAACATTTTACTTGCCCCTCATCATTTGGAGGAAGGAAATTACATGCTTACTGTCTGGATTGATACCTGCTAATTAAGCCCATTTTTAGAGTTGACTAGATAATGTGCAATTGTAAAAAGAAACTGCTCAAGGAGGAAATCAGAGCCCCAATGTATGCATTACATGTTGTTTGTTCTATCGAAATCTACTGGTCCTCTGTGTCTAACTGGTTAAGCAGGTCTTTGTTCCACAGTAGTAATTTTGCTTTCAAAAGATAATTCATTAAACCTGAAGTTCTTAAGAGACATTTTGAAACTAGAAGAGAGTACGTTAGCCCTTGGGTTGTTTCATACAGGTTTCATGTTTTACCTATTGCAGGAAACAGTTTGTGAAGACAAGAACACTGAAACTGAGTCACGTCTATTATTTTTTTTAAAGGTCAGGTTGTTTGTGTGAGCAAATATCAAAGGTGCCATATCAGCTCAGATCGAAGACCCAGCTGGCCTAATGTCTCATCTGCAGCAGTAGCTGGTCCTTAGCAAAGAGCTGAAAGGAACAGCATGTGAATGGATTTGCCTCATCCTAGTTTCTGGAAGTCAGCATTTTAAAAGCTTGATTATGGGGTTTGTTGTAAAACTTTGGAAATGAGCTGTCAGCTTGAGTTAGTCTTGTGTTTTTCAGAGACATCTGAGTAGTTTTGTGATACGTGAGTTTGCTCTATAGAAGTGTTCACTTTTCCTCACTATGTTGTATACATGTACATACTAAATCTATATACTTTATTGGAATTTCTATTTCTTATGGTACAGAAGTCAAATTCATTTGAATTGTAGAAAACCCCTTCTGGTTTGTACCTCAATAAAATTCACCAAAAACTTAGTACTGTGGGAGTGTGATGTTGATTTGATCATAAATGAAGGCTGATTGTAAGAAAAATCTGCTGTGAAAAATTTGTATTTAAGTTCCTTTAAAATTCTGGGGACTATCATCAGATCCTAGTGGTTTGTTCTTTATGTCTATACTGAGCTTTTAGGGTGAGAGTGTTTTCTGTAAAGAGCAGCTGTTGGATAGGATGGTCCCTGAATTCTTCTAGTGAATATGAGTGCATAGAATTCATGTAGCTTTTCTGATAGGCCCTTGCCTTCTTTGAATATTTCTCTACTGCCTTCTTCCTTTGATCCCACTGACTGCAGGTTTTCTTGTCCTGATGCTTTTAAAAGCTTATTTAATTTTTATGTCTTCAGAGAAATGTTTGGGTTTTTTTCCAGTGCTTGTTGACCTGCATTAATGGTATGACCTGTGCTTCATTGGGATTTGAGTGTTCTTCTCTTTCCCTGTTTTGGGTGCCTGTGCTGGTTTGGGCTGGAGTACAGTTACTTTTCTTCACAGTGGCTGCTATGGGGCTGTGTTTTGGATTTGTGCTGAACACAGTGTTGATACTACTGAGATGTTTTTGTTATTGTTGAACAGGGTTTACACAGAGCCAAGACCTTTTCTGCTTTTCCTACTGCCATGCTGGCAGGGAGGCTGGGGGTACCTGGCAGCCTGGGAGGGGACACAGCGGGACAGGTGACCCCAGCTGACCAAAGGGATGTTCCAGACCATATGGCATCATGCTCAGTGTTTAAAGAGGGGGAAAGGAGGAGGGGGAGGAGGATGTTTGGAGTGATGAGGTTTGTCTTGCCAAAACTGGTGCATGTGGTGGGGCCCTTTTTTCCTGGTGATGGCTGAGCACATGGGAAGCAGTGAATTAATTCCTTGGTTTGCTTTGCTTCTATGTGCTGCTTTTGCTTTCCCTGTTAAATTAACTAACTGTATGTAGTTGCAGTTTTCTACCTTTTACCCTTTTGATTCTCTCCCTGATCCCTCTGGTGGGCAAGTGAATGAGTGGCTGTGAGGGGCTTGGCTGCTGGTTGATGTTAAACCATGACAATGCCTTTTCCAGGTTGTGAAGGATGTGTCTGTTCTTTGTGGTCCTGTTCTTCACAGAAAACAAGAGTGTTTGTGGAATGTTGAGTAATAAATTTTTTGTATGGATCAGTACTCTTCCTTTGTGTGTTTATCTAGAAAGTGGCTTTTATTTATTCTTTAGTTGTTTTTAAAGTTCTGCTGCTTTTGAGACAATGAGGAGAAAGGAGATGGCTGCAAATGCCCAGTAAGAAAAAGTGTTTTTTTGACCCATGCAGTTCTTTTCTGTTTTCCATCAGTTTTTCTTCCTATGTGATAATGTATAAGGTACTGTAGGAGCAACATGGCCATGATTCAGGAAATCTTGGGGTTTTACCTTCACTGAGATACTTTAATAAAAGTATTAAACACAGAAACTTTGGCATAATCCTAACTAAAACATTTTTGTAGCTTGTTGGGTAAGGGCTGTCTTCAGTCCTCAGGAAAGACTAATGGGTCTGGTAGTCCAGAGTACTAATTAATGGTACTGACTTTCATTTTGGTTTGGTTTTTAATTCAGTTTCACCACTGCTCTTTGTATGTAGTGCATGTGGCTTAAATACTAGAGAGTTAGCATGGGGCTCGGGAGGCTTGAGTTCATGTCTTGGCTCGGCTCGCGGACTTCCCAGGGATGTGCCTTCGTGGTATTGTGGAAGCAGAGTGTTGAGAGTGTTCACAGTCTGCTGGAAACCATTTGAAAGTGGTTAGTGTGGTGCCGAGTTAGCTGGTTCTGCTGAGAAGTGGTTAGAGCTTCATGCTACCAGTTCAGACTTTGTCCCCTGCTTGCTTTGTTCGCAAGGCTTGCACTCATCTCAGGGCGTGGGCAAAGTTCACTCCTGTCTGCTTGGTAGCTGTAGGTTGAAATGTCTTCTGTGACCTTCAGAAATACATTTTTTGATTCTCCCTCCCCTTTCTTCTGTAGAAAGAGACTAATGCTTCTTTACTTCAGAGTTTTGCTTAAGGGGGTACTCAGATAGTAGAATGATGAAACTTGTAAATAGTGGGGTGTGGGAGTTGAAATGCATGGGGCAAATTTTATCCTGGCATATTTGCTTAAAACCCTTTCTTGGTTTCTGATACTGGTAAGTGTATTAGCTTGTTTTTGCTAAACAAACAGCTGGTGAATCTGCTTAATTTTTACCAGATGGTCTGCTGAGTTATGTAAAAACAGAGAAGCTTTCTTATCTCTTCATTTAGAACTTGCAGTAGGCGACCTTTCAGTCTGTGTCTCAGTGGATATGCCTGGATGTTGTTTTTAAGTGTTTGTCTGAAACAGAAAGAAGTAAAAGTTAATTTAATAACTGTGGATGACTCATAATAAGAACAGTCTTGATACATCAGTAGGGTTGCTGAAAGGTTAGAATGAGCAGGGATGCTACACAGGCACATCTGTGTAGCTGGTGTTGCAGTCTATGGAGGAGGTCCTGAGACAGGTGGGACTCTGGGATGAGAAGAGCTGAGGTACCAAAAAATCTCGTTTGTGAGTGTCTGAATATGCTGCATCTCTTGATAGCCCACAAGGGAGTTACACATAGATCCTAAATTTGGTATTAGGGTACTAAAACCTTTACTAGCTTGGCTGAGCATACTGGCTTAACTTCACCTGTTTGGGGGGAGCAAGTGTTGTGCTTTGTTTCAGTTGCTTTGAATTAATTGCCATTGCAACAGTGTATGTGTGAATTTAAAGAAAATTTTTTGACTTACTAATATGTCTTAGGTGTATTATTGTCCTGAATATTTCTGGGTTTGAGTGGACTTCTGGCAGATAGAATCTGTAGATGCCCTTGGTGCTTTATAGCCTTTTAATTATTATCTTTGGTTATTGAGCCATTCTCATAATAGATGGGAAAAGGAAGCAAGTTACTGTGTTTGACTCTAGAAGCAGAAAACTCAGGGCTGGGTTGTTTAAAAACCCTACATCCAGAAACCTGATTTATGTTAGGAATGCTTAGAAAGGGCATTAAGGACTCTTCTCAAAGAAGTTGTGGTCACATAGTGGGCTGCACTACTGTGCCAGGGGACGGAGGGAGGCCATTCTTTCACCTTGTACTGGTGATGCCACTACTGCCAGTAGTACTGAGTTCAGTATCAGTGCCTCCATTGACAAAGTAAAGCAAGTCCAGTGAAGGGTTACCTGGGAGAGGAGGAGGCTGGAACTTGTGTGAAAGGTGAGGTTAAGGGAGCTGTGTTTGTGTAGCCTGGAAGCAAAGGGTAAGGGAGGATCTAGTTGCTGTCTCAGCTATGCAGGGGGTGATAGGAGACAATACAGAATCAAATTTCTCTTGGAATTGCACAGTCAGAGTGAGAGGCAGTGGATATAGGTTACAACATGAGAAATTATAATTAAATACAAGGAAAAAAATGCCTAGTGAAGGTGGTAAAGCACTGGGACAAAGTACCTAGACAGGCTGTGAACTCGTCTTTGGGGATACACAGAATCTGGCAGGGAGTTGAAGTGTGTCTGTGAACTGATCTGTCTGATTGTAACTGAAGAGGTAAATAAAACAGCAAGGTAAATTTTGCTTATAGTGCAGGGGAAGTATGCAAGAAGATAAGTAATACCTTTTGCTATATTTCATAGGCAGAGAACAGCTCTGAGTGGTTTGTTGCTTTACTGACCTGGGAAGCTGAGCTGTCTGTCTGTCTGGTTTGTGGCCTGGACTCAGGAAGGGTTTTTCGTGCTTATAGCTTCTCTTATCTTTTGAGAGCAAGTTATTGATGGGATAGTGAAATGATTTTTAACAATATGTGTTCTTTGCCAGCATTTCTGATTTCTTTTTAAACCTCATATATCTTTATGGAATAGAGTTATCTCTAGTTGAGTTGCCTTATCTAGTGATAAAAATTCATTTGGTGCTTTCAAAAGTAAGCACTTCCCAGGGTGCTGTCTGCAGTGGCAGTGCGTGGGGGTATATTAAAACTGACTTCCTGGGCTTTTGTAGGAGACCTCAAAGAGTGAAAGCTTTTCTTCTCAGGTAACCTGACCTGTTGAATCTTTTGGTGCCTTAACGCAACTGCTTCTTTGGGCATTGTAGCTTTATGTAAATACTGAAGTGATGGACCGAGCTGCAGTTGCAACAAAGTGCTGATGACAGAAAGCTCTTTTTTCCTGTTTCATCTGGCACTGGAGAGTCTGTATTAGCTGTTTTGATGTCTGAGGACTAGGCAGCAGATTGAATCATGATAGCTTGATGTGATATATTAGCGAGAGGGGGAAAAGTCTGTAGTTTATATGTGGTGTGACTCTACACTGGAGATCAATTGTCTAAATTTGTTGTTCTTCTGGGTACCTGGAGCTGAGTCTTTGATTTTATCCTTTTGATTTTGTGGACTGAGCGTGGTACCTGTATTTGAATCTGCTCTGAATTGCTGCAGGACATTGACTGCAGAGTGCATGGAAAGGTTAGTTAGGCACAAAGCAAGATTTTTTTAAATCTGATTGTTAAAGGAGAGAGTGATGCACCTTGTAATTCACAGCCATCTATCTGCCTGATTTTAATGGGCCTGAACCTGTCGTGTGAAATGTTTTAGGCTTAGTTTGGGTTAGCTTAGAGATGGTCCCTTTTTGGAGAAAACAATGCTACTGTTGCTAGCCAAAGGAAATAGGGAGTTGTTCAACAGGAATGTTGAGGGAGACAGGCATCTTAAGTCCTCCATATCCAGCTACTGGCCAAGTGTGGCCTTATGGATACTTTTGACTGCTGCGTTTTGCATTGGCGAGAGGAGGAATGGTGCCACAGGTGAGGTGGAGTCTGCCTTGCTGCCAAATACCATTTGCTCGCAGCTTCTGTGCAGCAACTGGCACCCGCTGTCTGTCAGGGCGACAGGAGCCTGGCTCTGTGTTTGAGTCAGCAGCAGCTGCCTGGGGCTGCCCCAGCTCCTGCAGCAGGAACAGCCCAGCTCTCTGTGCTGGGGCAGCAGTTGGCCCTCCCAGCTCCGCTGTGGAACAACTGCCTGGATCCCTTCAGCAGGTGCAGGAGGAGCAGCTGCTGCCAGATGGGGCGGGCAGCTGCTTCCCTGGAATGTGGAGGTGGGCTAAAGCCTGTGCTGCTGAGCTGGGGGGTCACAGAGGGTCTCAAAGCCCAGATCCAGCTGTTACAGCTGCTGGGTCAGACCACCCTGCAAGGGAGTTAGAAGAGCAAGTCTGTCATCCTGCATTACAGCTTTCTGGAAGCAGCTCCTGGGTTTGTCTCAAATGCCTTGAAGTCTGTCTGCCCTCCAACTTTTCTCCTACTGAATTGTTTCCTCAGTGACAGCTTTGCTTCTTTTATGTAACACTGATTAACGTTACTGGGCCAGTTAACTTGGACCCCTAATGGTGAGCTGTGAAACTTTCCAAGAGTAGGGTCTCCATCACTTAGGTGATGTGAAGCTACCTGGAAAGAAACCTTGGGAAGCACTCAGAAGTTTTAATATGTACAAATCTGAATCTGCCTAGTGGAACTCCACCTGGCCTGGAAAAGCAGGATGCTAAGGAAGTTGTTTTAACATTCAATAATTTTGTCTTCAGAACCTGATTTTATGTATTCAGTACCAAAGAATAGTTTTCTCATCTTCATATTTGTTTTCCTCTTATGTGGTCAGGAAAAGCACAGAAGTGACTGCAGAGTCATTGGAGCTGTGAAGGATGAAAATGCTGTTCTAGATTTAGAGCAAATGCAGAGAGAAGGAACTTCTACCTTATCCTTTGTCCTCCAAAAAAAATTCTTTGGTTTCTTTCTGATGTGTAAAGGTTTACAAATTAGGGAGCCTTAAAGATTTTACCTTTTCTCTGGTGGTTTGTTTCTTTCAGTTTGATGACAATGAGGATGTGCTGGTTGTTGATTGAATCAAGAGTTAGTAGTATTCAAGTAGGTTTTTTTCTTTTAAAATAGTGAACACCTTTTATTAAGTATGTCTCTCATGAAAAGAAAGCTGAATAAAATATGTGACTCCAAAAAAAGGGTTGTCCTCAGCTTGTGTCACTTTACTTAATAACAAAGCCACGTTTTTGTCTCTGTAGGGCTCATCTACTTTGCTCTATTTAAAGGATTTTTTTCCTTCTGTCTGCACATTTTAGCTTTTCTTTTCCCTGTTAAATTCTTGTTTGTTTCTTGCTTTGATAGAATGAAAGACATAAACATTAGCAAAAAAATCTTTGTCTTGTAAATAATTAAACCCTGTCTTTCAATCTGCCTTCCTAGGGAAGGAGGGCATGTAGCTTTAAGATTCCAGGTGTCCCCTGGACATGTACCAATGAAATGATTCCAAATTTAATGAAAATATAACCAGGTAACATGGAAAGAAGTCCATTAGAAGAAGCTCTTGTAAATATTCCAGCCATAGGAAAGACTTAAGTCAGCCTTTGCAATTAGGGATGAGAGACAAACCCATGAGGAACCAGACTTGGTTAATTCTGTTGCTCCCAGAACCTGTTGGTTTCCTGTGTGCATTTCCCTAAAGAAAACAAAGGCAGAAGCAGGCCAGGCTGCTCTGGGACTGATTTGTCACTACAGAGTCTTTGGCATCATGTCACGCTTGCCAGTGAGGGACTGCCTGTCTTGTGTGCTGAAGTTCCTCGGGAAATCAAAGACATGCAAACCAAATGGTTTTCTTTAATTTATCTTGCGTGACATGATGCAGTTAAAAGGAAGCAACTTCAGTTTGTGGTTGGTGGGGATTTTTGGTCTTACTAATGGCATATGACTTGATACAGGGATTTATATTTTGTGTGCAGTGTCTGAACATTGACATACTGAATTAATAAGATTCTAAAGAATCTTATTTTGCTGCAACTGTGGCTTTAACAGGGTGTTGAGGAAGACCTTGGAATGTCTGTTTTGTGGGTACATTGATAAGTAGCACTGATTTTTCACTGTTGTAATTCAGAAATGTTTGTTTTCTGTTTTATTGACAACTAGCAAAAATAGTCCATCTGTAAAGTGAAATTTTAGTTTAAGAACCCCTCAAAATCAAACGTTAAAAGGGATTGTGGAAGTGGTGCCAAGGTTTTAACCAAAACTGCTTGTCTTAGGTGTTAAGAATTCTGATGATTTTTGTTTTCAGTCGGTGTTTATGCCTGTCTGTTCTTGTTACCCAGTGACTCTGCATTGCTAAAAGAACAAGGGTGGGCTTCTATTTGAGACTGTAAATCATCAAAAGGATGATTTAGGAAGTGAAATTAGTTGTTTAATTACTCTGCCTTCATTGTGATGAGTTAACTCCTTTCACTGTGTGCTCTGGCAGAAGGGTAAGCTAATTTCATTTAGTTTATCTCAAATAAAAGTGTGCTAAAGTGAGCTGAGTTGATTTGCAGTTAGTATGGGCTGAGAGTGGGCATGTGGACAGTTGCAGGTCAGCTGAGCTGCAGGGCTGATGTAAAGAGCAGGCACCTAAACCAGTATTTGAGCCCTGAATTCAAGATTCCATGTCCTCAACTTCATTTGCACAGCCCAGGGTTGAAAACAACCCATTGTTGGTCAAGTTCTTTTTGTAGGTTGGAACACAGTGTAGTTCTTCAAAAGGTCATGCAGAGTTTGCAGGGCTGAGAAATAGGAACTCTTGATTCCTGTAATGAGCAGATGAAGTGTATTCAATGTAAACAGAATCTCAGACTGTCACTTCTGCAAAACTTTTTCTCAAAGTAAGACTACTTTGCAGCAGAGGGGTCAACGTGAGTCGTAGTGTCAGGTTGATGGCAGTGTGAGCCCTCGTGGCATTTCAGAAATGACAAGCTCAAGCCTTGCACTCTTCAAGCTTGCCTGTCATAAATGTGTATAAATATATAAGCATTTGCAAGGTAATGTGTTGAGGTGTTGCCTCATTTTTAACTTCAGAAGTAACTGCAAAAAGTAATGGAAAAGGTAAAAAGGATGCTTTGGAAGACCAAAATGATTTTTTAGCAGTCCCAATGCAAAGTGAGTGAAATTCAGTATTAACCCAGCTGTGACCAGTGAAAGAAATTTTGTCCTGTTGCAGAGAGAATCATTCTGTTCAGAGAGCATTGTGTATTAGTGGAAACTGCTGCCTCCCCTCTGCAGACAAAATTCTCCATGATTTTAATCTTATGCTCCTTGTGGTCCTCTGAGCTGGTCCATTTTGTGTTGACATAATGCATGTTGTGCTCTATAAGTGTGGAATTTTTCAGTATTAAATTTGGAAAGAGAGAATTGCCTTTCTCTGTGATTTCTTCTTTTTATGTCTTCATTGTTGAAAACTTGGAGAAAAGTCAGAGCATGGGAAATATATGATCTGATGGGTTTTTGTCTTGGGAGGAAAAAAGGGTCTGTTTAGCCTCGTTCTTCTCTTATCCCATGAAGGGGAAACAAGGCTGTATGTCTTTGGAATCAAGAAAACTGATCTGTTTGCTGCTGCTATCTGGCTCTCTGTTATTACTGTTAAAAGGTTTGATTTTTTTTTGAAAATCAGTTTTATATAAATGTTTTATATAACTGTGTGGTAAAGCAGAAGGAGCATTATCATGTTTCAGATCTTGTAAAACTCCGAGCTCCTCTTGTGTTCTTGAATACAAAGCATAGCTTTGGTTGGGATGAAAGATAAATTCCATAAAGAAACTTAACTGTTTCATTTTTCTCCTCTGGTGAAATATATCTGATATCCTTCAATGTGAATGGTAGCAAATATGTGGCAGAATGAATAGCAATGCTCTGCCTGCTGAATAGTTGAAAAGGTGTGGGTATCAAAAAAAGGCAGCAGGATGCTACATCACAGTTTTTGCTGAGTAGAGATGCTCTTGTATTAGCAGTACCTAAAAAATGGTGTTGTATTAGATTTCTTGAACTAGGTAAAGCCAGAGTATAGGGTTAGACCAACATGCAAGCCTTTTGTTTGAAATTAAAACCTTGGAAATACTTCATTATATAGTCTTAATTTTAAATAGTTTCACAAGGGGTGCTCATTTGTACATGCAGTAGTAGGTTGGTCACTTTGATCATCAAAAAAATTTGTAATTGCCATGATCTTTCCCTCTTGCACTGCACTCAGTATCACCCAGACTGAGTAGGGGTATAAAATAATGGTAGAGGCAGCAGAGTTTATATAATGTGTTTCTGGCTCTAGACAAAGTATTGCAGGTACTTCAAACACCATTTTAAGTATTAAGGTTTTTTTGTGCTCCCTTTTAAAGCAGTGTGAGTGCTTCATGATTTTGAACATGGAATTCTCAAAACACCTTTATGGGACAGCACTCTTGTCTTAATTTTGTGAATAACTACTTTGTGTTGCTTCCCTGCGTGGTTTGCTCAAGGTTAGACAAGAATCCTCTGGTAGAACAAATGTTTGATGTTTACAACTTGAAATCTGATTTCTAGATTATCCTCTCCTAACAAATGAAAGACCTATACCTTTCCTGTCATCCTGCTGAAATGAATTAAATTGTAAGTAGTAACACTCTGATTTTGATCAATGCTTTTAATTCTGTTTACTGCTTCTTTTTATTCTTAGGCCTGTACTGGTATTGAAAATATTGATGAAGCTATAACATTGCTTGAACAAAATAACTGGGATTTAGTGGTAAGTATTCTAAGAAAGTGACTTCATAGATCAACCCCACACAACAGTGACATGCCATTTGCTGAGGCAGCTGGTGGTTTTATTTCAATTTTGGGTATGTCTCTTATGGCTGGGGCAAGCAGCTTGTTTTGTGCAGGCTGTTTCTGGTCTGTTGAAGCCTCGTGGGCAAGTAAACATGATATACTGAGTTGTACACTCTGCTCTCTACACCCTGGTCTGCTCTGCTTGTCTTCGGGCTTTTTTGATTTCTTCCTTGTCCTCTAAATCCATGTTTCATATTGTGTTTAGTTGCCTTTTGCCATCAATTTGTAACAAGTATTATTAAGGGTAGCATTCTCCCAGACACTCAGCAATAGGACAAGGGGGCACGATGGGCTCAAGCTCTGCCAGGGGAAATTGAAGTTGGAGATCAGAAAAAAATTCTTTGCAGAGAGAGTGCTCAGGCATTGGAATGGGCTGCCCAGAGAGGGGGTGGATTCCCCATCCCTGGAGGTTTTTAAACTGAGATTGGCCGTGGCACTGAGTGCCATGATCTGGTAAAGGGACTGGAGTTGGACCAAGGGTTGGACTTGATGGTCTCGGAGGTCTTTTCCAACCCAATCGATTCTGTGATTCTTTAGAAGACTTCTTGTGTATATACACATGGGTTATTGAGGATTTTGGTGCCTGTGTAAGAAATGGAAGGTGAAACAACTTCTTCAATTTTTCATATGCTATTAGTTTAAAAATAAGATAGTTACTCTTCTGTTGTTAGTGATTATTCAGAATTCAGTTAGATTATTAAAACCATAACTTATTCAGATTTGGTCCTATCCAGACACCATTAAACACAAACAAAAAACCCAGCAAACACTCATCCTACAAAAAAGCTGTCATCTCTTTTGTAACAAGGTTCAATGTGCAGAAAAATAGGAGGGAACCAATAAACCCAAGCAAAATAGACTAGATATTTTAAGACTCTGCATAGGATTAGTAAATAAAGAAACTATTAATCAATTTTCTTAAGGTTGAGAAGTGTAATACAGAACAAAATTTAGAAGCAAGTGATATTCCTTCAAACTGTAAGACCTTTGATTTCCTCCTTTTTATTGCTGTCTCTTTGTTTTTTTTCTTTCTCAAATGAATGACCAGTCCAAATTACCAGAAAATTATCATAAAAATTATTAGATTTTCCCAAATTGGCTATGGAGACAGTTTCAGCTGTCTGCCACGTTGCATTCCCAGCGTGATGTTTAGGGTGTTCTCTAATGCTTTCATAATTTCAAACTAAGTATCACAGAGGTTAGGGTGGGGTTTTAAATTGAGTTTATTAGAATGAATATTGTGTTTCTTTTAAGGCAAATTGATTGACGTCACATATAATGTTGTAACTTCTTGTAAAAAACCAGCACATACTCCCAGCACTTGGACTTCTGTGTTAAAATGAATACAGAGTCTTCATTTTGCAACATGTCACGGTATAAGCAGGAGTTCAGCAGTGGCTTCAAACAGAAAAAACCAACTGTGTGTTGACAGAGTGGTAGTTACAACTCTTTATGTCATAGTATTTTGTTTTGAAAATTAAAGTGTTTATTGGGAGGCAAGGAATAGCCTTATGCATCGTGTTCAGATTGTGAAGTTCCCAATACAATACATTAAATGAGTTGGATGTGGTTTGGGGAGGTGTGTAAATCATCTGCTTTGCATTGAAAGCTCACAGAGTTTTTCACAGCTGATGAGAGAACTGCAGTGAAAAATGGTCTCTTCTGAGACTCCAGAATGAGCAGAGAGTGAAATATCTAAAGCTATGGAAATATTTTTATATACTGAGTTGTATTAGTGATTACTAAATGATCTAGAAATGGAATATAGTGGGAAATGAAGTAATGACCCAAAAGTGCAAGCTTAAAAAAGGCATAAGGAAAATGAGAAAGGATGGAAGAGGTACTCAAGGAAAGTACATAAACCTGGAAACTAAACAGAAGATGAATGAGAAGAGTGTCTATGAAAAGGAAATGGTAAGTTGTGAAAGAAAAAAAGTAATATTGGGAAGAGTATAAGTGAAGAACATGCCCTGAGGGTCTGTCAGTCGTAGGACACTGACTCCTTTTTATTAAAAGCAGCCTTCTTAAAAAGGGAATAAAAACCAAATCATGCTAATCCAGCAGTGACGTAGAAGCAGAAGAGTGAAGAAAGAGAAGATAAAAGAAATGTGATTGTAAAAAGAAAAGTTGCTGCTAGCTTAAGAGAATCAAACATCTCTGTCAGGCAAGGGATTCAGAAGTACCTGAGGAAAGGCTCATGACTTATAAGAAATGTAGCATTTTTTATCTTGGAATTACAATGTGTGATCCATGTGTGGTGGGATTTTTTTTGTATATGTGTTGTGGTTTTTATACCTTTGATTCAGTAGACAAGCACAGATTCAGTGCCAAGAAGCTGGGGAGGAGAGAAGGCTTTGTTTTAATTCATGAAAAGGTCTTGGAGTGTTTTAGCTGAGCTGGAAAATGAAAAAAATCCTTTTTTTTTGGCACTAATATGTAACTCAACTCAGAACAAAACTTTTTTTGGATTTGTAAGGAAGACAAAACTTGCAGGACTTGGTTCACCGATCCTAAAGAGAGTAGTGAAGTGGTGATGATTTGAGTAAGGGCTTCATCATCCTTTGGCTCCCAGAAGGTAAAGGGGAAGAATATCATCGCTGTCATCTCTAATTTTACTTTGATTTGTGCATCTGAGTCAATGGCTTTTAAACGTGGATTCCTTTGCTTCCATGGTGTTGGAATTAAAATGAGAGCTCAGTATTTGACCAGGAAATCTTCAGTCAAGCACCCAGGGTAGTATGAACTAGCAAGCTGAGCAAGTCCAGTTAGGATGTCATCAACCAAAGTTCAGGGGCACCCCTGCAGCAATAGGAGGGAAAACCAAACCCATAAGTTAAGGAAGTCCTTGTCTCAATCAGATTGCTTACCTGCTTTTCATTCAGGCTGTCTGTATCTCAATTCCATTTTCCTGTTCGGGGAAAAAAGCCATGTACTATCAGAGGCTGTGCAAGGGACTCAGGTGGAAGATTCCCTGGGGCGCCTGTTGATTCTTGAACTCTCTGACACTCAGCTCAAGGGCGTTGTTTCTCTGGGACTTCAGTCAAAACAACCAAGAGCCAGTAGTCCTGGTCAGCTGGAAAGCAGAAGGATCCCAAACAGAAATAGGGAAGTATGTACTAACATGGGCTGACAGAGAAGTACATCAGAATGCACAGAGACAGCAGAGGTTATAAAGTTCACAAAACAAGTTTGTTATGTTGTGTACAAGTATTCTGTGTTTGTTTGAGCTTTGCTAAGGATTACTTTGTTTGCACTGAAGCAATATTCCTTCTGCTTATTTTATCCATATGCTTTTTTTTCCTGGTCTTGCTAAATTTTAGTATTAAGGGTTAAAGTGTCACCAGTGTCTTTACTCTTACCTAAGTGAGTGTTACTGTGAGAAATGCTGACATTTTACTAATAAAATTTAGAGGGGACAAAGTCGTCAAAGCAAAACTAAACTTTTCTTTGACAAATTCAGCTGAATCGGGTGTGTCCCTCTGGCCTCGGAGACAGACCCAGAACAAAAAGAAACACAACTTTTTATCCCCTTTCCCGACCGAAAGGTCCCTGTTTCTAACATTACTGTGTTTTGTGTCTTTTGGACATTTCATTTTACTCTTTAAGCAAAGCCAAACCTGGGTTATGCATGAGGAACTCCTTTCTTGGTTTTCTTTTCTACTATCCACTTTTGGTTCTTTTATTAACAATTAATCAGAATTCCATTTTCTTTCCAGTTTAGAATTGAACCATCAGTTTCCTCTTTTTGAACTTAAAAAGATTACTCACCCCCAATCAGAAGTCTTCATCTCTATTCCTCTATATGGAATCCTCTAAGGCAATATAAACTGCCAATTATTTATCTTCAACTTAGTACTAAATAATTTGACATTTAAATGTCTCGTATTTGTTTTATAATGTTCAAATCATGTTTGTAGCTGTTTGAAGCAGTATAGGAAACTGCATTTCATAAATGTTTGGTTGCTTGGCTTTGTTCAAGTGCTTAAAATCAAATAGACCATGAGAGTGCTGCAGAGGAATTCATGTGCAGTAACAGTATACAAATTACTTGGTGAGATCATGAAGTCTAATTTTGCCAATAATTAGTTCCCCCTTGTTGCATGTGACTTGGCCTTTGTGGTGGTCTCCTGCATCTAGAGCAGCTCAGGGGTTTGCTGTGTTGGGGCACTGCAGCCCAATTACAGGGCTTATTATAGGCTGGGTGACAAAATGTTTCAGATGTTCTGTGAGATACAGAGGATCAACAGAGATAATGTAATTCATCTTTATGAAACTGAACTGCTAGAAATGTCTCCAACTCTCTTAAGCCTCACAGGGTTGCTGATATGTTATTTCCTGAGCGTCATTTCTTTCAGCTCTATTAATTTGCAGTAATTTTTAACATCCGAGAAAGCAGAAGTTGGGAATTTCTGGCCGTTGTAAAGTCTGATGGCTTCAGAGCTTGCCCATTTAAACTCTGACCTTCTGTTTTAGCATGTGATGCTATAAATATGTCTTAAACTTTGTGTAAAAACAATAAAATAAAAGTGTGGAAATCCCAACTGTGTCTGTTGAAATGATGATGCTACATAGTTAAAGGAAATGACTCATTAGTGCAAGAATCTATAATCTGCTGGACCTTATGCAGTGTGGACCTTCATGTGTGTGAGGTTATTGCAGAGGTGATAGCTCTGTGCTCTCCTGAATCCAGTGCTGGGATCTGTGCATGAGACTTGGTCTGCTCTGCCTTTCACAGATTTAATGAAAACTCAGGTCCTTCAAATGTCACATTACTTTGTATTCTGTGCTGGTAATCAGAATAGGATTTTTGAATGAAAACAAGGATTCACCACACTTAATTTTCTACTTTTTCCAATGTGACCATTTCTGTTGTTACTTCTGATCACTGGTTTAAAATTATTTTTATTTCATGTCTTTTCCAATAGATATTGTACCTTTAATGTTGCTTTGAGAAGAAAATAAATTTCATCTAAATAGCAATAGAGGGGATGTTTGTTATCCCATATTCACTTCACTTGTAAATGTGTGTATAATGATGATATGTATAAAAAATCTGGTTTTTATTTTCAAAATGACCTTTGTGCCTTCCTGCTATACTTGGCTTGGTTATTCTGTATTCTGGTGGGAGATCAAAGCATGGTATAACTTCAGTGAAACCACCAGCTCAGTGCACCTGGAGATGTGATGACTTGCAGTTCCTGTCATGCTCAGGTTCCAAGAATCAGCTGACAAAAAGTGATTCTGTACTTTTGATTTTTCTTAATAAAGCTTTAACTTTCAACTATACTTTTTAGTTTTGAATGAATAACTTACACAGTATATGAGAGTTTTTCACACCTTGGTTGGAAACCTCTTGAAAAATAGTTGCTGTTTTCAGATACCTTTTTTTTTACTGTATGTACCAATTTTGTATATTTATATTTACTCCTTTACTTCTATGTAATGTCTTTTGGAAAAAAAAAGTCAAAAATAACAAAAAAATTGAACTGAGAAAAATGAAGTAGGACTTGGCAATCTTTCTTTTCTGTTTCTCTAGAAAGTGCCCATTTCCATGGGATTCATAGCAAAAACCAGGCCATTGGGTCCTGACAGTCATCAAACAATCTCTTACTTATGTCTCTTACTGCTTTCTAACCATTTACTTAATTCTTCTGTTTAAAACGTGTAGCAAATTTCAGCACTCGTTGGTAAAACAAATACACTCACCATGTCTTTTGTCTCTTTTTCTCTCTGGTTTTCCCTGCTGCCCCTTTGATGTGGTCTCTCTGTTTGGTTTTTGATTGATTGGAACTAGTCTGCCTCCAGAAACGAGGTGATAAATTAAGTTTGGCACACGGCCATTTCTTTTCCTTAAATGTGGGACAGCGTTGTCACATGTTCAGCAGCTCTCTTGTTTCCTTGCAAGCAGGCTGTGTTTCAGTGGCTGGAACCCGGACTTCACATCATGGTGATCATGTTCATCACATTTTATCTTGTATTGTTCTAGTGAGAAGTTCAGGGTTTATTCTCATTAGGATTAGATCTGAGGAATTTTCACTGAGAAAAACACAGACTTATCTATGCATTAATAACATTCTCCCTGTGGTCAAATCAACAGTCACATCTGCCTGTGGGAAGCAGAGGTTTGTGTCCCAATTTTTTTAAGGAGCTTTTAAAGTTCTGGTTTAGATTGGTGTTCTCTTTGGATCTTGGTGTGCTGCAGAACAGGTTATTGTCAGCTGGGGTGGTTTCTGCCCCTGTCACTGCAGAGTTGCCTGCACAGCATTCACAGCCCTGCTGCCAGCAGAGGGAAGGAAGAAGGAGGCCCTGAGTTAGGTAATCCCAAGCAGTGTTGGTGTCTGGGCATCCCACTGGTGCAGGCATCCCATGGGCACGGTGCTTGTTCTCCAGGAAATACAGGAGTTGCAGGTTTCTTGTGCCTCCAACTGCAGCATGAATCTCCCCTAGTAGGACACAATTGTATGTGAACTTTTCTTTTACAAAGAACTATAGAAATCCCTTTCTGAAGTCTTTAATGTATTTTTTTGTTAAATTAGAGATCCCTGCTTGCAAAAAGTTGTTGTATTTCTCATGCTCTGTATTTCCAGCTTTTTGCAGTTTCCAAAGAGACATTTCTGTGTCTTGAGTAATCTCAGATGTGTGCTGTGTGTTTCATCCAGCAGGGTGGTAGCAAAGATGACTAGTTAATTCTTAAAAACAACCTGGTTATTAAATTAGTTGTTTTTATTTACTTTAAAATGCCTTAATCTCAGGTAAAACAGCTGTTTCCTTCCATGTATTTTCTGTGTGGAAGACTATGAAATGTGCAGATTTTTTAGGCAGTTGTAGTCATGCTATGGCTTTCCCCATAGCTCTGTGCACATTCATCTATAAAAAAACAACCTCCAAACACCACCATTAATACATGTTGAGGAAATTAAGATTCTTTACTTGCAGAATGCAGACTGGGTGTGCTGCTTTGTCACACCAGGGAGGTGCTTCAAGGAAGAGAGGATATCACCTCTGATAGCAGCAAGGTAGCCCAGTCTCTGTGGCTCTACCACGGCCAAATTGCTGGTTTCTGAGACTTCTAATAACTGCAGTCACTGATACTTTAAGGGATGCAGGAAGGTGTTAAGTATGTTGCCATCTTGACATTGATTTCCCAGGAATGCGACAGGGTGACAGACTGAAACTGATCCTGTTGTGTCTCTGCTCCAGACTTGGGAAATGTTCATTAGACATCACAGAGTGGTCAACAGAGCTACCCTTTGAAATTAAGTGGGGGCAAAACCAAGTAAAAATGTCCCAGACTATTCATAGACTGTTCTGAGTTGGAAGGGATCCACAAGGATCATCGAGAGTCCAACTCTTAAGTCAATGGCTCACACAGGGGATTGAACCCGTGACTTTGGCATTATTATAAGCAAGTTTTAACCAACTGAGCTGATCTCAGTGTCAGCACACACCTTCTGAGCTGGGCAACGAAACAAAACAGTAAAGAGAGAATAAAAGTTGCAAATGGCTAACTTGTTTGTCCTAAACTTCTGAGTACTTTGAATTTTTTTAAACAGTGAAGAGTCATGGCTTTAAACGTGTTTTCTGTAGTGCTGTTTCATGTATGCTTTGGAGTTTGATTCATCAGAAGGGACTAATTGTCACATTGATGACTGAAAGAGTGTGTGATGGGTATGTAATTTTCCCATAGGATAAAACTGGCATAGCTTGGGCAAAGTTCCTTCCGGATGAACACCCTTTGGTTCCTGTTAAAGTGAAATAATTTTGCAGTCTCTTTGAAGGAATCTGTATATTTTATTCTTCATGATTTTAGCAAATGTTGTAGTTAACTAGCAATATAGTAGATAGTTTTCTAGACACAAAAGGGATTATGGTAATGTAAAGTAGTTTACTTGTCTCATAACTATTTTTTTAAATTTTTCTAATAGAAAAAACCTGCTTTATTCGTGGAAGGGTAACAAAGAGATTGAGATTATGTGTTTTATGGCTGTATTTTTTGCTATGATGATGCATATGAAATTTTAAATCTCTTTCTGGCCAGAGAGTGGAGAAGATTTTTAGGTAAAACTTCACAATCAATAAGTAAAAATCAGGCTCTGTCTCTCCTTTTCATATGACAGATGGTATATAGTTACTTGAGAAATAAGCTCACTTACTTAAGTTTTTCTTGCATAGTGTTCAAACAAGCAACAGGACAAATAAAATTACATTCCTGTTCACAGAAAAAGAGTCTTTTTTCTTGTAATAGAATTTTGTGTTCTGAGAATAAATAAAAAGCAGCACCTGAGATCCCACTAATGCCTGATAGTATTGCTGTAGCTCTACAGAGGTGTCACCCACCTGCCTTAGATTTTACAAATACTTGTTTTCAGAGGCTTCTCTGTGTTGGTAGTTTCTAAGAAGATTGCTTGGCATTAGTTTGCCCTGAAACATTCAAATTTAAGAACAAATTTCTAGTGTACATTAATAGTGAAGTGGCTTGTATGAGTCGTCTGTGGTTTATGACTCTGACTAGTTGATCTGAAAGTTGCACACATCTTATAAACATGTGTTTGACAAGTGTTTAGTCTGTCATTGAATCATGCTGGGACTGTGTGAGTAGGAGAAAAACTAAGCAAATTATTTAAGAACCAGCATCTGTGCCAATGCTGTGGCTATTTTGCAAGTGACCCCTAGTTGTGAAAGATTTGACCACAGAAGCTGGGAATCTTATAGAGCCATCAGGCTTTCAGAGCAGAGTGTCTTAAAAATGAATTTACTTACAATATTATTATCTGTACAGTTCCTAGTTTTATTTAAATAAACTCTCCTTAGCTGGTCCTGGGGGACCTGGGTTGCTGCAGCTTCAGCAGTATAGCACAGGCTCTTGGAGGGAGAAATACTGCAAGACAAGTTGCAGGTTACATACTATGGCTTGGGTTTCTCTGGTTTCCAAACTATTAGGCTAAATCTGGCATAATTATTCTTTTATCATGGATTAGTGATTAGGCAGTTGGCTGAGTACAGTTAGGGTCAGTTGGAAACTGATATTTCATGTTATTATGGCTTTTCAATAAAGGGGCCTTGGTCTGTTTGCAGCAATTCTGTGGCTTTTTGTGTCCTGAGATCTTGTGTCCTGGTGTTTCATCCCTCATAGTACTTGCTGAGAGATAGTATGTTGTAACAAGTGATTAAAAAAAAATATTTTTTTTAATGGCTGAACAAAACCAATATTGTCATGAGGTAGCTATCCCCAACCTGAGCGTTTTAGTGTTGCCACTCAAATTTACATAAAATAATCAGGAGAGGGGTAGAAATGTGGGAGTTCAGTACACAGATATTTTTTCATGTGTAGCCTTTGATTTAGCTGACTCTCCTGCTGTCTGGTTTAATGTTTTAAGGAGGAACAAAATATGTTTTGATATTGAGCATAAGCATTCCTTTCTGTTAAGTTAGAAGGTGAAGCAGTATTAGTGTCAAAGTTGTGACATTAATGACTAATTAAGACACCTGTATGTATCTCAGAGTAGCAGACACCTCGTTGTCTGCTCTCCCTTTCTGGATGAATGAGTTTGGAGTAGGTAGAGTAGCTTATTTCCTTTATTCCTGTTGATACAGCTCAGGTAGGGGCTGATCTCTAAGCTTCTTATAAATCTGTCCACATTCTTTCCTTTCACTGTGCAAGAATATACATTGAGTTATGAATTTATTATTGAGATTGCACTTTGGGGAATTGGGCACTGACAGTGTAAAATTAAGGAACTATGCAAAATACAGAGTTTTTTCCTCCCAGAATTATAGAAGTATATCTAACTGTTGAAAGGCTTCCTAGTGCATTTAGGCATGTTGTAGGAGTGACAGGAAAAAGTTTGCTGAAGCCACCAAAGAAGTAGGGAGAAAAGGGAAACCACATCTAGAGTGCTAATTGTGAACTATTTCAACGCGTGCTCTCTTGCTGATGAAGTGAATCATCTGTATGAATGTATTCATGTGGCATTTTTTGATGAAATGTTAATTTTTTGCTTTATTAGCAATTCTATTGTTTTGCAGCTTTTCATGAAGTATATTTGTTGTAAAGAAAGCGAGCTGAAATAAAGCAGAATGCAAAGAAGACATTTCATTGTAGTTCAATTACAGTTTTTGGTTAAATTTTAACCACGATGGGGACAAATGTTGCCATTCTGTATAAACTTTGTGGGTGTAACTTCACGTCTAGCACTTGGAAATACTTTTGAGACTTGCAAGGCTGGGGAAACGCCAGCAAGTACAACACAAGCTACAGGAAAAAGCTGACTCATTCCTTTGCCTTGAAAAGCCTGCCAAAAATAACAAAGGTAGAGGTTGCTCCTCTTACTACTGGGGCACAATTTGTAATTTTATTATTTAAATATTATTCAATTCATTTAAAAATCCAAACCAAATAATATCTCTTATAACTTCTAGCAGTAATTTTTTGTTAATGTTTTCAAAGGAGCTGTGTGTGTAGGAAGGTGATAGTGTATCTTGTTTGTGAAAAGCCTCTGGTCTGAAGTAATTGGTATCTCTGCAGAAGGTTTTGTGGAATTTCTTGTTTAGAGTAACACAGCTCAAACTTGCCTGGAACAGGCGAGATTTGGTAGTTGCTTAGAGCTGCTCAGGAGCCACATTTCTGTGCTTGGGAATCTCACAGTCCAATCTTCATGTCTTGGGGCAGAAGGAAGTGATGGTATTACAGCTGATCTCAGTAAACCTTTATTGTATTAATCCAGATCTGCTGCACTATTTGACTAATATTTACAGTATGTTTCTGTCAGCACCAGTTGGTAAAACCTCTGCTGTTTATTCCAGAATTCTCTACTCTTTTGTTGTTGTAAATTGATCACAGGGAAAGTCTGTGCATGGTCTAACTCTTTATCCAGTTTCCCAAAATCACAGTGTCAGCAAGTCAGAACAAATGTTACAGAGGAGCATTATTTCAGAGCATGTACTGTTATTACTGAAATATATGCATATGGCAGAGCCCTGTGTGGTATTGTGAGGAATACTCTGTGCTCAAAAGGAACTCATAAATCTTTGCACTTCTCCTGTTTTGCTTTATATGAAAGTGAGTTTCTTTGTTACTCAGATTTATGGTTTGGAAGCAGTTTGAAATTCCCTTTTACTTTTCAGGTCCTTTCCTGGATGCTTTGTCTCATTAATGCTTTCCTTTACACCTTATCATTTAATTAGTTGTTTTTCCTCTCCAGATAACATTTGTTCAGTTTTGAGCTTTGTTTCCTTTTTTATTTTTTTTAACTCTCAGAAAGCATTTGGAGTTCTGTCATCCATTTACTTTGAACACCAAATGAAAATTGTATTTTAAATCTTCAGGCTAAGAAATTTATCATGTGAAAGCAACAAAATCAGAGTAAGAATATTGTATGTCAGGGTTAACAAAACACATTTAGCCCAAATTAGGAGTAGAATTATTTGCAATGGAATTACAGTTGTAAACAGAGTAATACTAATGACCCTTTCTGTGCTGTGGAAATATAAAATACAAAAGATAAGAAATAATTTCTCTAGTGTGTTATAGATTATTTAAGGAGGGCTTTTTGGTATATTTCATTACATTTTGAGGTTTAAAAATTGTTTAATTTGTTTAAATTCAACCAAACTTGAGTGAACCTCAAGCAGGATGGATTGATAGCACAGCTGAATACTGGCTGATATTTCCAAAATACAACTGTTTTGTTTTTTTTTAATTCTACAGAACTGAAAACCACATTGTGTTTGTCTTGTGTGTCATCTTGCCCTCTGCAGTGAGGTTTTATATGTAGGTTTTGGTGTTCTATTCACTTGTGTATTTGGAAAAATAAATCTAAGATTAAATGATAAGAGGGTCAGTCAAAGATAAAAATGGGTTTTCCTTTGTTTTGTAGTGTGAAACATCAAAATGATAATTTTTTGATTATATTTTAAAACACAGCCCTACAAGCTGCTGGCACCTCTTCCTCTTAAGACAATGAGCTGCCTTTCCTTCTGCCAGGGTAAAAAGAACCATGGGGGAAACTTTCTGAATTTGTGGTTTGAGAGAAACTTTTATATCAAGGAGATGTTAAATAGGTAATAGGAAGAAGAGGCAAAATAAGTAGGAAAGACACAAAATGCAGAACTTTGGTTTCCTTTATCTTACCAGACATCTTAAACTGGAAATAAATCTGAGTTTGTAGCATTTGGGAAAGAATAAAGGTTTTTAAAAGTCATACTAAATGAATCCTTTCATCAAAGAAAGCTCTTACTGGGTTTCATAGAAGTAATTAAAGATGTAGTTTAAGAGATTATTGCATTGAGTGCAAAAAATAATTATAAAAAGTAATTATAAGTGCTATGAACCTGAATGTGTCAGACCTACTGAAAATCAGGGGATTGGAAGAAAATGCCCCATGAACAAGTCACTCCATTGTATTTCCCTGTGACTTTCTGAAGCAGTTGCTGCTGTTTGGTTGGACATTTTTGGATTTTGGATTAGGTCATGTGCTGTGGCAGTTCTATTATCCTGTGTCTAAGTCTTGTTGGTGTATTGTGTTTGTTCAGCGTAAACCTTCTCAATTTTAGCTAAACAAATGTAAAGCTCTGCGTGGGCTTTGTTAAAGTAGACTCAAGTGTCTTACTTACAGAATCCAATCAAACTTAAATAAGGCTTTTGGAATTCTGTGCAAGCAGCTTGTGCTGGTTGTGTGAAGCTGAAATGGTTATGTATCTCAGTGAAGCTCATGCAGCCTCATGTGCACAATATTTACATCTCCACAGCCTCTTCCTCTGCAAGGGTTGTTCTTCCAGCATCGTGCTGCTTGAACTGGCTCCTTTTGCTTAGGAATGTGTTGCCTAGCACCGTTTTGGAAAGCTGATCTTGCATTCTGCCTTCTAAAAGCTCTTGCTGTACATTGGGGTGGAGGTTTGAATTTGAAGAGGAAAATTTTAAAGGGTCTCTATCAAGGGTAGGGTCTGCATCTGTCAGGAAAATCCTTCTGTGGTAGGGAGGCTGGAAAGGAGAGGGAAGGAACAAGAGGTGGCCACTGAGGAAGATTTGTCTCCTCACCCATTGCAGAAGCCTTTAATTGTACTTTTGCCTGGGCCTGCTTTTAACTCTTAAGAAAATTCATCTAAACATCACTTTTAAATTCTGAAGATTTAAAACCTACCTCCCCCTGTAGTTCATGAAGAGGAAGGAATCCCCTTCCTCCTGTGAATATTCACTCAGTATATGTAGAGCTCAGCTTGGCTAATCCAGTTCATCTTCAAACTCTGGGATAACCACTGAGTGTTACCTACTCATGAGTTTAATGTTTGTTCTATCTAAAATACCACAATTTATTGATAATTATTCATAGGACCCTCATTGCCCTGGGATGAGAGTCACTGTAAGATGTGCCTAATTGCTTTTAAATGATTAGCACCTTAATTGTGTATTTTGAGAGAAGTCATCAGCATTGGTGCTTCAAGAGATTATTAAGAAATGATTCTTGTTTTCTCTAACACTGTGTTGTACTCAAAAGATGGTCACATTTAGTCAGAACCGACTAATTTGTGTAAGTTAACATTCTCTTGAGGAAAAGTTTTAAATTTCACAGTGTTCTTTAAATAATTTCAATCTGTTTATAGAATACTACAGAGTTTTGAGTTGCCCAAATAGTTAATGAATTCTATAACCTTTCATTAACCCTATTGCTTTATTGTTCCTGACATTTGCAGGAGACAAAAAAGTTGGATTTAATATATTTTGATACTGTAATTTGGAAATGTGCTGCTGAAACACTCCCCCCTCCCCCCAAATATTCTTATTTTGAACCTTTATAATGGGCATTTGTCAGTCCAGTGTTATATCACATTCCTGCCTTCCTGTTCATTAAAAAAAAAAAAGGATTCACAGGAATGTTTATCAAGATATCCTGTACTGTTGAGTGATGGAGTCACAGAATGTGTGAGCTGGGAAATTTCTGGATGTTGGTGTGGTCCAAAGCAGGTCCAATTAGATCAGTTTATGCAGCGTTAATGAATTCTTAAATAAGCTGTTCCAGTTCCTGGATATGTGATTGATATCCCTAAACAAAATGTCTGAATCAAGAATAGCTAAATTTGTCTTAGTCTCCTAAAATAAATTGTGGGCCTGGTAGTTGTGTCATCGAAACAGAAATTACCCTGTTTCAAGTTTGAACAGTGTTATGGTAGAATTTGCATGTGGACAGTACAGAGACACACCTGAGGTTCTTGACTTCGGGAAAAATCTTCTGAACCCCTGTAATTTTCCATTTAAGGTGAACTTCACCTGTTAAATAGTGAGAGCATTAGAACAGGCAAATACCTGTGGAACCTGTGGTGCCTCATACCCAGCAGGGACCCCACGTCTACTCTCAGCAACTGGTTATTTGGAACTGAAGATTCAGACATTGTATCTTTCTGTTTAATAACCCAAATGGATTTAATGTGCTGTTTATTAAACTTGTTTCAGGTGTAATAATTTTTAATTGCTATACATTAGTCCCATAGGCTGTTTCTGCGGATCAAAGATCCCTGTTTGAAAAGACAAAAAAGATGTAATATCTTTGAAAGTTTGCATAACCATAGAGCTGTGATCCTCTTTCAAAGGAGGCTGACACTGGGGAAGAACAGACTAGAACATATCCTGCCTTAGTAATGTGTTCTTGTTTCAATTTTGTTTTTATAGTCACAACCTTCTCCCAACGAAATTCTAAAGCAGATGGTTGTTCCTTTTTCTTTTTTTCTTTACAGGGTCTACTTATAGCTGTCTTGTAAGAGCATGGATATTTAATGTTTATGCAGTATGTACATGGGCACTGCTACCATTTGCTGTGTACATCATTTTAGTCTTCCATCTTGCTTAACAAACAGTGTCCAGACTCTTTATTTTTACAGTGTGGTTAATAGAGGTCTTCCCATCAAAAAAGTACATAATACTGCTGCTGATTCTTCTTACTGCTGTGCCCCTTAAATGTCATCAAGTTTACAAAACTGGGGATGTGAGCAAGTGAGTTTGTCAGTTTTAAAGAAAATAGCTTGGATCCTCTCTTGTATTTAACCCATCTAAGTAGGCTCAGAAGAAGTTTGAGTTGATTTAATCCTCTGAGACAAGAGCTTTGACAGAAGTGTGGAAATGCCACACTGCTGTATTTCTTTGTAGCTGAAGCAGCTTCTTTTCCCTGAGTAAAGAGAATTCTCTTGTGCCAGCAGGTCATTATCAGTGTAGGTTTTGTGGTACAAAACTTTTATTTGCTCTCTGTTTCTTACAGATGCAAAATAGAGCATAATTTTGTCTTTCAACCAACATTGTCTGTTGGTTGACAGGAATTAAATGTGTGTTGCTGAAGAGTATGGGAGGAGGAAGCCAATCCAGAAAAACCCAAATAAACCAAAACCTCCTACTCTTTCCTGGAGGTTTATTAAATGAACATGATCAAGAGCTGTGTATGACTGCAAAAACCACAATGATGATAAATGAGACACGTTGTTAAAAAGAAACCACTGATTATTGCCATGCACAGTGGATAAACTGATTTAAAAACTGATCTGGTGGGGAACTTTGTTTTCCCTGTAATTTGATACAGCCTCATGGCTTGTTGCTGGAGCTTGTAGATACCTCTGACCTTTTCCTTCTCTGCTTTTTTATTATTAATTATGCAATATTTGTTTCTAAATGCATGGCAAATCTTATTGCAATATCATAGTAACTTAGCTGAGTTCAGCAATAAAGCTCTTTGAGTTTATGTAGCCTTAATGGAAATAGTAAAAAAAAAAACCACGTTTATGTATTTGGAGAAAAAGAAACCATAGCATTTAAATCTTGATTACTTGTAGTTTTGTGTTTATTAAGCATCTACTTAAACTACATTTTTTATTGTCAGTTTGTAAAAATTACACTGATAGATGATGACTGGTGACTGTTAATAGTTCAGTTGCAGTACATGAGTTTGTTCTGGAGTACCAGGGAATCTGAAAGCTTCTAAACATTGGGGTTCTCTCCTTCACTGGGAACTGGACACTCATTCCCCAGGCATTCTGGCCACCAGGACAGGTATGTCTGACATAGGAGGATGGATATGAGAAGCTGGAATAGTAGAAGTGCATGAATTGCTGCTGGTACAGGAGAAAATGGGGATCAGTGGGATGCCACAAGCTCTGTCTAATCTCACTGTTAAGCCTAACAAATACATACTTGTGAACTCTACAGTGACTATAAAGATCATCACAGAGACAAATAGAATTAGTGTTGGACTGGCTGAGCGTGGGCCAGGCAGTTTATTCCCATGGATTCCACCTGGGAAACACATCACACACATACAGGAGTCTGAGGGTCAGTTCCTGTTTGCTTTCACTTAGGTGTGGAATTTATTTTATTCAGATACTGTAATGACTATTATTGTTTACCAAGAATATTCATTGCATGGAGAGCATTTTAGGGCATACTTTGAAGCAAGTTGATCACTCTTTAAAACACATTACCTAAGTCCTGGTGTATTTTTGTTGTTCTGTGTTCTTGACACAAAATCTACTTTCTCTTTTCAGGCAGCTATAAATGGTGTTATACCACAAGAAAATGGCATTCTACAAAGGTAAGTGCACACAGGACTGGAGTTGTACACAACAGAGAACGATGCTGGGTAACAGTTACATTTTTTGTTTCCTGAATCCCAAGAAGATGATGTAATTCTCTTTTTAAAGCTGTTTCTGGAGCCACAAATTCTATTCCTGGCAAAGCTGATTTAACATTCAGTTTTTCCCATACTGGTGGAGGACCAGCTCAAACATCTATTCAGACTAGCTAATTTTTATTTTGAATTGATTGGTTGTTGGGTCACCCTTTGCAAGGTTGTCTCTGCTGAGTCTGGGGCTTGGCATGCTTCTGGCTAAGTATTTTCTTTTGCCTTACACATTTTTAAAGCCATCCATATTCCATACTTCCCTGTCCCTGGCCAAAAATGTTTGTACTTTCACAGGAGTTTTTAAAATTTTTCTTAAATTGAATTACAGGCAGAAGAAACTGTGATAGATAAAGTTGTTCCCTTCTAAAAGCAGTTTTACTGATTTTTTTCAGCTTCTGAATTAAATTTAGGCCTGCATACTCATGCTTGGATATCTTGAAGTCACTGAAGCTTGATGAGACAATTGAAAACAACAGAACAGGCATTGAGCTACCTGAGACAGTAAAATAGTGTTTAAGATTTTGTTCAGAGAAATGCTTAATGTACTATTTAAACAAAAATTAATGATGGCAAAAGGTACATAATGTAGGTAAAGTGGTGATTTGACATCTATGTCAATACCTTTTACTAAAGTTATCATTCAAAGAGTCAGTTTTTGATTGAGGATAAAACTTTTATTTGCTCAGTAAAGTTACTAAATATATATTTACTGTAAGGTCTACTTAATCAAATTGAGATGAAGTCTTGATTGTGTTGAGCACTTTTAGTAAGTCCTGACCTCAGAGCATTTATATCTGAAATACTGGAATGTTTGATTGGCTGAAAGAAGCTGGAGAGTAGTTATAGTAGTTCTGCCTGATTTGGATAAAAGGCTGATCCAGTGTCCACTTACAGCTCTCTTCCACAGTAATTTATACATTTTTAGAAATTATTAGGTAGTCAAATGTGTTTCAAATGTTTGAGTTTTTTTCTTTCCAATGGACGTGGTTTAAAGGGAGGCTTGGAAGACTTAGAAGTCTCATTTCCGGTGGTTTTCATATGAGGCTTATTTTACTGGCGTGAGGCTTTTTATGTTTCATTAGAGGTTGCCAGTCAGATATGTAGGATGCCTTTTGTGGTGGAATCAAATAGGACTAATAACTGGACTTGAAGTAAATTAATTTATTGAAGTGACAAAAATATATTTTGTTTTATAATTCAGTTGTTTGTTTTATAATCCCAGAATTGGGATATTCATTGCTTTACTGTTGTATTTCTAGATATTTTTTGCATTATATACCTCATTATCTTATTTACCTCAAGTATATATCTGTTTTTATATCTGACTTGTTTTTCACTGATTTGGTGTTGCAAAATACCAATCTATGTGCAGAATTTTAAGCTTTATTTCTTATTCTCATTTCCATCAAATGTTGGCCCAATGATATGGAGAGCTGGTCATTGCTATGGTGCAGTTTTTGTGTGGTAATAATTCTTAAGATAATTCTGGTATTAAGTACAGAATGAATTTTAGACTGAAAACTTGTTGCTTGTTTGCCTTTTATGCTGGTCTTCTATAGCACTTCTGAGGCCTGAAATGTTAATATTGCTGATCTGAAAGTTATGTTCTAATTATTAATAAACAGTATATTCAGATATGACCGTAGTTATTCCACAGGTATGTGCTGTGGACCATACAAAGTGAGTAATACTGTCATTTCACTTTGCCAATTTTTATTTGAATTTATCTAGCTGTTCTGTTTAAATCCTCTTTACCTGCATGTCTTTCAGTGAGTTTGGTGGAGAGACTTTACATGGACCAGCCTATGGCCCCACAAGTCATTCTACAGCAGCTTCTTCAACTCCTTCCTCATCCTCAGCATTTCGCCATGTAGTGCCATCTAGACAAATAGTGGAAAGGCAACCTCGAATGCTCGACTTCAGGGTTGAGTACAGAGACAGAAATGTGGATGTAGTACTTGAAGACAGCTCCTCAGTTGGTAAGGATTGTAAAAATGACATGAAAACTGCTGTTGTAAAAAACAAAAACAAACTAAAAAGATTCAACCCTAAAAATCCAAATCTAAAGCAAAGCAAAAGAGAACCCCTCAGAAAGAAAAAAATACCCCCCAAAATGCAGCCACCACTGCTACTAACCATTTTCAAATCTCTTTGCAGCTTTAAAAAAGCAAAATTTCACTAATCCATTGTAAAGGTTAGTGATCTATCAAATATTTATTTTGAAATGTAGTTTTCTTATGAACTTGCTTCAGAAACCAAATGGAGATTGATTAAGTTGAGGCATGAAAATGTAATTTGGGGCAGGATTAGTATAGGTGCAATCTATTAATAAGCAGATGGTCTTGGCATTTCCTCTTCAAATCTGTATGGCATCTCTTTCTGCATAGGATAAATGACAAGGTTAGAGGAATTCTTCCTGGTGTGAAGAACATCATTGCATTCTTCTTTGCTCAATTTTTATTTGACTCTTTTGATCAAATTATGGTTTCTTTTATCAGTTCTATTGCCTTTATCCTAAAACTGTTGCATTTTGTAACAGTATGTTAGAAGTATGCCACTGTTAGTGTTACTTTTGACATTCCCCAAACTGTGAGTTAATTTACTTTTGCTAAGGAAAGAGTTTTGGGTTTGTTTTTTTTTTGCTTTTCGTGAAGAGCTTATACAGATCCATATAAGCAACTACATGAAGAAATAGTTGATCAAAACAATTTTCCATGCTGCAGCCTTTTGTCTGGGGTGAAATTTTGAAACTGAAGCTTTTGATCCTTGTTTGTCTTTCTGGCAATCGATTTGGTGTTGGCTGGTGCCACCTAGTGATGATTGGTTTGCATTCTTGATGAGTGTTCCATTTTTTTCCATTGCACTGTTGCATCTGTGGAAAATAAACATAAAAATCTGATCAAATCAGGATTTTGCAGCCGTACTATTATGCTTTTTTCTTTTCTTATTAAATTCTTAATGACTTTTACCTGAAAGCTGAAGGGCAGAAGGCAGCTCTTGTAGAACTTTGCTCTGTATCTTGGGATATAAAGATTGAGGGCAGCCTTGTGTTTCAAACCTTTTAGTTCGAAGTCCTGAGAAAGATGAGCAGGACAAATAGTGGAATTTCAACTGTGGACTTGAGGAAAGAATATTTTTTGCTTTTTTGGGGATCTGCTTGGCAGGATCTGTGGAGGGCAAAGGGGCCTAGGGAAGCTGGTTGATCTTCAAGCCTCTTCAAAGCACAGGAACAGTTCCTTCCAACATCCCAGAAGGAACAGACATGGCAGAAGGCCAGCACAGAAGAACAAAGAATTTCCAGCTGAGCTAAATGCAAAAAGAAAATACACCAAAGGTGGAAAGTAGTGATGGGCTACCCAGGAGTAACAGGGATAACAGAGGTGTTGCCTGAGTGGGCAGGTTTGCAGTTAGGAAGCTGAGGTGAAGCTGAAACCACTGAGGGATTAGAAGGGTTTCTGTAAGTGCATCAGCATGAAAAGGAAGGAAATGTGAACCTGCTGTGATTGCTGAACTTGGCCTGTGGGAAAATTATGGAGAAGATCTTTCTGGAAGCACTTTTTGAGCATGGGAGAGAAAAGAAGGTGATTTGAAACAGCCAGCATGGATTTGCTGAAGGCAGATTGTGCCTAATCAGTCAGCATTATTTTCCTTTTGTGATTTGATGACTGGCTCTGTGAACAAGGGGACAACAGTGGATGTCACTGTGGCTTCAGTAAGGCCTTTGAGGTACTCTGCTGCTGTATTCTTCTATTCATATTGCTATGGACTCAGTAAAAAAACGGATCAATCTTAATCTGATCAGAGAAAGTGACTGATATTCTGGAGGGCAAGGCTTCTATTTAGAGGGTCCTGGACAGCCTGGAGAAATGGGCTGACAGGAGCCTTGTGAAGTTCCAAGAAAACAAGGGTTGAAGTCCTGCATCTGGGGTGAGATAACTCCATGTGTCCCCATCTGATTCCTGGCTATGGGCTGATGGACTTGGAAGCCACTGAATAATGAAAGGGATCTAGGATGCATTAGCAGTGAACCCTGGCAGTGAGGAAGGGCAGCCATGTCCCAGGGTCTGTTGGCAAGAGTGTAGCCAGTGGATCCAGGGAAATAATTACTATCCTCTCTTCAGCACTTGCAAAGCTGCATCTGGAGCACTGCATGAGGTTTTGAGGTCCCCAGTACAAGAAAGACATTGCTAATCTGTAGTAAGTACAGTCAGGGGGTTTGAGCACAGGCTAATAGGAGAGGCACAGAGAAGTGGATTTTTTCAGCCTGGGGAGAAGCTTGAGAGGTCCAAACCTGACTTCTATCTCCAGCTGGAGGACACAGAGGAGATGGAGCCAGACTCCTCTTGGAGGCTCATGTTAGTGAGAGGCAACAGGCACAATTTGTGCCATTAAAAATTTTTGTTAGATAAAAGAATTTCTGTTGTTGTGAGGGTGGGGAAGTACTGGAACAGGTTGGCCAGAAAAGTTGTCCAGCTTCCATCCTTAGATGTGTTCAAGAGTCAGCTGGACAAATCTGTGCCTAAACTGGTTTAATTAGACCTTTGAGTTGGGCTTGGGCCAGATGAACTCCTGAGGTACCTTCCAGCCTGAATTGTCTGATGACTGTAATAGAACTACAGGGAGAGGAGAGCCTAGAAATGTACAAAACACTGAAAAAGCTGTCAGGGCAGTCTGTGTTAACGTTTCAGTCCTTTAGTTCAAGACTATTGGTGATGGAATTTGATATAAAAAATATGCACTCTCTTTGTTGCTGGCAAAGTCTGGTGCTCCAGATAACATGCAGCTGCAAATGTGTGTGTCTAACATATGCAGAATTATCCAAATATATGTCCAAATCACCAGATTCTCATGTGATTCTCCAATCATTCATGCTTTGTGATTTTTTCTTTTAATTTAAGCTTCATTTGCCCTTTACTGTTAGCAGTGGGTGCTACAAGAGTAACTAGACTAAAAATGATTTTCGTAAATTTTTCCTTGGTCTAATTTTTTAATTATAACTCAGTACTGTTTTAAATGAAGCAGTAAATGTGTGTATTTTATGTATTTTCTTTGTTTTTCTCTTTAGGAGATATCAAACATATTCTAGAAAATGAACTTCAGATTCCTGCATCTAAAATGCTGTTAAAAGGGTGGAAGACTGGAGATGTAGATGATAGTGTAAGTTTTCAATTGTGTTTTCAGTTAACTGAATTCAGAGTTTCAAACTGAGCATCTGTGGGTGGGGATTACAATGCAAGAATTGTGACTTTCAAACAGTGTCAGATGTCTCGGGTGGCACAAAGAACTCTTAATCTAAAACATTACAAAAAAAAAGTCAAGACAAATCACTTCAGTTTGTGTTGTTTTTATGTATAATGTGGCCCACCTACAAAAAGGATGATTTGAAGTAAGTTATCTTGAAACAAAATATTTGGTGATGTTGTAAATAGGTATCAACAATTAAAAGAAAGATAATAGTATGTCGGAATTGGTGAATGTTTTGTATTTATAATGATTTTTCTCTCCTCAGACTGTTTTAAAAAGTCTACACTTGCCAAAAAATAATAGTCTTTACGTTCTAACACCTGATCTGCCTCCTCCTTCTTCAAGTCATTCTGGGTAAGTCTTTTGGCCATAAATTCTATTTGTGTGATTTGGTTTTTTGTGATTTTTATATAGCCATGTGTATTTTCAGGAATCTGCAGTCAGTAAATACAAAGTGTTTTCACTGCTCAAGTAAGTGTTGGGAGGAACTATGTCAGCACCTTGTTGTGGAAAATAAGGTTGTTGGGGTTTTTAAAACCATGGTGTGGTACATGAACCTCTTGGGAACATACAGAATTTTACACCTCCCAGATAGGATGACTTTAATTTAACAGAAGTCTAGTCCCTGTGGAAACAAGAGCTTGCCTTACATAAGTTGCTGCATTATGTTGGTTTGTTTAATGTCTCTTACAAGTCTTACAAATCTGTGTAAATCATTCCCAGATCAGAATTTTTTTCTGGAATGTTTGTTATGTTATTTTATCTTATCTTCTTGGTCTTTTCAAATGTATGTAGATAGGCTAACTAATTAATTTCCTTTAACTGAGCAGGGTATCTCTTATTACTGATTGGAACACTCAAGAAGTAAACACTGAGTGTTCGTGTGTCACAGAATCATCAAGGTTGGAAGAGACCTTCAAGATTATCTAGTCTGACCATTTAACCCAGCACCACCATAATGAGCCCTGAAACATATCCCCAAGTGCCACATCCAGATGGCTCTTGAACATTTCCAGACATGGAGACTCCACCGCGTTCCTGGGCAAGTTACTCCAATGCCTAACCATTCTGAAAAAAAGAATTTCTAATACTTAATCTGAACCTCCCCTGGTGCAACTTAAGGCCATTTCCTTTCCTGCTTTCACCTGAGACATGGCAGAAGAGACACGACACCCACATCACTACACCTTTCTTTCAGGTAGTTGTAGAGAGCATTAAGATCCCCCCTGAGCCTCCTTTTCTCCAAACTCTCAGCTCCCTCATCTACTCCTCATCAGACTTGTGCTCCACACCCTTCTCCAGCTCCACTGCCCTTCTCTGGACACGTTTCAGCACCTCAGTGTCTTTCCTGTCATGGGGGGTCCAGAACTGGACACAGGATTTGATGTGTGGCCTCACCAGTGCTGGGTACTGGGGAAGAATCACTGTCCTGGTCCTGCTGGCCTCACTATTTCTCATACAGGGCAAGATGCCACTGGCCTTCTTGGCCACCTGGGCACACACTGCCCTGTGTTCAGCTGCTGTGGACCAGCCCCTCCAGGTCCCTTTCTGTTGTCAATGGATATTGTGAAGGTTTGAAAATTAAATAATGTTTTAAGGAAGGCGCTCTTATTAAGTAATTCGCAATTACTTAATTACTTTGAGTTCTTTTCTTTCCTGCCCTTTTTCTCAAAGGCAGCCTTTTCTGCGCTTTTTACCAGGAAAATGGGAATTTTATTCAGCAGCCACTAGAGGGTGCGCAGGAATTGAGCCTGGGAAAGGAGCTGCTCCCGACCAGCCATTGCAGGAAGGAGGATGTGCTTGGAATTGGGCAAACTGCCTGAATTTCAGGTTGTCTGCAGGGGGAGTTGGCTTCCTGCCCTCATAGGAGATGGAAGAATATTCTGCAAGTGCAGTCGTATTCCTGCTGAAGGGATTTCTTTGAATCAATAGAAATCAATAACTGGTATCCTAATGACTAAAAGTACTTTGTCTATTACAAAAGGTGCTGTGCACATTACTGTGTAGTCTGTGGAAAAAATAAGAATGCTCATATAAGAACAATAATAAAGAAGAGGAGCATTAAGAGAGGAAATGGTGGCACTTGAGCAGAGGGTGGTGAGCTGTACATGAGCAGTGTGTGCAAACAAGGCTGTAGTTTGTGTGTGAGGACAATAAGCTGTTGTACTTTAGCAGCATTTTGAAGAATAGTGAAAAAACACTGGAGCTGGTAATTGTTCATTTCCATTTCCAATTTCAGAATTTTCCACCCAGATATAGCTGTATATTGTAGTTTGAATGTCTTTGATTCTGGAAAGAAAACTGAGGTCTGAAGAGTGTTTATTGCAACTGCAGTAAAGTATATAACAACAAACTGTTTAAAAACAGTTCTTAGCCTTTTTTATTGGATTAATAGTTTTAAAGAACTTTACTTGCTAGTAAAATCAAAGTGGTTGTTGCCTTTTATAGTTTATACTTGTTTCACAGTGGAGATTAGTTCTGGATATTTTTAAGATAAAAGTTGGTAGCTTTGGGATAGCAAATGATGACTAATTAGTGGCTATTTAAACACGGATAATTTGAAGGCTAGATCGTCTCCCTGAAGTCATAAATTCTAGATGAAAGGGGAGGCTTGCCTCCAATTAAAGCATCAATGCAGATCAAAACACATCTAATTGAAGCAATGTACCAAACCCAGTTACACTGTTTACTGCCTACTGTTAGGTCAGTTATTATTCAGATTAGATTGTTACCCACAATTTTTAAAAGCATCTTGCTCACATCTATTATTAATGGATGTTGAAGAACTTTGCCTTTACTTTGTGAGTTCATCTGTTGTTTTCTTCAAATGCCTTCTATTTTAAACTAGAGGTAAATAGTTGTGATTTGAATATCTCCAGAAAGTGATACTTGAAAAGCCTGAGATTCCAATATGTGATATTTTATCTATATGCTCTTCTTAAAAGGAACAGTCTAGTCTGAACTCTATATGCTCCAGTTTGTGCCTGTTCTTTACACTGAGGCAGAACAGTGTCTGAAACATCCTTGTCCAACATATTGGTATGTAGGCATTGAAGTTTATTGTGACAGACTGAAAGGACTTAACCTGGTACTGACTTAAAACCAGCATCTAAATGTAATGGCAAAGCGATCCTGCAGTTTAAACAAATAAAAATCTCCCAGGGTATCTTCATTCATCAGTGGCCTATCTAAAGCTGTTTTAGGTAATAGAAACCCAGTGAATTACTACTGCATGCTATTAAATTGAGGTGTAAAGATTAAATTTAAATGTCAAATAACACAGGTACATTCCCACCCTGCTTCCACAAACTTTGAGTGGCAAAGCCATTCTTATCCATGCACGATATCCAGAACAATAACCACGTGTTCTGTGAGGTGTGGATGTAATGAAATCTGATTTCTAGTGAATTCCTGCCTCATCCCAGCTGCTGCAGTAACTCAGCCTGCTCCCTCCATGCTTCCCGTGATCTCACCTACCTCCGATGCTGCCTCCAGTTCTTCTTGTGTATTTTGTAGCACCTGTGTAATATTTTTCCCCTTGCACAGAGTATCTGCCTGCCCTGCCTCTGTTCTTCAGCTGGCAGTTAGGTAATATCAAAGGAAAGGTGAAATCATATGCCATGTGTAGTTCTGAGATCTTTGGCCAGGGGTCAGCTGGATGGAGGATAAAATACTACACTTGTCATGCAGACTTTTACTGGGGTGGGGGGTAATTTGGGTGCCTTTCCTCTACCTGCCTGTTGATTTATGCCCAATGTTGGAGACCTTTCTAACACTGCCAGACCTCCTTAAAACCAGTGACTTTCTTCAAAGGTTACCAGAATGGGCAGATGGATGGAGAAGAACATGATTTCCTTTGGGAAACAGTCTTAAAAGGAAAGATGCGAAGGAATGTCCATCACTTAATCATCCAAGGGGAGAAATCCCTTGCACCAGCTTTGTCAGATTGGATTAATCTCTTCCTCAGTGTGCAGTTCCTTCCCTTTGTTGCCTTGGATGCTTCTTGAAAGCTGACAATACCCAGTTCAGGAAATAGGTTTAGGAGAATGCAAGAAGACGCATCAAAAGCGTGGGCATGAGTCTGGCCATGGAGTTGGGTCATCCAGATTGTCCCTCCTCTTTATCCTGTGGGTCCTGGGAGATGCTTTTTATCAGTTGTTTTCCTGTTGTCATTTTAATGGCTGTAATGTATTTTATATTTATACTTTTTATGCTAAATAGCAGAAAGTCTTGGATACTTTATTACACTGATGAATCATTGGAAAGTTGAAAACTATTAAAAGCCCAGGTGCATACCTTGCAGATTATTAGAAATAATGTATTTTTGCTAAGCAATTGTAACTTATTTAAGAAGTGTAATTATCTGTGTGGATAGGAAAAACCCTCACAACCCCCAGCTTTCAAGCCCTGGGTCCATATATTGGTGAGTGCTTTAGATTGTTGCAGAGCAGTGAGCTGGGGCCACAGTGTCTTGTTGTGTGTTATCAACTGTAGCAGAGTTTTAATTAAGCTTGATGTCACCTGAGCTGGAATCATTAGTATTGTCTCTTTAGCTGGACAGGACCAGTGCCTTGCTTTAGTTACTTTGAGGGCTTCCATAAGAATGGCAAGATTAATGTTTTATTTTCACATCTGCTCATGAGACAGTTTAAAAATCCTGAAGTTTAAAATGCAATAGAATGTAAACAAAGGGGTTTCTGCTCATTTACATGTTAGCCAGATTTGCCAACTGATTGCTGTTTGAACCTAATCTACCACCTCCTGCTGCATTAGCTACAACAAACATTACATTTACATACTGATTTCTTATTTTGTTTTAATGTAAATAATCTGTAATTACAGTAAATTTGGACTTCTGTTGACATGAGCTTGTATAAATCTGTAAGTTTAAAATGGAAATGTTAATTACTTTGTGTCATACCTATTTATATAAAAATCAGAGATTTTGGGGGAAAATATCTGAGAAAGAAATTGCCTGATGGGAAATACAGAATGTATTTCACAAAACTGAAATGAAATGGAGCATTTACTGGTCATTGATTAAGGATATATTTTTGGTCTCAAATTTTGAAATATATGACTAAAATTTCAAAGTAAAATGTTATAAAAGGCAAAGTATTACAACAAAAATCAAAGCATTAAAGCAATCACTCGACTGTAGATAGAACAAATGTGGTCTATGTTTTATATGTTCAAGTCTCTTGCTAGAACTGGTCAGAGCAATGACCATGCTGAGGTCTATTTTCTTTTGTCTGTTCTTGAACTTATTTTTTGAGTGTTGGCAGAGTACCTCAGATGGGGGATTGGTGCTCAAAAATGCAGGTTCCCTTGCCTCCTGTGCTGAATAGTGTATGTATAATCATTCAGCTGAGGTTAAAAAGTTGCAATAGTAGTATATCACCTATCAGCAAATGCTTTTGAAGGCTGGGGTTTGCGTTAGGGGGAAAATGGTGCTGGCAAGAGTGGCCTACTTTAGTCCTGTTTCTAGAATTTGGTTTTCTTCTCCCACTAATTCATTCTCAGATTAATAAAATTCTCTTAGTGCTGATGGCAACAAAACAAAAAAAAAAGAAGAGAAAAGAAAATCTGTTTTGACTTTAGAGGGACTTGGAGTTTGGCCCTGACTTCTTTTTCCTTTAAATGCAGATATTTGATCTGGGAGATTGGAGTCAACTAATAACATTTGTAGGAGAATTAAACATCTGTAAACTTGAAGCCAAAGTTTATGAAATGTGCATTGTATTCAAAATCAGTCTTCTCAATACACTTATGTGGACCTAAAAAGAAATAAAAATAAGCTTCAGCTTATTGTCAGTGAGAAGTTTCCTTTAGATACTGTTATATTGCAAATTCTATCATAGTCTTAATGGCTGAAAACATGATACTAGGGCGTGGTATATTTTGGCACAAATAATTTGGGGGGATCTACATCCCCAGTTGCTGGAGGAAATGAGTCTGAGAGGGACTGGCACCTCTGGCTGTGCAGCTGAGGGTTCAAATCAACCCCATCCCCAGAGGAGCCAACACTGGTACCAACCCCAGTGGATGTGCCATCTATTCCTCCCCTCCTTTCCCTTTCTAGGGTACATCGTCCAAGTCTCACAACTCACAGACCATGTGAGATTTTGATGTAGGAGCTCAAAGGACTAGATCAATAGACCACTAAATTTCTGTGTAAGCAGAAGTAATATTCCTTATTATGTTATTTTTCTATAACAAGAAAGAAGAAGAAAACATGAACAATTAACCATGCACTTTATTTGATAACATTTTCAAACGCAATTTTTCTTCAGTTTTTTGTAGTTTTGGGGTTTTTTTTGCCAGCTTAATTTTCAGCCTCTTCTTTCATTCTGCCTGTCTATGAATATGTACTGAGAATTTGCTTGTTAACAACATTCAGCTTGTGTTGCTTAGAAATCCCAGAAACAGAGGTGTCAAAATTGTTAGTTACTTCAAAAATTAAGGCTTTTAACTTTTAGGCACATCATTTAGATTAACTTTGTTTGAAGAGTATTTTTTCCTTTCCTAAATGCTTCCTGCTGTCACAAGTGAAAAACCTTTCCTATGAGCTTTTTGTTAGCCTTCTGTATTTTGGGTAGCACTGAGGTGTTTTGTATCATGTAGAACTGCAGAGATTGAGGGTTTGACTGGACTGGGCTGTTTCCTTCTATGTTTCCATCAATTACAGAATGAAAACATGAGTCATGTTATCAGTTGGCATCGACAGATTTTTCAGAGTCAAAATTAGCTATAACAGAGCCTTGTGTGAGTCTGTGTGGAATCCAGAGCCATTCACATATGCTGTGACTAATGTTTTCAGAGCAATTAAATATGTCATTTGCCTCCAGTATTTGCTGAAAACAAGCAAAAAATCAGAATCTGAAAAAGCACAGCAGGATGTTTTAGTAGCTACTGAACATTTGCCAAAAGAAAATATGGTTATGGAGATGTGAAACTTAAATCAAATCAGAATTACCTTTGAAAACAGGCATACAACTTTTCAGGACTCTTTTTTCTTTCTTTTGAAGGACTGTTAAGTATTTAAAAATTTTTTAGCCCTTTTCTTAAAAGATTTTGTGATGAGTGCAGAAAACTTCACATTCAGCATAGATTACTTCAGTTACATTTGTAATATCTCTTGTGCAACATGATCATACTTAGCATTGACAATGAGTTATATGTATTTTCATATTACAAACCCATAAAAGACAAGAAATGGAACTTGTAGTTTGTGATTATTAAGCTGTCACGGAAGCCATACTAAGTTACCGAGTGAAGATATTTTAGTAAGGTAAACGTCCTTGAGATGTTCAAGCAAATTGTGCATCTCTTCCTAAAGCATCCAGTGAGCGTTGTATGAGTTCCTTGCATCAGAGCAGAAAAAATGCAGTAACAGGAGTAGGAGTTAAAACTAACAAATTAAGTCTCAAATAATTTAGTCTTCTTGTATTGTAAGATACAGCTGTGCTGACCTGCATTCAGAATTTGTGCTTTATTGCTAAGAGGAATGGCCTGCTGGAGTGTCATGGAATTGGGAAGATGTCAAGAAAAATGTCACAATCTGTCATTCTTTTAAGTGTCTGTGATAACAAAACAAAGAATAAGACCAATTTAATTTCATATGCCATTGTACAGGTCCAATCTGCATAAATATTGTTTAGAAACAATAGCTCTGGTACAACATTGCTGCAGTTTTGTAGCCTGTGGAAGAGTGTACACAGCCATAATTGCTGTGTCTGTGACTTAAGACCTCCCTGCTATTTTGAAAAGTAGGTAGCTGCATAATTTTGTACCTAATTAAGTAAACAGGATGCCTTTTTTAAATCCAGATGTTTTATTCCCAGGAAAATCAGCAAAACTCCCAAGTCTGTGACGACATAAACATGTAGTTGGTCTGTTTAAACTGTATCTTAAGATTTTTTTATTATTATTTCTTATGATTGAAACCTCTGTAATGTACATTTATAACAATATGAGCAGAACTAACTTCTAAATGTTCAATACCCACACAAGAATTTTGGTGGGGTTACTTTTCAAGTTCTAATTAGCTGGGTTTATGTGCTTTGAATGAAACTAGGTGGAAGAATTTCCATTTGGTTTCTGGTTCAGGTAACCCTGGGGAAGCGAGAGTGTGCTTTGCCTTGTTCTACTTACCATCAGTTCTTAATGTGCATCATAGCTTGGTATTTTGTCTGGTCATCAATATGCTGACAAGCCTGGTATTAATGGCATTACGAGTGCTAAATACACCCAATGGTTGTGGAGATAATGTGACTCTCTTGAGTTTGAGAATACTTAACATTAGAAGAGCTTTAAGGGCTTATTAAGGAAGGAGTTCAGGAATGGCCTTTGGTCATTCTCAGCATGCTTCCTTGCATTTAAGAGTGAAAAGAGAGATGATAATGTTGTGCCTGGGCTTGTCTGTGTAGAGTTTAGGGTACCCTGGGGTTTTTGCATCTAACTGTAAAACAAGCTATAACATGCTTATCCCTGATTTTCTTGTTTTTCTTTCAACCGTTTCAGGGCCCTGCAGGAGTCATTAAATCAAAACTTCATGCTGATTGTCACCCATCGAGAAGTGCAGCAGGAGTACAACCTCAACTTCTCAGGAAGCAGTACCATTCAGGAGGTGAGTGCTGTTTCACAGCTAAAGAATAAATGTAGCTCATTACAGCTAATGCCAGCTCTGTTAAAAGAGGTTTTGCATGGTCTTGATGGATATTCCTTCATTTTATTAGTCTCTCTCTTTTTTTTTTAACCGACTGGATCATCAAGATTGCTGTAATTTGGTCAATAGAAAGGTTTTCTTTTAATTTATACAGAAAGGATGTTTCTTTTTGCATTGTAGTAGCAAAATACACAATAAGTGTTTATTGAGTTATTCAAATTGCATTTTATCTTTAAGCCCTTTGAAGCTCCCTCTGCCTTCCCTTCTTTTAACCAGCTATATCTCCATTTTATAGGCACCTCAACCATTACTGGTTGCTGTTGGAGAGCTGTAAGTCTTGCTGGCTTGGGAGCCAAGTGGGTTTGTGTATGATGGGCATTGCTGCCATTCTGTGGAATGGCCAGCAAGGGGTGATATTGGAGAGAACTTTGTCAGAATTAAGTCCTATAGGAACAAATATCTCTTCTGGACTCTGAATTTAGAACAAGCAGTCTCTTGCTTTTTTTTTAAACTCCTTTCTAAAACAAAGATTGTTGTCAAGTGCTCCATGGTATGTCTAATGCCAGATGTTTTGGATGTTATTTTCCATATAACTCACTGCCTTCTGGAAACATGACAAACAACCTAGAAATGTGAATTTTCAAAATTCACATTACAAAACATTAAGATAAAATGTTTGCTTTTTCAAATTAAATGTATGTTTGCTATTATTGGTCTGACACTTCTCTCAGTCTTTTGGGGTGGAACAGATTTTGTTGAAGTTTTTCATGTCACATGCTGACATTGTAGATAGAACTAATTTAAGTTCTGTAATGTTAGCTTTGGGAGCAGTGCCACAATGAAAAATGATCATTAACTGTTTTCATTGTCAGTATTGTAATTCTTAAGATTTAAATTCTGATCTTTCACCTGCGTGAAAGCCTGTTTCATCCTTTTTATTTTTAAACTTACTATAGTAATTTCTATTTTGGGGTAATACAAATAAAAAAATTTACAGCAGTTTGATTTTTGAGGGGCTGAGCTCTGACTCTTTACAGTTAAAAAGAATTTGAATGTTTATAGAAATAAATGATCAAAATATGTGGCTTTAATTTTAAAATGGTGAGATTCTAAAAGGAAATACATACATATATATTGTCTGTATGTCTTTATCTATGCTCTATTAATTATTTCTTGTCTGGAGGGTCTTAAGTGGCTTAAAGGAACCAGAAAGCTGTGACAGGGGAATCTCAGCTGCCTTTACATGCACTGAAGTTTTCTTGTTTGTTGTTAGTGGCAGGTTACAGTCAACGTGTTAACAATATTAAGTCAATATAATTTAAAAGTAAGTTATGATTTTTCCCCACTAAACAACTGAAATAAAAAACCCTTATCACCCCATAACCAGCACGAGCAGCAAACCTTTCCCTGCCTTTCTTGTATCTAAGTATTACCTCCAGGAGAGTGTGTAAAGTTCTGAAGACCATTTCAGAGGCTGAAACAAAAAAAACTCTCTGGTCCTTCTTGTGCAGCTGATGCTGAACAGGTGAATATTTGTGTCTGTGCAAAGTCTCCTGGAGATCCCTGGGGATTTGCCGAGGTAAAAGGGTTGCTGAACATTTGTCTAATTATACAAAACAAGCACTGTTTTGTATGTTACCTCCCTAATGGCTTCTTAATTTAATTTTTTTTTCCTTTTAGCATAGAGTGATCATTGTAACAAATGATTGATGAATCAGTCTGGTTAGTCTTGGTGATTTGGAGGAATCAGTGATATCTTTCCTTCTCTCCTTTGTCTCCATCGTCTCCAGGGACTGTTAGATTTTTTTTTCCCTTCACTCTTGTTCGCACTTCAACAAATTAATAGTTTACTTTCCTGCTGGTGTATTTTTGTAATGCTGGAGGAGCTGGGTGTGAGATGCAGTTGCCAACCACAAGAGGGCAGGAAGGACTATTCAATTATTCCCTAAAAATGCTGCTCAGTGTTTTCAAATTAGCTTCTGGTATATTAACAAAAAGGAGTATAATGGCCAAGTTATTGTTTGATTTACAGATAATTGGCATATTGCAGGGAGGAGACTTAATTTCACCCTTTTAAATTAAACAGGGAGATTTAAAAAGACATAAAATATTCATTAATGTTCAGTGATTATAAAGCAGTGGCATATATTTATTCTACCTTTATTACTGTTTCGATGGGAAAATACTGCAAATATTTCAGAAATCGACTTGGCCATACTGACAAGTTGAAATGTTTAAGCAGTGTTAATGCAATCTACTCACACGCTATACCCTATGCAGAAAGATTCAAAATGACTACATCAATTATTAAAAGAAATATTTAAAATTCTAGAGATGTTCTGCTTCTTGCCACAGTTGTGTGCAACTGTCTTTCCAGGGTTAGTTGTTCAGTTTGTTGTTATTATTGGGACTGTGAATTTTAAGTAATAGATATTTTTTTGAAGTGTCTCAAAAAACCCCCAAACTCACACCAAAACCTCAACCCCAGCACCCGTTCAAAACTCAGAAATATTTTGCAATGGATTAAATGCAAAATCCAGCGAGCTCTTAGCTGTGCTTTTCTAAACTGCTGTTTCTTCAGTTCTCTGTTGTCTTTTTTTATTGTTTAGAATGCATGTTTAATAGTAAGTGATTTTTGGATGAATTTTATTTTCAAAGAAATCATGGTGTTTCATGGGAAAACAATGTGACAAAAAATTCTCTGAAAGAAGCCTGAAGCTGTAGTGCTCATGTCTGCATCCACAATTGTGTGCATATTAATTTAATAGTTGAATTTTGGATGGTACTTGAAGATGCCTTCGGGTTTTTTTTAACCATGCCTTTTCTAAATTTGTAACTGTTTACATATTAATTTTTAATTTTTCAGCTTAATATAATTTACATTCAGTTACATTGTTGTGGGATTATGAGTTTATACAGAATATTTGGAAATGTAATAAAAAATTAAACAAAACTTGTAAAAAATTCTGGATATTCGATTTTTTAAGTTTTTTTTTGAGTTGAGCAGGGCAGTAGTTAACTTGGAAAGTTAATGATAACATGATGGTCTAAATTGCAAATTAATCTGTGTCACAGGTTTCTGACATCTGTTCTTTCTTGTAAAATTGCAGTATTAAATTAATTCTGGGCAGATACTGTTCTGGGAAATATCATGGTTACTTTTTTCCATGATCTGCATTTTAAAGTGGAAATTAGTGCATTTCGTACCAGTTTGTAGTCTGTAAATGAATATGTTTCTCGGGTATTTGATAGTTAAATAAGGACAATTCTAACAAATTGAACTCCTGATACAATACTGAAAAGGAGTTTTCTGTCAAAAAATTTCCTCTTTATTCTGCTAACGTAATTTGTGGAGGCTGTCTGTAATTTGAGAGAATTTTTAACCTTAGCTTTGAGAAGCTGTGTGCTAAATTATTACAAGGCATTACCACATTCAAGACAATTTCTTTTCTATCTATTCTTCCCAACTTGTTCTCATTTAGAATTGAATATTTCTACTACTTTTCATTTTTGCAAGTTGTAGTTACATTATCTGACAGAAATGGAGGACTGCCCTTTTCAGAGAGGGCAAAATTTAAATGTTTCAGGGAAAGCAAGTTTATATTCTGATCCTGGAGCAGACAAACTAATTTGTGGAAAACTTAATGCGTTTGAGTTCTTGTCACAATAGTGTGCTCCACACTTCTTGTTTTAGTCAGTGCCAAGGGAAAAAACCCCAAACATTGTTAACACACTGGATGGCTCCCTTAAAAACAAGGAGTTTACATTTGTCTATTTTACTTTTGCTGTAGACTCTGAAGCTTTTTTGTGATTCCTGTGTGCAGGATTACAGAAATATCCAGTGTACACAAGGGTGGGTGAGTTAAATATGCAGAACCCTTAGTCCTCTCCGAGATTGGTGATTTTATTTTGTACCTGCTGGAGATTCCAGTTGAGAATACTGTGTAGAGCATGTACTGGGCACTATAATTCTCAGTAAAACATAAAATCTGTGCAAACAATGCTAAGAAGGTGGGTCCTTCAGTACTGGCTGTCTCTGCAGAGCTGCCTCTGCTCTTTATTCTGCTCCTTCAGCCAATACCCAAACAGGGGCTGCCTGCTCAGCATCCCTGTCACCTGTGCTAGGTAATATATTTGTTCTCTGTTCCCTGCAGACTTACTGACTGAGGTGGAATATGCAAAGCAATGTATCCAATAGCACTCCAGGCAGGAGGAGGAACTATCTGTGCACACAACTGCCTGGGCTGGGATAAACTGTAAATTCTGTGTTGACAGACTCTAATGACAGTTTGAGATCCTTTGTGACGAGTTTTTTTAAAAACTTTTTTGATAAGTGGATGATTGTTAAACAAGATGCTAACCTACCATTTATGAACATGCAGGCAGAAGCCTTATTTAAAAGGCTGAAATAAATGTAATATAAAAATGCAGGTAAGCAGATGAATTACCCGCAGCAGGCAGAAAAGTAATCCAGCTAAAGGTCTTGTACTTCTTTCAGATCTGTTTTTGGTATCTGAACAAAATATTTTCAAGCTAATTGTTGTTGAACGAGATCATTCAAAGTAAAGGTCAGACACTGACATAGGAACATGAAATGTATTTGTAAATAATGTTATTCCTTTTAATGTTGTAGCGAAGTAATTACAGTAAAATACATTTGCCACAATACGGACAGATCCAAATATGGTACATACATTAACAATTTCAGAAACAGTTGTTTTATATTATGATACTTTTTACTTGCTTTAAAATTGTTGAAAACTATTCTTATTGTAATATGAATCAGTAACTATCACTTTCTGGTATTTAATAAGGAGTGCACAATCGCTCTATTGTTCAAATATTCTTGGTATCACAGAAACTGGTAGAATACATTGCATTACTGATTGTCCTCAAGAGCAGTATAATGTTTTTGTGAAATTTGAACATTTTCTTTGTTTTTTAAAGAAATCTGTCATGTTAAAATTATATTCAATTTATAACGAGTCGTAACAACAGTATTCATAATTTAAACATCTATCACTGTGGCAGCCTCAGTGTTCTGCTGAGCACCAGCCTGCAAACCAGGCTTTGACTTTCTGAACAAGGAGAGAAAAATCTATTTTTAAAAAGCTAAATCAACTTCTTGATTTGTTTTTTGCCTTTCTATTATAGAAAACCAGCACACTGCTAAAGTAAAATGTATTTGCTGAAAGAAATCCTTGATAAACTTTTTGTAACTGGTCATGTGTTGGGAACTATATGAAAAGGAAGTTTCTTGGGAAATAAAGAGAAAATACCTTTTATGTACCTGTTCAAAAGTGATAGCTTTATTAGGCACTTAAAATATCTTAATACCTGACTGTAGAGATGTGTTTCGAAGATAACGTATTGAAAGTGGTCTATAACTATTATTCTTTTCATGCAACAGAAACAGCAAGAAGAGATAAAGAAAGGGCACCTACTTCTCACTTAATTATGCAACTTAATATATTCCTGACAGAATATGTTTCATAACCTGTAATTTGGTTTTGGTGCGTTTGGACGTGCATATCATTAAAGAAACGATCTTCAGTTATCAAAAACCGGTAAACATGGACATTTTTATATGCAAGAAAAGGCAGAGAGTAAATAATTGCACTGGTGACCAATACTGTAATAATCCTGTTTTACAATATGCACTTGACAGGTTGTAATAGTGCTAATTGAAGAGACTAATTCACACTTGCTTCATTCTATTCAAAGGCAAAATCAGCAGCTTGTTTTGCTTTTGACCAGATGGTCCTGATGAACACCTACTGTGCACTTTAAGTGCTTTACTAGAATTACAAAGGCTGGGGGCTGCATCCGACTCAAAATGATTTGAGAAGAGAAAAAAACCTCACTGCTCAATGGATTTGGTGCAACTAAATTAATTCTAGTGGACCCATTACACATTGAGCCCCCTTTTCAAAGTGCTGAGCCTTCTCGTTTGTTCTGTAGCAATGAGAAAGTGAAAGGCAGATTACTGCAAACAGAAATAAAAAAAAGTGCTGTGAAAAGGAGAAAAGAGGCCTTGAAGCCTTTTCATATCATTTGGGTTTTTCAAGTGCGTTATTTTTGGGGAGGGTGGATGTATGAAAAGCCAATTGGAGTTTTTTTTGTTTTAAAGTGCGCTATTTAAGTACTATGAATATAAAAGCAAGAGCAACAGTTGACTGAGTTTACTGTGGTAAAGCTTTGTGTCCAAGGATGAATCAACTTCATTATAGTCAATGCTTTGTATTTTCATGTGAATGTAGGGTTAGTTTCACAAGACTGTGTCTGTTTAGGATAATTATAATTTAATATTTTCCTTTCATAAAGTTATCACTGTAGTTTATCTAAAATTTGCTGAAAGCAAGGTTTTTTCCTTGAATAAATTTAGAAGCACCCGGAGTTGAAAACTGCAAAGGAAGCTGTTTGATTTGCAAGGGAAGGCGAGGCAGGTTCCAATAGCGTCGAAGCACAGATTATTATGACTAATTAGAAGTCACACATCTGTTAGCTTCCAGTTTGTCAGCTTGTAGTTTAGTGTGTGTTTTTATCTCTTTCTTCCTTTCCCTCCTTCTCTGTCTCTTTACACTCTGTCCGTAAGTGTAGGTGGATTGGAGAGAAACTCTCGAAGGATGAGGATCAATTTATGTGGATTTGAAAATAATGAGGAGTCATTGTTATAATTTTGGTTATGGCTTCAGCTATGTAAATGCTCAGTCATGTGAGTTGTCCTTATTTTAGAGTAATCATGTTGAATGGAATGGCTTTGCTCATGTAATTTAAGGATGCTAAGGATTTTGGGGATCAAGACCTAATTTAAAGTCCTGAATTTTTAAAAAACTGCAATTAAAACCGTCGCTTGCTATTCTGATTTTGAATATTTGCTCTGTTTTACTTTTCAGGTGGTGAATTTTCATGCAAGGCTTCTATCATAATGCTAGCTATTAAAAAGGTGTTAGCATGAAATGACAAGAAAACCTAAGCAGCTTTATGAACATATTAAACAGCTCTGTCCCTAGTTCCTGTGCTATTTAAAGTGGGAAAGCAGCACTCTGTAGCTAAATCATAGCACTGTTATCTGTGTAAATAATACTTAGTTGAATAACAAACGAAAAATTAAAGTTAGCATTTTTTGCAATTAAAAAAATTAATTTACAGCGTGTAAATTAAAGTGGTTTAGAACATGGTTTAACCTTTCTATCCTGTGTTAACTATAATATGATCACTTCTATTATTGCATGATATACACTTATATTAAAAAAAACAATCGTTGAATTGCTGATTTGTTTTCAAACAATGAAATTTGTATTTGTGCAAATTATAGTAGGCACAGTGTTCTCTCATGTTTTCTCATCAAACAACCCAATTATACTTATAAATAGTGAGGTGCTAATGAACTGTTGTTCTGGAAAAGTTGATTTTTTTTTTTAACTTGAGTAAGAAAGGAAACACTTCACAATTTTAGTGTTTGCTTGGTGAGAAAATATTTGAAAATATTGTACTTATGTAAATCATGTTGGTGCTATCACTTCTAAATACACAACAGAAGCTAATCTAAAATCCCCATCAGTTCATAGGGAGCGTAACTACATTCTTGACATTGTAAATTGCTCACTTAATTGGGAACTGAGGATTTACTTACATTCAATGAGTTACACAAGTTGTTTCCTAAGAGTTTATATTTCAGCTCGAAGTTTTCATCGCTGTGTTCACTTATTAGGAAGAGGTGATTTTTTTGCACAGTGTAGTGATTAGGATATTTAAGGTATTAGTTGTGGTTACAGCACCCAAATGCTCAGCAGTCCTGAAGCAGCAGTGTAAGGATAGTGCTGCTCTGCCTTGCTGTGAAATTACTGTGCAAACAAAACACTCGCTGTTTCAACTGTGAATTAATAATGCTGGTCTCTGTCCTCTCCACATCTCAGTGCCTCAGAGCACTATCCTTGCAGTAAACCTGTTTCTGGGGTTTTTTGTTATGTTCCTCTGTCTGTGTAAAACATGAACTTGGAAAGTTATTCTTTTGTTTTTGTACCAAGAATTGTGGGCATAAATTGAAGAGCCTTGCACTCATTTAAAGGATGAAATGGCCTCATAATCACCCCCAAGAAATCCCTGTTACTGTTTTTAAAAAGGGTTATAGCAGCTCTCAGCAAATATTTGCAATAAGTGTCAAAATTTATGCCTTGCTTTGTGGTAGTTGCGTGACCAGACAGTGGGGTGTAGGATTGTTTTAAGGTTTTTACAGCTGCAGGGAAAAAGCATCTATTCCTAGAAAAGCCTTCATTGTTTAATTTTGACACCGACTTTTCCATTCTGCTTGTACCAGTCTCTGGATTAGGTGCCACTAAGATAAAATTTGTTTTAAGTTGCTCCCAGATGCAGCTGTCACTATACCCAGCCTTGTAGCTTAGGCAAAGGAGACATAATCAAAACAAGCATTTTTGTATAGGGTCATTTGTTAGACTGAGAAACCCCAAGCAGGAATTTTGACAATATTGTATCTTGTGAGTAGCTCAGCTATTAGATTTTGTGTTTGTTTAATAATTCTGGGGGTCACTAACATATATGGCTGCCTCAGAAACAATGGGATTTTTTAAACTGCACTGCTTTTCTTTACATATACTTTATATTAAATTTATTTTGATTGAGCAGTTACCATGGTATTCAATTACATACGCTCCATGTATGTGTGTTTGTATCTGTATATCTCTCTACGGTGAAATGGAATGATTTACAAAAATCAGGGAAAATTGACATTTTTGAAAGGGCTTCCACTTCTTTCCTTCAAAGTTTCCAGTGAATTAAAAATGAAAGAGCACTTCATTTTATGTATCCCAGCGTTGTGTTAATTTCTACCCAGCTGGTCTAAAGTGATTGATACAAAGCCAAATTTGTGACCGCCTGCATTACAAAGTCTGCAATTTGCTAATGAATTATGATAATAATCTTTCATCACACATGAAAGATTTAGACAAACAATTTACTAACTATATAGTTTGATCACAATTTTTGGGTTTGTACCAAGCTTCAAATCTACTTTATTTTTCCCTGCCTAGACTAGCAGACCAAAGTGAACCTACTCTTACCTTGTTCTGAAAGCAGCAGTGCTGGAAGTTACATGAGGATGGTGGTGGACAGCAGGAACCATACAGGCTTGGACTGTAAATATCCATATTTAATTTATATAAAAATAAAATCACCCAGTCTCCAAGTGGAGGAGCATCACAGTAGGCTTTGCACAAGAAGTTGATAGAGAGTTCATTCTAATGTTGTGGGGGCATAGAAGTAAATGAAAACAGCATATGGATGTTTCTCAAGTTAGACCTTCTCTGGGTATGGTAGAGGAAAACTAATTAAACATATCTAGACAAAGCCATAGGAGCAAACTAGGATTAAAAGGAATGGAAAGGAAAACCAAATCCTGCAGAAGGGGAGCAGCTGCCACAAGATCCTGTGAAGTTTGTGGCTACCTGCGTGTCATGTCAGCAAAGAGCTGATCTTGGTCACTCAAAGGACCTCCTGAGGACAATGTTCACAGTAGGACATGAGCACAGTATAAGCAAAAGTCTTCCTATATGAAATCTGCTCATTTTTGGTCATCTCAAACAGCAGATCATCTACTTGTAACTAAAGATTACTTGCCAGTTCTGCAGCACTTGCTTCTGTACAGAGCCAAAAGGCGAGGAGAGTGCCCTCTGACTTTTCCTCTGTTTTCCATGTAGCCTTGATCATTTTTCTGCTGCTCTTGCTCAGTAGAGTGGATTTAAGTAGACAACATTTTGATGTCCACCCTAGAAAAATGATCAGTCAACCGGGAAAACCCTCAAGATCTAACCCATATGTCCAGTGTTGCCGTTGTTCCTTGGATGAAACTGTTGACTTCAGTGGTTTTGGCTTTATGTGCTTTTTTCCCAGACCATGTGGTACCAAACCAGTTGGTTTCTCACCCCCAAACCACACATGTAACACTGCCCCATACAAAACCACACTGAGATTCCTGTGGCTGCTATTATGTAAAATATCGTTTGGCTGGTAAAAAGATAAAAAAATTATAAAAACTATGAGTAAAGGCAAGAAAGTAGGACAACCAGCAGCACCAAGAAAATGCCATCCAGAGCAGGGACTGGTAATGTGGCCCTGTGAAAAGATTAGGGAAGCAGCTTTGGGTGGGTGCTGACTGGAAAGGGGGTTGAACTATGAATACAGACTTTTTTTTTGGGGGGGGGAATGGGTTATGATGATGTTTGTTTTTATCATGTTTTGGGAATGAGAACTTCGTGAATAAGCAGGACTGTATTCATTAATTACTTCTTACTGTGTCAGGTTAAAAAGTCCTAAGTTTGGTTAGAAGGGGGTATTTTTTCCATCAGTCTTCCTGGGTAATAGAAAGTACAGAACAGTGCTGTAAAGATTTAATCTATTTTAATTCATTGAGTTTTGGGAGAAAAAGACATTATTAGAAAACCTGAGGATTTTTTTTCCTGGACCTACAGAATCTCTCATACACTGTGCTATATACAGCATTGAATGGTGCTAATACTGATTCTTTGGGGATGATACTTTTGGAATTATGAGAATTTAATACAACAGTGAAAAATTTTGAGACATCATTCTTTTAGTATTTATTACTGTGAAGTGGGGATGGGAGAGTGAACAGCAAAGATTTGGTGTACCAAACACCCTTAACTCTCACCACTCTTCTTTGCCCCTAGGAAGGTGATTCTACCTGGTATATCTAATACCTGGTAGCTCTCTTGGAAATTTTGATGTTACAGTAATTTGGAAGTCTAGAATAGCTGAAAGCCTTTACAGTATTGGAAACAAATAACCAATAAAATAAAAAATGGAAAGAGGAATACAAAGAACAAGGATTTTTTTACTATTTTTCTACAATTTGTATGTAAGGAAGAGAGATCTTCCTACAAATAAGCATTTTTAAAATGGCAAGAATTCTGTCTGGTATCACGTGACAGCTGTACATACCTTATTCCAACCCCAGCAACATAAGAACTGACTTAATTTCAGTCATTTCATTCACAGCATCAGGGCAAAAAAATACAGTGCCCTAAATATCTCTGCAATTTCTTCCGGGAGAAGCAGAAAAGCTTTATATTGTTCTCAGATTTATTTCACTCACTTCTGCTGACAGGCCATCTTTTACTGAACTCAGCAACTCTAACGCAGTAATTCTTACTTAAGAAAAATTGTGAGCTGTGTGTTGTTGTGTCCCATTAGTAATTTCTCTGTAACTATATGCTGAATTTCAGTTCAACATCTCCCCTCTGTCTCTTGCATAAAATTCTGTTTGCACTTAGCCACAAAAAGTTCCTCTTTAAGACAAGAAGGACTTATTCCTGAATAATTCAAAAGTGGGGATGTAAGAAGTGCTTGGATTAATCTGGGGAGGGTTTTGTGTGCTGACAGTTTCACCTATAACTAACAGTCTCTGTCACCCACTCTGCTTAAAAGGTCTTGGCTCTTGTTTATTCTCTGCATTGACATTGGACTGGCAGAGAAAAGACCAGACTGCAGCTGAGAACTCTGACCATGGGGCAGCCCAGGCCAGGGCTAAGGCAAACAAAATGGAGAGGCTCCGACGTTCACAAAAAGCAGCACCAGAACAGTGGAAGAGGACACTTTTTTGTAGCACAAAACAACAAAGAGAAACCCCTCACTCTGATCCAAGTCAGGCAGGTGAATGTCAGTTTTCCAAGGATGGGTCGGAGGAGGCCAGCGAAAAATATGGAAGTTCTTTAGAGCATTCTGTGGGGTTTGTGTGAGATGGAAGTTGCTTTTGTGATTGAACTGAGAGTAGCAGACTGAGGTGAAACTTGAACTGGCTTGGAGATGTTTCTACTCTCCTCCTTGAATCTTCCCACAAGCCAAACAAAAAGCTGTTGTAATTCACAGCTGTGGCTACACCAGCAAACAGGTCAGTGCAAGAAGAGTTCTGCAGAGAAAACCAGCTGGTGACAAGGATGTAACATCGATGCTGTTTGTCTTTCTGGCATTCTAATAGTGACCATTTCTAGCTGGTCCTGTGGGCTGAATGTTTCTTATTAATTGAAATTTCAGGATTGTGCATTTTCTGTTTTAGTTTGGTCCCGGGTGGTGTTTGGCTTGTGTGCTCTGAGGCTGCTCCATCCTGCAGGCTGAAGTACAGTCAGTCAGACAAGTGGGAGGCTTAAGGTCAGGACCCTCATGCTGGTCCATTTTACAAGGACTGGAGCTGCATCAGTACTTTGTGCCAACCAGTATTTTCAAATATTGCACCATTGGGAAACCTCCTTCATTGTAACAGAAACACTGTAATTTTTTTAATAGTTCTGTAAACAGAAGTGGTAAAATTCTTCTTGAATGGGAACAAATAAATTAAGGATGAAATGAAAAGTGCACCTCCTGTGTGTTTTCAACTCACTACAGAATAGTCATGCAAAGAATCACTACGAGCAGTAAAACAAGCTTTTTGAATCCCCAAAAAGGAACAACTTTCCCTTAGAGGACTGTATGTGAGCATGGTGTTTCTTTCAATTTCTTTTTTTTTATTAAGATCAATTTAAAGTGAGGAACAATAAAACTTGGAGATGAAATGTTTTCTGAAACATGAGTGCAAACTGTTTGAAGTAGAGGATAGTTTTAGCAGAGTCTGAAATAAGCCTCTGTCATCTCAAGACATTGGTCTCAGAAGAGAACTGAAAATCCAATTTCAGTTCTCATTTTGTGTCTTTTGCCTTATGTCAGTTTATAGGTCAGATCTCTGATCACTCAGATTTGACTTACAAAATCTGATGGTCACCCGTCTGTATTTTTAACTCTCTAGGTCATTTTGCTTGCTTAGTAAATAGTGTCTTTTTCTTTTTTTTTTTTTAATCTTCTTTTTAAGATTTATTTTCTTCTGTTTCCTTAATTTTCTGTTAGTCCCCACACATGTCTTCCTTGGCACTGCTTTCTCATTTCTGCTTTTTATCTTCTGGTTTGTTGACTCTGGCAGGTTTTAATGAAAAAAATTTAAGAATGTCTTCATTGCTGCTTGTTTAAATGAAATATTAATATCTGGCCTAACTTTTCTAAATGCCATTTTCTCCTTATAGTACCATACAGAAAAATACTGTAAATCAGAAACTTTTGAATTGTTGTGCTTTTTACACTTATTTTCTGCAATACAGAGGGCTTAAATATGTTGAATTATACTTGAAAACTGTTCAAGTGTGTCAGTGCAATGCTTGCATATTAACATTTGAAAAACTGAGGTTTCACTGATGATTATATGAATGTCAAATGGCAATTTTTTCTATCAACTAGATTATTATTGTTGATGTTAACTTTCACAGTTAAAAAGTATCACACCTTCCTAGAAAGGAAGTATTTTTACATTTTTGGTGTCCTTTTGTCGGTGTGTGTTTTATACACTGAATTTGCATAACTATGAGTATCCTTGTGGTTCAGAGGAGGAGCTGTTACTATGGCTCTCTAAAACAGTTGTTTTATTAATTTATTCTCAAGGAAAAACCAGACAGAACAGCAGAATATGTAAATGAGCAGTTTGTGATGCTACAACTTGTCAAATAACCACTGATGCAGTATAGCTGAGCAAACTGTTTCAGTGTGTGCATATACAGTAGGTATTTCTCTCCAAATTAATATTTGCGTTTGAAATATGTGTGTAGTGCAAATACATGGGAAGTATATAACAATTAAGAATATTTTGTGTTTGATGTTTACATATTATGTGCTCTGCATTTTAATTCTGAATGTTATCTGCTTCTTTAATAATTTTGAGTTAGTGCCCCAAATATATTGATTTAAAGGGGATTTATTAATTATTAATGTTTGATAGACATTAATATCCTTGAACCCATTTGGGTTTGGGCAGTAGTTAGCTGGCATTTTTTGAGGTTGCCATATTGTTCTTCAGACTCAGACTATTTTAAAACTTCTCTGTCACCTTTATTAATGTTTTTGAGTTGTAGTGATGAGAAGCACAGAATAGGACACCACTTTAGTAGAAGTTTACAGCTTGGAACTACTCTGTGCAAAACCACTATGTAGCTTTAAAATAAAGGTGTACTTTTAATCTGATTTAGCTAAACACACAGCAGCTGTCAATGCTCCTGACATCACAGTGTAATGGACTTAATGTTTTCTGCCTGAAGTGGCACATGCCCAAGTGTATAAACAGGATTTTGATTTGAGGACATTTCACAGTCTCTCTTCATTTCATATGGCAAGTTATTACCTTTATTATGAGTAAATTTTTACAAAGTGGCATAATCTTCAAGGTTTTAGTGTCCCCTCCTGGATTTCTTTCCATGAGAACTTTCTTCTTCAGCCAAAAGGAATCTTTTGGCTTTGGATGGTTCCATAGACAAAAAAATTGCTTCTCAGACTTCGAAAGTTCTTTCTCAATTTCTTGCATTCTTTTACTCTCTCCCATTTGTGAATCATGGCCAGCTTACTGTAGTGCAGTCGGAATAAGGTAATAAAATCACTTTTGCACTCGTTCTTTGACTGGCAATTCAAGTGCAGTATTAGAGATTGCTAGAAAGTTGGCCATGCTGTTTTTGATACAGTGTGGTTAACAGGACATCTAGAATAGATGTGAGGGAGAGGGAGGAGAGGAACGAGCTGTTCTCAGCAGCCACTTGCTCTTGGGCTGTGTTTTGGATCCTCGCTGGGAGCCAAGGTCATTTTGCAGCGTATTTACCTCGCTGTCCCCCTGCTCCCCTTGTCCTGCCCATGTGCTGCTCTGAGGGCAGCCCCGGGTCAGGAGCAGCCCGGCTCCTCCAGGGACAGAGCCACCCCTTGCAAAGGGAGCCTGGGAAGCAGTGCAGGAGCAGGAGCCAGGCAGACCTGTCAAAGGCTTTTTTTTTCCTCTCTGAGTGTTAATTGTGGTCACAAGAGTTAAGTGTTTCTGTAAAATTAACAACTTGGTATTATGTATTTATTTTCCACCATGTAGCTTGGATGTCAAGTTTACCCAGCAGACAAGTCACAACAAGAACATTTTTTCTAACTGCTGCTACAGCAAGTCTCAGCCTGGGATCTCAGGAAATCACAGGGCTCCTTCTGGTTAGCAGCTAATAGGAAACAATAAAGATTTAGGGTTCAGAATTTAATTGGCACCGATGCTGGTGCAGGAAGAACAAACTGCACATGGTTTACTCTTGTGAAGCTTTATTAATTTCCTTTTTAAAAGGAAAGCTCTGATGAAAGTAAAAAGAGGCGTTTAATTTGCAAGTATTTCTACACAGTTTTCATTCTGAAATGTGCTTTTCTATCCTTCTCTATCCTTGCACAGTAAAAATGCCTTAAGATCTTCTAAATCAGAGACAGATACTGAAAACAAAAATGTATAAGGTTGTAATTTCCACTGTTCATCTGGCTCATTTGGATGGTACTGGAGCTTTCCTACAGGTTAATTTACATCTTTCCCAAGGCTAATGTCTGATGTGCATCTGAAGTATTTTTAAGGTAATGTAACATTAGCACATCCTCAAAATCTCCATTCCAGATTCTAATCTTTAGTGACCTATTTCCAAGCATCAGACCTGGAATATCACTTTTGAAGGGGTGGTGATATGAGCAGAAACTCCTTGTTTTTCTGACACTACCTGTATACCAAAGTCTAGAAACAGGATCTTTTTTTGCCACTTACGCAACTGAACTTTTGAATTTCGGTAACTGAGGATTTTTCTTCAAGCACAGATTGATTCTGTGCTTTCAGAGTCTGCAGCAAGGTCAAAGATGTGAAGCAGATGCCTTTAAATGACTTCCTGCTCCCATGGCTTCCTTACAAATCACCATAGAGTCTGAGGTTATCATCACTGGCAAAGCCACCCTAGGTGAACTTAGATCAAATAGCTGGTATCTCAATCTTTACTTTCCAAAAAGTTTTGAAGATTTTGGAAAGGAGTGACCTAGTTGCCTTCCAATCTGATCTGTCCATTTTCTCCATAGATCACACACGTTTCTCCTGGTCTGGGATTACAGTTTGAAGTGCCTGTCACTGTGACACCACAGTCAGCAGCCCTTTGCTTTTTGTTGGCTTTCTGCCATCCCTGCAATGTTTTTTCCTGCTGCTTTTCAGGAATCCGTTTTCATAAGACATCTACAGGCAAGCCTTTTCTGGATCTTCTAATCCATTGGGCTTTAGTAATGGCCTCTTATTTCAAGGGAAGAGGATTTTACAGAACTATTCCAAATATCCACACTGAACACAAGATGAAGATACTTATCTTTAAAACAGGGTGTTCAAGGGCCTTTATTTTTGCAGTCATGTGGAGAGTTTTTATGTTACTGAGCTGGTTTTGCTTCTTGAGGTCAGGTCAGATTCCTGTCTGTATGTACACTGTAGCTCCTTTTCTGCCCAAGAACTGTTTTTCCAGGCGTGGATGTTCATCCTAATAGGTAGAAGCAATCCTGGATACTCAACAAGATACAGGTGAATGATCTGGTTTTTGGTAGAAGTCTATATCCTTGTCTCTCGTGGAAACTTATTTCCAAGGGATATTAGATTGTTTTCTGGATATTGGAGTGCAGAGCTCTGGAATATCCCTTAGCTCCCCAATGAATCTTTGTCATCTCACCCCAATAGCCACTGGTAGAAACAAAGAAGTTTGCTGCTCAAAGCAACACTTCTCTGTTGTTGTCAAATAACTGTCCTTTCAGGTCAGAGGTTTCCTTTGCCATTGTTGCAGTGACAAAAAATATCTTGAAGTATGTGAAAAATAAAGACTTGATGTAACTGTCTTGTTGTTATAACAGGATAATAAAAGAGGCTGTGTGAGCAATTCATTACTCTTCTTTCAAGCACTTAAAAAAAAAAAAGGGCTGAAAATATTCCTTTGGGAGATACTGAAATACCTCATTAGGTCTTTCTTTTTATTGGCTATTAAGGTGATAGTTCTGTAAGAGGAATGAAAGTGAGGATGAATTTTGCTTTGATTTATAGAAATGTGTTAATTTGAGCTGAATAGATCTTTCCTGATCTTAATATTTGTTATCTGAGAGTACTGGTTTGTAATACATAGTTTCTAGTTTTATTGGGTTTATTTTAGATAAAGGGATTCTGATGGGGACTGTGTTAATTCTGTGCAGTATTGGAGGTGTTTTGGGGGAAATGAGTAGCTGAGATTCAATAATCTGTAATGTAATTGTTTTGTTAAATGGAATAGTGTTTAATGCATATTTAACCTTATAGACTTGCATGTCAAGCTAAGACTGTAAAGCACAAAGACAATAATATATATGTTCAGTTAAGTTAACCCTTATTCAAACCTTTCTGTTTCTGTGAGAGAACAGGTTTGCACAATGAAATAGTGAAAATGATCAGAATAGCTTCATATTAACTCATTTTCCGGAGGGGATCATTAAGTTTTCTGTTGTGGTTCTGCAGTGTGTGAATGATAAGCTGGAACCTGCAGAAGAGGTAACTCCCTGTAGTGTTTTGGTCAGACACTAATAATGAAATTGCAGTTAATTGTCTGTTCCTCCATCATGGAACAGCTTTGTGGTTTCAGCAGTGTGTGTTTCTGGATTACTCAAGACAGACAATCCAAATGTTGGCCACTGTTTTTGGTACAGCAAATAAACTTGCGTTGCACTGAGAGACTCAGTTGTGCACTGCTCTTACTGGAACAAGATAATGTAGTTTTCTTTTGAAGTTTTGCTGTTCTCAATGTGATTTTGATACTCTAGACTACTTACATTTTTAATTTAAGCAGTGTAGTTCTGCCAGCCAGGTTAGCTCAGGAGGGCTCCAGCCACAGGTTACACAACTGGGGCCTCAGCAGCACTTCTCTTCAGAGAGGAGTTGCTGTTGGTAAAGAAAACTTCCTCATTGGAGAGGCTTCCAGGTAATTTTTGTCTCCAAATTCTACATACCAGATCTGCAGCGTTCACAGTTACTGTTTATTTTCATTCCCCAGTAACACTTTCCCTTCACCCTCCTGTGTTTGCACCTGTGTGGAACTTGGACTTCAGGTTTTCCAGGGTTGCTCTTGGCTTAGTGTGTTTATTTTAACCGTTTCTAATATTTTTCTGTTATCTGATAACTTGACAACTTGAACTTTACTGATTTGCTTTCCTCATCATCTTTTTATATTCTGCAAGTACCTATGACTCATGTCCACTTGGTCAAGTACTGACTTGTTTAGGGAAAGACTTAAAGAAATAAGAGCCAGACACAATGCAGACTGAGATTTTCCTTCAGGTTGCAGTTGCTCTTTTCAACTTTATTCTAGTTTTTGAAAAAATACTTTTAAGCATATTTAAATATTCTAAAAATAGTGTTATCCCTGAAACCAACACAAATTTATATGGCTTCTTTGGGTAGAGATAAAAATCTATATTCAGATGCACCTTTGCCTGATTCATTTTGTTAACTCAGTAGAATTTTATCTCTGCTTCACTCAGTTTGCTGTGTCTTTAACTTTTTAAAATACCGGTGCAGATCAGTTTTCACCTTATTGTGGAAGAGGAGGACAGGGATATAGTTGACAAATATGTACAGATGGTAAGAATCATGATTCTTGGCTCTCCTTCAGGAAACTCTTTAATTTATTTTCACCTACACTGCCATTACTGTTAAGCTGCAAACTGTGTCAGTAAAAAGAAGTGAAAGAGGTAGATGTCTTAGTATTTTTATATATTCTTAGTTCCTACAGTAAAAAACAAAAGCAAGTCAAATGTGATTTTTTTGGGGTCATCTTCTTGTTTTCTTGAGTTGTTAAAAATTTGTTTATTAGAGCAATTTGAAATCTATTTATTAGAAAATTTGTTTCATATTGACTTTGAGTGTAAATAAAGATCTAGATCTTCTAAGATATAACAGTAAACTTCTGAAAGCTTTGAAATTGTTTCCAAAGAAATTGTGTTTGGGACACAAGTACAGGGAAGCAGTGCTTTAAAATAATATAATATGTAATTTTTGAATATATGAAATATGTTCAACATGAAAGATTTTTCTCTATCTTATTAAGTGAAGGAGGGGTGTTATTTTGGGTGGAAGATTCCATAGTTAAAGATGTTAACCAGCAATTTCTTGCTTCTATAGCACAACATAGTTCAGAGGTGAGATTAGAGAAACCCTGTAGAGTGGCTAATACTTGAGGGCATCCCCAGCTAGAAAAGTATGTGAATTTAGGCATGGGAGGAAGGAAGGATCTGCTTTAAATTTAGTGTAGGGTCACTGAGTCTTAATGATAGATTAAACAAGGGAGGTGGAATAATGAATAGGGGTATGCAATGTGTAGCACTAATACCAGAAGTCCATGGTTTTCACTGGTTATTTAATGTCTTTTCCCATATGTTTCTGAATAGAGCAGGTTATGGCAGGGATGAGCTAAGAAATAGCTTTGTTAGTGAATTGTTAAATAGATGGAATTCTCTTTTTAAAAATGGATATGTATATAGGAGAGCTGCTTGTTAATAATGTAATTAGGCACCTTACATGCATATATCTTAAATGTAGCAATATCGGTAACTATATTTGTGATTGATGTGTGTAAGTTGATGTTCTTAAAACACACTGTGAAGATTTGTCTGTGTAATTTTCTTTTCCATTGTGAAACTAACAGCCATTACTTGGTTAAAGCAGAAATGGATTTCAGATTATTTCTGATTATTGTAACCCCCCAAAGAAGTGTTGATTTGCTAGACATGAAAATGAAATGGAGGAAGTACCAAGAAATGTTTTTGTTAGTAGAAAGTTGACTGACAGCTCAATAAACCTGTTTTTATAGTTTATTTTAACTTGAATTCAGAATAACATAAATAGATTACCTATTCAAAGTCAACCACATCAAATAATTCATTAAATTCATACTTCCAGTGACAGATATCACAGTTTACTTTAGAGATCCTACAGAGTTGTCACATGTAAGATCCTGCCAACCACCTGGTACCAACAACCCAGGTGAACCAGGCTGAGTTATTGCTGGGTTTGTGGATGACCCAGAGTCTTTTCTGTGTGTGGTGATACCAGCAAGGCAGAGGAAATGGACTTTGCACATAATTTTTGCTGTGGGTAGTTAATGTAATGCCTATGACCTTTTATATCTGCGGCTCATCTTCCTGTTCAGATGGCCCGAGGACTGAAAGGGCTGCAGAGGAGTGTTCCCATCTCTCTTCACTGAGCAGCAGGTTTGCTGTGACCCTTAAGTGTGAAAGTGGTGGGAAGAGAGAATTAGAACATTGAAGTTCCAGGTATTGAGGACTTTGTTATGTGAAAGTACTGCCCAACTCTCTGCATGACTGTGGTACTTCGCTTCACTAAATTCCTCGACTGAGCTAATTTTTCATATATCATCTAAATTTGCAAAGATTTTCCAATTATTGACCATTTACAAAAAATGGAATAGATTTTATGTTGTCTCTAGTAGCACCAAAATATGCTCTTTCACGAAAGTGTATTTTATTGTCTTGAGAAGGTAAAAACACATGACAAAACAATGATTTTGTGATGTTCTGTTTCTTAGGCCAAAATTGTTAGGTTTATCACTTTAAAATAAGGCTTGCTCTGAAGCACATGTGGTTTATACATTTTCTAAGACTGAAACTGGATCAGGTTTTTTTCTGAAACATGTTTGGGTAGAAGTAGAAGAAGACACTGGTAGTCAGTGAAATGTGTTAAGGAGCATGTTTCCTGGAATCATAACCTGAGGTTTGGGGGAGGTGATAGGATTTAGTCTCTCATTGGGAGAGGGGAAAGAAACTTAAGGGGAGGAAGGTTGGTTTGTTTTGGTTGGGCTTTTTCCCTTTCCCCAGTGTGAATACAAATGGTGCTCTTTACTGTGATTGAATGCAGTGAGGATTGGACATTTAATTTCCATCCTTCTCCTTATTAGATATGAGTGATTACTTTTGAAACTCTTGAGAATTGCAAGTGGGGAAGTGCTGAAAGACCAGTGTATGTATTTATTGTTCTTGAGCTGTTGCAAACCTGTTACTTTTTAAATGAAGATGAGGGTGTTTGACTCTATTTATTGAAGTTGCCTAAAATTTTCTTTTGTTCAGACATGAGAGCCATGGAAATGTAACAAATCTCTTTTCCACTGCAGGATTCACAATGAGTCTCTCTTTCCCTTTCAGTGATAATTTAGACTCTAGAAATAATCTTTGATGTCCTCATGAGCAGGAGCATGACTATATCCACAACAGTCACTCTGCTATAACTTAAGACAACTAGTTCCTTAGAAAGGAAATGACAGAGCCAATACAAGATACAGGAAAGTGAATTGCTGAAGAGCAATTTCTGACAGAGGAAGTGTAACAGATTGTAAGACAGGAGCTGCAAAATTACACTGATTTATGCAGCAGTCTGAGTGTGTGCACCAGTGAGTAGGACAAGGTGGGACCACACCTGTGCAACTGCCATGTACATTATTTCTTCCTTCCCAGCCTTAGTTCCTGTTTTACCATTCTCCACTAGTGACAGGAGCTTCTGGTAAGTCTGAGGGATGTCAGGATGGACAGAATGTGTATTTAGTAGTTTAAATTGTGTTTTCAAAGTACTTTTAAATGGCTTGGATCAAACTCTCAGTCATGTACTTAACTTCATGATCAGTAAGTGTCAAGGTAGGTTTTCCTTCACGTTGCTGATTTAATCTCTGAGTTTATTTATTAGAACCATCCATTAAGTCTGCTAAGTATGGAATTCATATGAAGTGACTTGTTCCCTTGACTCCTGATGATCTTTCCTGAGGTTAACCCAGACACAAACTGTTACCCTGGTGCAATCCTCTGCTGAGGACTTCGTAGACCAACTATTTCAACTGGTGGTTCCTTGTGGTTTTTTTTTACCTCCAGAGATCATAGAACTGATCTTAATAGTTCTAATTTTAGTGCTTTTCTAATTTGATGTTTTGCATATCAGTCTTTCATTGCTAATTTCCAGAGGTATCTGAATTCAGATTCTTTGGTTTATCTGTCCAACTTTAGCTCTGTTACCGCTCTGTGCTGCAGCAGAGTCCAAAATAACCCCCTGGACTTCACGGAATGTTTCTATTATGCTTTGTGAAGCACTTTGAAATCTTCTGGAAGGTGGTAATTCAAAGTAACATTTTCTATAGTGAAACTAAGGTCTCATTCTTCCTGCCAGATGCAGGATCTTACATGAGTGTTGGCCTCCAAGGTTGTCCCACTATGTTTAAAGGGTCCTACAATGTTAATTTTTAATAGGAACAAGATACCAGATATTTGGCAATTTATTTACATTTCAGGATGTAAAATCAGCCAGAATTGGGACCTTGGGAATAAAAATATTAGAAACTGTATTTACCCTTCATATTGCATCTGAATGTTTTAACAAAAGAGTACTTGCCTGTTGATAGTTACCTGGGAAGAGCTGACTGAGTAGCAGTTGCCTGTTGTTTTTCATAACGTGCAGAGAGGTCAGTCAGGAAGTTTCCCCAGAGCAGTGTTTTGGCATTTAGGTTACTAATAAGTATATTTTCTCTAATGACCATTCCTACTGAAGGGAATCACAAGCCAGGACTTGAGAATGTGTCTTTCCTGTGTCAGTGCATGGTGTGTAAAACAAGCAAATAAGCAAAGTATTATCATTGGTTTTATTTTGTTAGTAAAAGTCTTTAAGGCATTTTCAAATAAATTCATAAAATTGTTTTGGCAGTAAGTCTTTGTTGTTTGATCTCCTTTAACCCTAATCACATCTTCCTTTCAATCTCTAATGTCACAGCCAGCTCACACTAATTCTTTCATACCCCATTTCGACCTCACACTTGTGTGCTGCTAAAATGATTTTTTTCCTGTGGGTTGGTTTTTTCCCCCTTTTTTAAAAAATACTCGTTTCTCTTGCCTCACTTTCTTAAGAATGTGTTTTCCCTTCTTCTTCTATAGGAATTTGTTTCTTCTTTTAACCTTCTGTTAAAAAATTCAAAGGGTCATGCAGTTTTAAGTTCAGAGGGGATTATCACAATTAGGTCTCCTAGGCACTACAAGCAATGAATAATAATAATTATGTGGGCTGAACCTTTGCACAGTGCAGGCCATATAGCAGCAACCAGCAACTTTGGCATCAAGTTCAGAAGATTGTAACTTGCATTTAGCAATAATGCTGTTCTGGAAGGATAGCCAGTTTTAGGGATTTAAAGGTGGAGATCAGTAAAGAGATTTCTTTATTTCACAGAATTAAAATATACATGTATGCTATCAGAAAACTGAGACATTGAGAATAAAACTAATACTTTCAAGACAGTTGTATATAGAATTTGAATACAGTGAATAATATTATATAGTGAATATACTTGACATTTGCCACCTACTGCAGCCCAGGAAAAGGCTGATCCACAGTAGTGCAAAAAGTAGTATCTGGTAGTTTGAAGAGGGCTCAGATTAATTCTCAGAGCTTGTCTGGACAGGAGGCTGAGGCTGGGAAAATATCTTGCTAAATATTTGAGGGAACGTGTCATGTTTGGAGGGAACATTTCATGTTTGGAACATGTGCCTGGAACATCCACCTGTTCAGATTATATTGGAGGTGTGTATATATATATATATGCATGTAAAATGCATGATATAGTAGAAGTACACATGTCAAAAGTTTCAGTAAAGTTCAGTTGTAGCCTTGCTTTTATTTTCTGTTTCAGACTTTGCAGGTTTTAACCACAAAAAATGCTATTATTATCCAATGAACCATTTTATTGTGGGTTGTAGTGTTAAGATATGCCCTTAGCACAGATCCATTTAAAGGTCACGTGACATCCAAGAGGGTTGGTTTAAAAGAGGTTTAAGATAGGTCTAACAAATGAAGTAGAGGCTAATAAAGTATGAATAATTGTGAAATCTATGAAATTAATTTATTCAGTGTTATTTCTGTTGCTAAAAGGAAACTGCCAAATGCTTCTTTGCAAGCATTTGCAAAATATAATTACTCCTAAATGTCATTACATTTAATGAATTTTTAAGTAATCTGGTGATTCCCAAACTGGATGAGCTTCTGATAACAACTTCTATTTGAGAAAAATTCCTGAGTTATTTGATGAAGTGTTACAGCTCAGAAATAAAGTTGCTCAATGAGGCTGTACAAGGAGTAGGTGGTGTCTCAGCTGCAGGAGGATAGAACAGCCAACTAACTTAGGAAAAAATCAGTCTTATTTTCTGAATTTAGAACATTTAAAGTTTTCCAGTTGTATTTCACATAAGTAATTCAGACTAACTGTAGTCCTCAAGGATTTACAGAAGTGAAATGAAATTAGTGATAATTTTGGGTTTTGTTTGATGGCTCACTGTGATGGATGCAAATCTCCAGGAAAGAGGCTGTAAGTGTTTAGTTGGGGAGTAAAGAAACCATATGCCTTCTGGAAGTGGTGCTGGTTCCTCATATTTAGTACCTTATTTTCCTAAATGAGCTGCTTTTTACTAAATTATTGTGGTGAATCATCTCTCTGTTAAAGTGATTGTCTGCCTATGGATTTGTTCTCCTGAAATTTTTCCTTTCACCACCATTTTAAAATACATAACAGCAAAGTAATACATTAACTTTGCATTTATTTATCCAGCCACTTAATCTTTCAGATTCTTAAACAAGAAACAAGGGGTCAAAGCTTTAGTCTGCTAAAGGGGGAAACTTCATAAATAAAGACCAGAATATTTTTAGAGATATTAAAAGCAAGAATAGTAATTGAAAGGAAGAGCTATAAAATAAAAAATTATTTAGATAATGTATTGTAGTAAAACACAATTGAGCTCTTCTGCATTTCATAGAAGTGCTGATCACAACTGACTTTTGCCTGATAGGCATGGGCAGGTGGGAGTTTTTTTTGCATTCCATATATAGATTTTAAATATTGACTTTGGAAGTGTATTTTTTTCCTTTAGATTACAACAGAGTGAATTGAGTATGTGAAAATGTAAATAGCATAGTGAGTCTTCCTTAGAGAGTTTTGGTGGTGTAAAATTCGTGAGAAGCAGATGCTGTTATTTAAAAACAGCCCAATTATGACATCTTAATTCACTAATTGAAAGCAGTAATTTAAACTTCAGTCAGCTGCTGAAGGAGAGGCACAATATCATTTGTGTATTTAAAACTGCATTATTATTTCTAAAGTAAAACCTACACTAAAATTAAATTTTTATTATTTAAGCAACCTCCACTTTTTATTTTTTACTACAGTTTTTAATAATACATATTGGAAATACAGGAACACAGATAAAATTGTGACTTGAGTGGACTTAGACCATTTCCCTTAAATGAGTCTTGGGTAAAGTGCCCTGGGAGTGCTGGTTTGGGTGCTGATGTTAGTGGTGGTTCATAGAGTACATTACATTACTGTATATGAATATATCCTACCTGTGGGTTGTTGGCTAAAAATTACTGCACATCTCACGTTTTAAAGTTAAGAAAATCAGCTTTTCCATGGCTTCTTTATATACTTTTCCTGATAAAACACAAAATGCATTTTCTCTACTGTGAGAACATTTTAAATATGGATCAGTTCCTTTGGTTTGTCATTTTCTCTCCTAACTTCTTCACTTTGTGTCTTGCATTTTTCTATTACTATGCACCAAATGTATTACAATAGGTTGTGGCAGAGATGCTGATTCAGAAAATCTTTCTAGTTTTACATCTCTGTGTTTTTAATAATGCTTGTTAGTCCATAGTTAACTGAAATTATGCTTTTATCCGACCTGTTTGTTCATTGCTGTTGATAACATCTCTGCCTTTCAAATTCGCCTTTGCTGCATCTCTGTGCTTAGAAAGTTGGCAGATTCCATCCCTGCTTCCCATGTGTTTCTGCCACATTCCCAATGCCCTTTGCTGTCTGTTGGTGGAATTTTGCCTGGCCCAGATGTTAAAGGCTTTCCTCTATAATCTTGAAGCCTCTCACTTTAGCTGGGTTTGCCTCCTTTCTTTCCATCTTTCTTCACCAAAATGCTCTGCTTCCTTTGCACTTCTTCCTGTAACTGCCCCATTAGTATCGTTACTGTCCCTAAAAATTTGGGTTCCTTTGCCTCTTCTCTGTCACAGTGTCAAAGTCAAGGCTCTGGCTGTGCCATCCATGCCCTGTGAAGCCCTGGGCTGTCGGCAGCTGATCTCACTGCCCTGCGTCCCCCAACTCACATTCCACATTCCTCACAGTCCTCTGACTTTATTGCTCCTTTTGTCTGCCTTTCATGCACTCATTTTTGCACTGTCTTTCATGCTGCCTATGTGCCTGGAACAGTCTTTAGCATCTCAGCCAATTTGCAGCTTTGCATAAATTATATTTAATAATAAGACTAACAAAAGTTCATTATCTACATTATTTCAATTAACTTTGTACCTGCATAAGCAGAAAACAGCCTGAGGGAAAGTACTGTTAAACTTTGTTGTGATTTGTTGTGATTCAAAGATACAGATTCAGGCATGACAGTTCTTTGCTGATTCAGCATAAATTTATTTTTTTCAATTATTTAGTAAGTGTTAGATTTATTTTTTCATAGTAGATTTCAGATTTTTCTAATTCAGAGATAAGAAAACAGTTGCTTATTGCTGCTAAGTGAAATCACCAGAAGGTTGTCGTTGTCACATTACCTGGTACAGACTTTTTGCCTTGTGATGCATTTTGCAGGACTTTGAATGTTAGATTAACTTCATCTCTACAAGCAAAGTGTATCTTTTGTGTTTAACCTTACCTTTAAAGCACCATGATCCTTTGCTTAAAGGAATAGTGAAAGAGGAGAAAGTAATACTTTGCCTATACCTGGGAAGTTTTCTCTGTGTTGGCTACTTTGACATACATTTTTTCTTAAATATTTTAAAACTTGTTTAATATTTTAACTCCCTTCTAGCACCACTGAAATTGACCTGAAGGTAAAATTTCCTGTGGTTTCCAGCATCATTGTACACTGCAAGGCAGGGCATTCTGCAGGACTTAGACAGAATTTTCCAAGGAAAACTGCAGCTGAAATATATGGGGTATTTTTTTTTGTTTAAATAGTTGTATTGATACTGTTCACAGCTGAGTTGTGAAACCAAATAGATGTGCCTTTAATTTGTTTTTAAATGATCTCCTATATTCTGGAGATGATAATCTGAAGGGTGGCTGCCATAGTAATGTGCCAGTCACCATGGCATCTGAACATCATGAAAAGAAGTTCTGGGCTGCACAAAGACAATGCCACCAATTCGTATTTCAAACTGATCAAAGGTGGGGGACCAAAAAGTTTGCCAATAAATGTCACTCGGTGGACAGCACTACAACTTAAGAGTTTACTTTCCATGAATTTATAAAGATTTCAGTCTTCTATCAATTCCAAGTGAATTTAGAAGTAAAAGCCTTAGCACAGACTTTGTCCATTTACTGTGCTAACTTTTTTCAGTTGCATGAAGAGTGTGGCTGTAGATTTTTTATTTCATTACCCCAGTGAAGGAGCAGTTTACGGTTCTGCTTTATGAAACTTTAAAACTTTTTCCTCCTGATGGAGTTTTTAACTTTGAATTGAAATTAAGTCAGTTAATGAAGAAAAGGAGTCTTCTTTACTCAGCTGGTAAATAATCTCTGAAACATTTAACGTCTGCTTTTGTAATGGTGCTCTAATTACCAAACAAACCTAAAATTAAATAGTTATTTAAAAGCAAGTTTATTTTATCTTAAATAATTGATTGTGGCTTGTTGTTTGGAAGAGGACTGCTTTGGCATGAATTCCAAATCCAGTTATGATCTTAACTCAAGCAGTTTGTTTAATCAAACATGACTCTAATCAGTTTTACATGGTCCCCTACCCAGGCAGGCCTGTCTGTAACAACTGGTTTATTCTGCGACGAGTTGCTCAACAGATGTCATTCTGGTCGAATAATGCAGCAGAATACTTGTGCCTTGGCTAAAATTACTTCAACTTTGATCACTTTTGTCCAGCACATCAGTCTGGCATTGTGCTTTATACCAACATAACACTTTACCCCGAGCATGCCTTTCAAGCTTAGAATAGCAGAGGAATGTTATTGAATTCAGTGCAGTTACAGATGAGTTAATGAAAGAAGGGAAATACTGTTTTTTTCATAATGCCTTTCTGTTGTGCTTTGGAATTAAAAGGGAATTCGAGGAATGTGACTTCCGAGTTATTTATTTTTACTTCTGAAGGCTTTTTGAAAACAGTATTATGTAGTCCTGTTGATCCCAGGTTTCTGTAAATAAGTTTCACTTGTTGTTTAAAAATAGCTCCTTTTAGGTTTTATATTGTGAAAATAATATTAGTAAGACTTTCTGGTGTGTAACTTTACAATAAATGTCTCACAGGGACAGTTCATCCTGGTTTTTAAGGCAAGAAAACTAAACCAGCAAGAACTCATTCTTGTGATCACAGGTCAGGATTGTTTCATTCCACAGGCTGTTGGGGAGTCAGTACAGAGTCACATCTCTTTACCTTCATACTAAGCTGTCGGGGGCACTAAGATGAAGAACTAAAACAAAGTCTACTTTTAAATTTTTTTGATTAAAATACAGTTGTAATTTTTTTAATTAAAGCATAGCTACCAGGTCAGTTTCTCTGTGAAATCTCCTGAACAAAACCAATATTAACATAAAGGTTACCATGTTATCAATTTACCAGTTTTAGAAAAAACAGATACCTTCACGATTCTAAAACATACAGTGAGTGTAAAGTTGAGCTGAAAATCCATCCCAAATAATATGTTAGGAGACTGAAATGTCCAGGCACCCTGAGATCTTTCATCCTTTAGTGAGATATAGACTCAAGTCTTCAAGGTATTGCATCTTACTCTTAGATGATAAACTGAAGCACTTCTTTTCCATTTATTTGTGCAGAATATTTATATTAATAAAGCTTTAAGTTGATAGTATTGCAATTATTATCTGCATAGTCTATATATTAAATCTATCCAGAAATGTGAGGCAGTTCTTCACAGTTTTTACTAAGGGGTGCTTTATTAGTATGAAATACTTCAGCTACTAAAAGTAGTGAGAATGAGCAGCAGGAATTGAATGGAAGGTCTGAAAATACAGTGGGAGCTCTGTACTTTGCGTTTGATCTCCATATGCCCTGAATGTTCTCAGTCCTGTGTATTTGTTGGCAAACTTGCAGCTGTGGCAATGAAGAGTCTTTTGAAGAATATTACCCAAATCAACATTTGTGAGTATGTGTGGAAATCTCTGCCTTGTCCCTCACTCTCCTGAGGATCTTCACAATGATTAGAACAATTACTTCACTACTGAATGTCTGCACAATATTTTGCATCCATTTATTGGTGTGCAAAATTTGAAAGGAAGAGTCTGTGGAGCGTTTCTTTCTGAAGACATCCCAGAGAAAGTTTTGGTGCTATTTCATTGTGCAAACACATTTTTAGATGAATATGTGCTGCCAGATGTCTCATATACATCCTGTACTAAAGAAAAAGACAAATTTTAAGGAAACATGTGTACATTCCTTATGTTCATATTGCAGTGGAGTCAAACCTCAGCTGTGCTTCAGTGCTGAACCTACGGCAAGTGCTGATTAATAAGTAGGATCAAATAATATGAAATGTCTTTTTTTTATTGTATCACCTTCCTGAGAATGGTAGCCTAGAATCATCTTGCATTCATTTCTTTAATATGAAACCTTTATCTGTATGGATTAGGTTAGTATTTACAATTTTGACAAATTTCAGCTTTCCTGTTTTTTGTAAGATACTTTTCTGTTCAGGAGAAAGTTGTTAGCTCAGGGTAAGTGCACCAAACTGCAAGCCAGGTGCCTGCTCACATCTTTTGCTGCTGACAACTATAATACAATAAGCATTTTTTTTTTTATTTAATGGAATTTTTGGTAATGCTCATAGCAGAACTTAGAACACAATTAATAGTTGTTTCTTGCCTGTTGACAGGTGAACAAATGAAAATATAAAGAAGGCATCAAAGGACAGTTTTTGGAGTGGTCTTGTGTGTAGGGCTGAGCTGGCAAAATGCCAACTGCCCAACACAGAGAGAAAGGGACCCCCCAGCCAAGGGAAAAGGGGGGAGAGGGAAAAAAACCCCAAACCCAAAGTAGCAAGCTTCTTATGTAAAAGAAAGACAATTAAAAACAGAAGATGATATAATACATATACATACACATACACATACACATATCTGAGAAAAGAAAACCAGACTAACAACAATAACTACCGAGTCACCCAACCAAATAATACGGATTCCAGCCACCCAAACCCCACAGCAAGGCCTGATCTCGGCAGGGCAGGGCAGGGCGTTCTCCGGGTCTGAGGCAAAGACCAAAAGAGACAAAAGCTCCACCTCCCCCTCTTTTTATACTTCTTGACACTTCTTGATGATGTCAGATGACATGAAATCCCTCTTCAGTTGCTTAAGCCAGGTGATGCCTATACCTTCTAATCCATGCCACATCCTCTGGGCCTGCTGAATTGGGCCTACCTAAGGCCTGGCTGAAACTATAAAGCCAAAACTACCATATCTTGTCATTTGCTTTAAGTCAAATATTATCCTCTGCCTTAATATCTTTTGGTTTAATGTGTTTTTGTGTGTGTTACAGTTGAACTGTGCAGTCCTCTTGGAGTTGGGACCAGGCTGATTTACTCAGGTAGTTTGTCTAGTGAAGGGTCATGCATAATATTAGTGAAAAAGCATCAAACCTTACTTTTGTCCCTTTGAGAATGTTTTTCCTGGATGATTGCTTGTATCTGTCTAGACCTGGGAAGGGGGCCTTGTATTCTCATGTAGCAGTTTAATGGAAAATGTACCAAACCAAACCTGGATGGGTCTTTGAGCAACCTGGTCTATGGAAGGTGTCCCTGCCCTGACAGGGGGTGGGAATGAGATGATTTTTAAGGTCCCTTCCAACCCAAACCATTCTGTAATTCTGTGAAAAGCTGACATTGCTCCCTGTAAGCATTTTATTGTTCACAGTTCTGGCCCAGCTGGGCAATATTCACATGTGTAATACTCACATTTATGTTCATGTGTAAGACATCAGTCAGAATTCACAATGCCTCTCTCTGTCCTACGTACTGAAATGCAGACTTTTGTGTTTCAAATAATTGTTTATCACGAAACCTCTGATAAAACTTGCCTGATATTTCTATCCATGTTAATGTTTTCGTGGGATGAATTTTGCAGTATTCTTCCTGTATATGAAATTTTCAACTTTCTTTTTTTCCCCCCACCTTCCTTCTGGCAACCATCATGTGAGATGATTAATGGTAGAGACTTGTGTTTTAATAGCATGAGAAAAGAGTTGATGTAAACTTAGTTTATTTGCATTTTGTTGATAAATGTTTTAAATGTGTTGTCTTAATTGAAAATGTGCATGTTTCATATTTCTGTGTTTAATATACTCATTTTTATTTTTGGATCCTATTTAAGAAACTTATACAAAACTGATTATATTTCTTATTGGATTAGATTTTTCCATAATATTTTCAGGTGAAACTGAATACATTAACTAGCAAAATATGTATCAGAAATTTTTTTTGTTGCCTTCTGCTTCCCTTAACTTCTTGTGATTATGTTCAAGTACTTTTTCCTTTGAAAATTTGTATTATGAATTATTTTGCATGTTTATAATGCTGAAGTAATGATGAATCTTTATGAATGGTAATTTATGGATTTTAAGGTTTTTTTTCTTTATCATAGTTTGTTCAATTGCTTTTGGCAGTGTTGTGTGTAAACCATGGACCATACCTGAATCTTAAGAGTGTTGAAGGAACCAGTTTTACAATAATTAGGAAAAATAAAAACCTTGGAGCTATGCTGAAAACAATGCAGTATGCCTGTATTCCTCTTGTTACAGCAAATTCTCATTTTTCTAATTTTTAATTTTTATTTTTTTGCCAGGTCAAGCGGAATGTGTATGACCTGACCAGCATCCCTGTGCGTCACCAGGTGTGGGAGGGTTGGCCACCTTCTGCCACAGATGACTCTGTAAGTGCCCTTGGGTCTCATTTCAGTCCTTCCTGCAAACAGGTCATTTGACTTGCATTTTTAGTGGGAATCACTCAGTACCTTTTCTTGTCTCCCATGCAGACACTTGGTGTTACACACACTTCAGAACTTTGCCCTGAAAGGTACAGACAGTGAAGATTTGGGTTACTGAAGCACGTGGAAATGATTCCCTTGTGTCAGATCCAGTGCATGTTTTAGGCAAGGAGACTTGTTCTAGATTAAGGCAAAGATGCACAGCATTTTGGAAGTGGAAGAATTCTATTGCAGTGACTGAACCAGGAAAAAAGTCCTGGGTTTTATGTATGCTCTGACAGCACATCTAGATATTTTACCAAGCATATGTTAGTTCTGCAAGTTCATGTTTAAGCCTGTGCCTGGCTTCAAAGCAGGAGGTGTTCCTGCTAAAATCAGGGAAGGTTCACTGCTGGTGACAGAATCCACAGTGAATTCCCTACAAATCTGTGGAACTGGGACTTAACTACAGAATTCCGGGAATATTAGACTTGCTTCCTTGCACACCTGTCCCTGCAGTGTGTTTTACAGCATGTCTTTCAGTTTGGCTCAGATAATTTTCTTATGGTAGTGTGTTCTCAGTGCCAGCTAGTGAGTTCTGCCTTTGTTTAGGGAAAAACGAAACAAACAAATCCACTTCAAAAATGCCAAAGAGGCTGAAATTTTATGTAGTTATGTTGTACGTAGATTTTGTGATCTAAGAAAAATGTAAAAAAAATCAGGTTTTTATAATTTTATAAAATAATTAGTATAAATTACAGGTTGAACCTGAATGTTCTACAAAGTGAAAATGGAATTGTGGTTTACTTTCTCTAAATACTGCCATTATATTTGGTTTATTACTTTCCTTCCCATTTCTACTGTCTTTTTGTAAAGCAAGAATATCTGTTTAAATATGGCTACTGTTTTTTTTTGCTTTGGGTAAAGGATTTAAGCCAATTAAAAAAAAAAGCAAAGGCTGTCTGAATTTCTAATATAGTTGTAAAATATATCTGGGGTAGTGTTTGCAGAACCAGTAGTTGGGAAAGGTGGGTAAATCTCTGTCCGTGTATTCAAGAGCATAACTGGGTGGATAGATGCAAGATCTGAACTAACAGCATGGTGTCATGTGGTAATTACAGTCTTTGAAATGTGGATCCATTTTAACGTTTTATTAGTTTACATTAGCCCAAAAAGAATTGGAAACTCAACACTCCTAATCTGTTTTCCCACAGCTGTTGGGTTTTCACTTATTTCCCCCCCTCTGTCTCTTTTGAATAGGATACCTCACGTATGTAAAACTCAGAGATCTGTTTTAAGTCTGTTTTTACAAGTGACATTGTTGCAGGTGATTTTTTTCCCCTTTTCATCTTTAATGAAACTGGTGGATGTTGAGTCATCTGCTCTGGAGCAAGGGAGCCCCCAGAGCTCCCTGCGAGTCTGGTGAAGCTGGAACTTGTCAGCTGTGTAAACAGATTTGAATGTGTTGCCAACAAAAATATAATTAATTTCTCTCCAAAATTAGAGGCTATAGCTGACTATTTATAAAGATTTAATGTTAGCAATGCCTATCTATGGTTCTGTGATCTGCACATTTTTTCCTTTGCAAATTAGAATATTGGGTAATAATTACTTTAGTAATTAGGGATGATCTCTTGAGTTCAGTGGCAAATTTTTAAAATCAGTTTTTCTGTCATGAGTTTCTAATTTGCTGTATTGTAGTAAAGTGCCCCATTGCAATTAAGGAGTTAAGGAAAGACTTGATTAAAATACTTTTTCATTTGCATGTTATGCTGCATAAGAAATACTTTGTAATACCACGGGAGATTTTTTCAGTGCAGTTCTCGTTAACCTTTGGCTTAGCAAACAGGACAACTAAATAGACTTCACATAATTGGATTCCTGTATCATCTTGAGTCTCTTATGAACCTGACAGACCACAGTCTTCTGACATTATCGGGAAATTTAGTGGAGTCAATAGTAATTTAAAACATTGTTGCTTCGTCTCCCTTCAGAGTTAAGAGATGTTCTCTGCCTGTGCTGTCTAATGGAATTGGGACACTGTATGAACTGGCAATAACTCTTTCACATCCTTTTGCACACTTTCACCAGGGAAATGGGTATCAAAACCTCCCCATGCAGGAGAATGTTTTCATGCTGTGACAGTTTGATTGTGGGAAACAAGGCACACAGGGGCTGTGGAAATCTTGTTTCACCATTCGGCAAGGACAGATTTTTAGCTTTTATTGTGCCTGAGTAATTTTAACACCACAAATTGTGCCTGTTCTGCTTATTAAAGTGCAAACAGAGTAAATGTATGAGTTTTAAATAATTATTTTTAATGAGTTTACATATGTAAAACTATAAACAAAGGCTTAATTTATCTATTTTTGTGTATATATCATCAACTGATATAGGGAAGTCTTGAAAATTATCCTAGAAAATAAAAAAAAATTATAATTTTATTTGATATAATTTACAGCTTGTTCTCAATTTTTGTTTTGAATTTTGTAGCAAACTTAACATTGCAGAGCTTGTAAACTGAGAACCTTGCCAGAATAGTATGCTAAAATTTCTGAAATGTATTCAATTTCATTTTGTTGTGTTGACTGAACGTCTAGACTTTCACTGGTAAATTACCAAATATGTCTGCATTGAAAAAAATGGGATCAGTTGTAGCTAGTGTTTTAGTCACAGTTTTTACATGGAAACATTGGGATTTTATTTATATAAGTACAGGTGACTTTTGGATATTAGCTTTACACATACATGTTTTAGCTAAAACCTTTTTGCCCCATGAGGTCACTGGGTTTTTTTTGATTTATTTCAGTAGAACGAGTTGTTGTCCGTGAGGTTTCTGTTGATTTTTTGATAGCACAGAGCAACACCCAATACAAGAAGAAGGAGAAAGGTTGTTTTTGTGCTTTTTGTTCTTGGTTTTTAAGTTAAAGATTTTTTCTTAATTGGTTCACTGGTTTAAGTCATTTTGGCACAGCAATGAGAAATTTTGCTTCTTTGTAAGAAATGACTGTGAGCTTGTCAAAATGGAATATATTTCTGTGTTAAAAAGATGTAGAAGTTTTAGGCCGAGGTTTGAGGGTGGGAAGGGGGAGAGAGAGGAAGGCAGAAGATGAAGTGCCCAGTGCTGGAGCTGTGCCCTTGCACACAGATCCTGTGCAGGGAACATCCCTTACCCCACCTGCTGCTGCTAAAGCTTTGTTCCCAAAACAAGACATTGTGTCCTCAGTTCAAGACAGGTAACTCTACTTCTTCACTGTATAAATAAGCCATTGGATATTTGTTTAGACAGACGTAGGTCTGTACTGACAAGTTATTCAGCTCTGCTGCTGAACAGTCACGTTTCAGGTGGGACGTGGATGTTGCCTCTGGCATGTTGAGGTTCTACATCATCCCTTGTGCACATGAGCACCTTCCATTCTGTGACAGCTGTAGCAGATGTGGTTGATGTTCCTTAGCTGAATTTAAT